>NC_039271.1:12182312-12493741 GCF_003368295.1 Carassius auratus
GAGGTGGCAATGAGAAATTTAAATAAAAAAAGACAAGAAAGGCAGGTGAAAGAGAATAAAACAACAAAACGGTGATTTCTCAATCAGCTTTTCTATCTGATGATAATGTTCTTCTGTCTGTGAGTGAGAAGGATACGAGAAGTGAAAGGCAAGCCAGGGGAGAGATGAAGAAACAGATTTATAGAGAAACCAAGAGAGACAGTGAGACAGAGATTGAGAGCGAGATTCCTTTAGCATCTGCCCTGCTCTCTCCAGGGTAATGTACTGTGATTGAGGATAAACGTGCTTAGGGTAAACACGGTGATTCTCAAAGTCTTCCTTTCTCTCTCTCTCTAAATCTGTTCACTGTCTCGCACTGAGCTCTTTCTTGAATGCCCTCTAATATACTTTCAGTAACACTAAACTCTGCTATGAATGCTCAACAAACGCTCAACCTTTGAACTCCACATAGCAGGCCATCCAGAGAGAAATCGATGCTAGCCTAGTTGTTGATAAATCCCATCAGGTCAGTGGATCGAAAACAGCCAGAGCACTACAGCTCTTGTGTTGATATCAGGACCCATCAGATACTTTTACCCTACTGAAACAAATATCATGTCTCCGTGACATATGAGACAATCTCTGTTATTACCAAACAAAACAGCCCAACACGTGATTACAGTGTTTTATTGCAGAATTAGAAGCGTAAAACACTGTGTCCTTATCATCCCAAAATAAGAAGTTAACCATAGTGAAGAAAGAAGGGACAGTTGGATACACTGAGAACATTATATAAACCCAAAGCCAAATATTCATCCTGTGTCCTTGTTCTTCACGACTAAAAAAGACCTATAGAAACACAAAGCCTCAGAAAGCTAAAGAGGGACACAGTCGTTGATAAGTTACAGCAATATTGACAATAGAGACAGGATCGTAATTCAACTGTCATTCAAACAATTACTTTTAATACCCTTTTGCGTTCGTGTGTGTGCAGGTGCAATTGATTGATTCCAATAACTCAAAAAGTTCTGGGAACCTTGAGAGATTTTAGAGCCCCATTGATTCCCACCAGCAACGGACACCATTAAAAATCCTAGCATCCATAATCCAAAATTGAAATGGTTGTGGAATGTGTAAATGGCATATTAAAATACTTGAGAACTTCTCTAAGACTAAATCAACAGTTTGGACAAATGTAGCAGAAGCCAAGCCTTGTTCTTCACTTGGATTAGTTTCTTAATAATACCGCATTTGGCAGAATAATTCTCAGCCAATGATTCCAATTGCTTCTTCGCTGTGGAGCCGCCTAGACAGACTATATTAGAGTGTTGTTTCCATCCTTGTCCATTTTGCAAACCACTCTGCAACATGGTTCTAATGTACCCGGCACGACTACCAGCTGTTCTGTTCAATCAGTGAATTAGAGCCGGTTGCATATGAGGACAGTTCATCCGAGGTTTAGCTCCTCTTTTGAACAGAATGGCTGATCTGGGTGCCAGTGGCTTAATTGTAGCAGTAGCAGGGGGCTGTGTTTTTTAGCCTGGCTATTTTAAGATGCAAAAAAAAAAAGGCTCTGGAGATTGCAGAAATGAGGAGAGAGCTCAATGTAATTGGTAGAGTGCTTTGGCCTGGGTCAGGGTGTATAATGTGAAATACATGAAGCAAACTGCAGTTTGTTTTTCCCACGATGCTTCTATAAACACAAATGTCACTGTTGTTTGACCAGGGCAGCAAACAAATGAAATTAGTGTAGATTAAGACCAACTCAGCTCAAAATGACAAGCAACCCAAGGGTGGCAGGGGAGAACATGATGTTTGTGGGGCTTCAGAAGTCCAGACTTGCATGGTGCTATAGGCAAGATTAGGCATGAGTTCACCCCACACCTTGGGAAAAAAATAAATAAAAGCACAACACAGTACTTATTTGCTGTACATCTAAGTATGCTGTAAACATACAATATTAAAATTAAATCAATTAACTCATCACAAAACAATTATTAATATGTATGTAATAGTATACCCATGCATGCTTTAAAAATACTTTTTTTCTTTAATTTAATTAACTTAAATAAACTAAATCAGGCATGAGGCAAAATCACACCTCAGAACTAATAAAAATTAAACACAACATAATTACTTATGTTCTGTGTTACTATATGCTGTGAAACTAAACTAGATTAAATCAGGCATGAAGGAACAATTATTAATGTGCTGTATTAGCCAAAAAACACAACATGTATGCAGTGTACCTATGTAGTCTTGGAAAATAAACACAAAAGCAAAGCCCAACAAAAAAAAAAAACACATAACCAAACTTAACTGAAAGTAATATTTAAATAATAGAGGTTTTGAGATTTAATATCGGAGGACGGTTCCTTTTTAATAACACACATAAAATGTAGGCCACCTTTTATATTGTAATAGGACTCATTTGACCTAAATTGGATTATAGCAGGTAAAAAAAAAAAGAAAAAAAAAGATAGATAGGCAGATAGATAAGTGGACTGAATGTCTGACGGCAAAAAAAAAGACATAAAAAAAGGATAGATATGCACTGTTTGAATAGAGGTAAGCAGCAAACTCAATCCTGCCAGAAGTAGAGCCAATAGAAAGTCAGCGTTAATGAGACCGTTCTATCCCTGTCGTACAGACAGTCAGCCATGCTCAGAGGAAAGGAAGGTTGCACTGGAGACTGGACCACAAGGTCATGCCTACAAAATCCAAACTTGGATAGGCAGAGTGGAGATAAAGGCAGCTGTGGCATCGGCCAGGTTTACCGCAGCATGGGAAGATGACCTGCTATAATTGGAATGCCACTGTGGTGAGATTTGATTACAAGGGTGCGTCATTAATCAGCCACAATCACCTCCATCTTGAAAAATGACTTCAGGGCTTGCTTTTCTAAAGCACTGCTGGGAGTTTGACAGAGAGAGAAAGCATAAAAGTGGCTACGACTGTAGGGAATTGCAGGATGATTTCATTACCTTTGCCTCTATGATTATATCCCATTGTCTTGCGTGTGTGCATGCACAGCCTTGATCGAGCATTCATGCTCTATGAAGCAGGGGGAAGGGGATGTAGACACACACACACACTCACGTACACACTCTGGATGAGAGATGGCTGGCTTTGACGTGCCGCCAGACAGTCAAGCAGGGATGGGCAGCGCTTGTTGCCCAGGGTAACAGGGAGAGAGTGGTACATTATGGCACAGGTTGGCGAGCATGGTGAAGGGAACTGGCACAAAAGCACCAGTGTGTGGTGACATCAGAGCATGGATAAGAGATGACGGACATCCGTTTGGCCAAAATGGCCCCTCTTTAATACGATTTCTGTGGTATGAACAAAATAATATCACTGTATGAGAATTTTATATCATGAAATCAATATATATATATATATATATATATATATATATATATATATATATATCACAATATAATATTTTTTTTATGTTTTATATATTCCATAACCATGTATTATTTTAACCTTAAGTTCTTTCTGTAGTTTTTGGTCAGAAGGATTTGTTTTTATTTTTAGAAAGAAATGAATACTTGTATTCATCTTTATTACCATTATACTTTTTATATCAGCTTTTATTCAGATGCACTGAATTGAAAAAAGTGAAGTAAAGACATTTATAATAATAATATAATAACAATAAGTTCTTTTGAACTTTTTATTAATCAAAGAATCTTGACCATTTCATCAGCGATAATATTAAGAAATCCTGAGCACCAAATCTGCATATGGCTGCTGAAAAATCCGTTGCCACCACATTAATAAATTACTTTTTAAATTATACAAAAAAATAAAAATAAAATAAAAATCCTTTAAATTGTAATAGTAACAATATTAGAACTTTTACTGTATTTTCATCAGATAAATGTAGCCTTGATGAGGATAAAAAGAGCTCTTTAAAAAAAAATCTTACAAACCCAAACCTTTTTAATGATAGTGTACATGGGTATTTAGTTAATACTTTGAATGGATTTTAAATACATAAAAAAATAATAAAAAAATACATGAAAGTGACATTACACATTTAGCTAAACTCTAGCTTCTCAAATATAGACTAGCTTTGTTTGAAGTTTACTACTCGTTGTATTTTAGAATATATATATATATATATATATATATATATATATATATATATATATATATATATATATATATATATATATATATATATATATATATATATATATATATATATATATCGCGTAAAACCTAGTTTACAATTGATCAATATTTGGGAGATGCCTTGTAGCACTACTGTGCATTTGAAAGGGATCATGGATCCTCTGTTAAAGATCCTGGTATACATTGTACTATCATACCACCTAACCATACTCAACCACAGAAACATGTGTTATCTGTAATTATCTGTAGGGAAATTAACCATAAACAGATGTAAGGAAGTAAAAATGTGTTGAAACAAAATAAACAGCCTTTTACTTGAGATGCTAACGTCTCTCACTGATTTCAAATTTTACATCTCAATTCCTAGAAAAAAAGTACCTAAAAACCATTCCCTAAATACACTCCTGCCTCTGTTAAAAAATAAAATGATTCCTCACGGAATATGATTTGACATTTCAACTGGCAGCGTTGCGCAAATCTTAGTCTGGATCTGGGCAGTCACAGTGGTCCTACAGGCACTTAACATGACCACAGTGCTGGTAGATGAAAATCCTCATGATAAAAAAAAAGGTCAAACGTGAGCCTCTTTATTCCACCATGATCTTTATTCCATCAAAAAGATGGGGACTGAGGATGAAACATACAAATTCAAAACCTAACAGCTTTGAAAGCCAAAGCAATTCATAAATATAAACACACTCAAGAGATGGACTGTTTTATGAAAAGGTCATGGAAAAAAATAAAACTCTAAAGAATTGTCTTGTTGTGGTATTTGAACGCTATCGTTATTTTGCAGGGCTCCAAACTGCGACTAAAACGGTCGCAAAATGCGACCATAAATATTAAAATGCGAGTGAAGTTAGGCCTATATATTTACATGTTATCTCTTAAAAAATTGCACGTAATACCTTTTTTCCTGATTGTTTTGCATTCACATCTTTTGTTATATTCGCGCATTGAGAGAATGCGCATCAAAGTTTTAGTGGGGAAAAGAGTTAAACCAGGGGCGTAGATTACACGGGGGACGCGGGGGACATGTCCCCCCCCACTTTTAATATCATGGAAATTCGTCCCCCGCACTTTTTCAGTCAAATGTGTTCCCATAGATGTTTTCATGAGCTGGTGTGAATAAATATAGATAAACTCAAAGAGACAAGATAGTCTGCGCATGACCTGATATTTTATTCGGACCCAGAAGCGCTAAACACTCCTGCAGTGTGTGTTTCATTCATCCTCTAAGCCGGAGTGCTCTCGCGCAGAAAGTCATATCAGGAAACTCCTAATATGGGCAACAGCGTCCAGCTATCGCTGTATGAAAACAGTTGTTTTGACAGAAGAACTGAAACGTTTACTTTTGGAAACACAAAGACATTAATATACGATTGCGACAATATATGGTTTTTCAAGTCATCTCCAGCAGGTGATATATACAATATATCAACAAAACAGTACTAATTGACATAGATTTATTATAGTAAAGAAACTATTCTGCCTTATTATGTGATAAATAAGTGTTTGTAGTATATATATATATGTATATATATATATATATATATATATATATATATATATATATATATATATATATATATATATACATTATTATTTGTTATTGTCAAGCAATTATAGATTTCTAAGCAAATTAAAAGCTGGAAATTAGAGAATAATTAAAGTTGCCTATAGTATCCACTACCAGTCAAGTCTCTTCTGTTCACCAAGCCTGCATTTATTTGATCCAAAGTACAGCAAAACAGTAAACAGAATTATTTTACTAGACTATTTAAAATAACTGTTTTCTATTTGAATATATTTCAAAATGTTATTTATTGAGATATTAAAGCTTGCTAAATAAAAGTATTAATTTCTATAATTTCTTTTCCCAAAAAAATATATTTTTGAATGATATATTGTATAATGTTGCAAAGGCTTTTTATTTCACATAAATGCTGATCTTTGGATCCTTCTATTCTTCAAAGAATGCTGAAAAAAATTTACTCATGTTTTAAATATTGATAATCAGCAAATCAGCATATTAGAATGATTTGAATTCTTAAGGATGTGACACTGGAGTAATGATGCTGAACATTAAAATAGAAAACAGTTATTTTAAAGAGTAAAAACTTGTAAAACCTTTGCTGTACTTTGGATCAAATAAATGCAGGTTTGGTGAGCAGAAGAGACTTCTTTAAAAACATTAAAAATCTTACTGTTCAAAAACTGTTGACTGGTAGACTATAGATTACAGATAGATTACAGAAATGTTCTATTGTAATGTTAAAAAACAGTCCTCATCTGCCACGCAGCATCGCTGACACACACCTGATAAACGCGCGAGAGAGAGAAATGATGGAGACTTGAAGAGAAACAGCGTCTATTTCATTCATAACTTGAAAAACTATAACAAGTAAAGCTGTTATCTGTGTGGATACTGGCATTATCGTTAACAGTTCTCGTTTATAATCATAAGGCTTCTTCTTAACAAGATCTTAGTCCATGCTGAATTCTGTTAATTCATGAACTTTATTATATGAAGTGCACTTGCCGTCCAGTAATCACTTTGTGCTTTGTTACTTTTTAATTTACAAAGTATCAGCTTTAAAATTATTCCAAATTCATAACAAAATTCAAACAATAAATACAGTTTTGGTGCTCTTTAAGGGGCCGTTCACATATCGCGACTAAAAACACGTGGAAAACGCTAGGCGTGCCGCTTTCTCCTTTTCAAAGCGTTCGGGCAGAAGCGCTCCTGAGGCGTCTGCCTTTGCTAAGCAACAATGACCTGCTTTCTCAATGAAGACGCGTAAATTTCAGCAAAGGATAAATGGATTTGCAGCACTAAAAATCGCTTGCAGCAGCCATGTTACTAAATTTATTTAAAAATGGATATCCATATACAGCTATGATCAGCTGTTCCTTAATCTTGGCTGAGCTTTCAACTTTGGTACTGGAAAGGATGAAGCTGATTGGTTGGTTCTTGTCACATGACCTGCGGTGCGCTTGCGTGATTCTGAAAAGTTGAGATGTTTTTACCTCGATGCGGTGCGGATACGCCTGGAAAAAACGGGGGCGTCGCACCTCACTTCCATTATGAGCGTGCATGTCGTGCGCCTACATTGGAAATAAAGAACTTGCGCGCGCAAAAGACGCGTTATATGAACGTTCCCGAAAGCTTGTTAACATTGTATTAACTACATAAACTACATAACTGTATTATACTACATAATATTAACCTCAGTAACCTTTCGGTGTCCCATCATCAGTCAGCTAGAAAAATAACTATAAAGGGGAGCATTTTGCTATATTTATGAGCTATTGAATTTTTATATTTTTACTTAACCTGTTGTCTACATGATTCAACTCCTCCTATAAAATTTTATTTTACTAATTAAGAAAAACAGACTGAAAGTGTGAAAGACATTGACTCCTAAAAATAAAGGAGCTTAAAAAGTTCTTCACAGAACAATTTTGGTTCCTCAAAGAACCATTCAGTCAAAGGCTCTTTGAAGAACAATCTCTTTCTGACCTTTTCATAATCTGTTATTGTCTTCAAATGTTAAAGGTTCTTTATGAAACCATTTAGACAGGAAAAAAAGGTTCTTCTATGGTATCATGAAGCACCTTTATTTTTAAGAGAGTATGACAACATTTACAGGATGCATTGAGGAGGACCCCAAACTATAAGTGATGCTAATGGTCCATGATATTGGTACAAATTTTGTAAACAACGCATGCCTGTATATTTCAAGCTGGAAAAGACATTTAGATCCCACTTTAACTGAACCTTCATTCCCAGGTCATCTACAAGATGGATTAAAATGCTGATAAAGTCAACAAAAGATGAGACATAAACACATCAGTATGATTAAAAAGTTAAAATGTAAAATAAATAATTTAAATAAAACACATAAAACATGTTTATTCTGTGGCACCTAAAAAAATCATTTCGCACCTACGTTTTTTTCTTACAGAAGCCAATGGCTCCTTACTCGATTTTTTTGTTTGGAGCCCTGATTTTGTGCTGCATTTGGCAGTGGTGTTACTTCATTAACTGTATTTGTTCGAACTCTCATTTACTGTGATTGAAGGCAGCGTGAAAGCTTCATGAATAAATATGCTCTGTGGTTTTTCACAACACTTAATTTGTATGATTTCCATCTGGTGAAATTATTTATTTTTTGGATAGATGGGAGAACAAGGTTATAGAGAAAAAATCATAAAGAAGAAGAGAAAGGGAAAGCATGAAAAGGTAACAGGCCCTCATCTGAAGATGCGGGTCACGGCACCAGATTTCTCCAGAAGGTATCCTGCAACGTCCGATGCATGAGGCTCTCAAATTCCCTAGAGACAAAACAATCCATGACACCAGCAATGAATTCTGGGCCAAGACTCACCGGCATCCAATTACATCACTGCTGTAGCATCAAAGTTGTACAGATCAGAGCAACAGACACTGGGGAACGTCTGACTCCATGCAGTCAACCAACCTGATATTAGCAACACGGGCTGTAATCTCAGGCCGGTGATGTGGTGCTGTGATAATGCTTTGTTTGCACACACTGGCATTGTTGCATGGTGCTTGTTGCACAGAGAACAAAAGTGACTATTATCAGATAAAAATCACCTCTAGCTGTGACTGACACACTGCTTGTGTAGATGAAACTGCCATCTTTTTAATTTAAACTAGTTTATGAAACTGGGTTTCATTAGTGGGGCTCTTGTGGGCAATATGAGTTTGAATCTGCCTTGTGATGCTTCCTGATTTCAAAAAGACCAGGATAAATTTCCATGAACCATCTGAAAACAGCTAAAATAAAACAAAAAGTGCATGGTCTTTCTGAAGCTTGTTGACCAAGTGAGGTTTGCTGGTCAAGGTAGGAAAGAAGTCTATCTGGCAACACCACCAAAATCACAACCTTAGTTGGTAACTAGCAATTCTTGTCACTATCTACCAGAAGACCTGTATAAATCCTGGAAAAATGAGTGAAGTGTTAATGCAGTTGCTGAAACGTGCCATCACTAGGTTATATGGAGCTGAGCAGAAGAGGATCAAACGTGACCTCTCGCTTCTCATGTACCTTTAATGATGAGCTGGGCTAATGGGCCAACATCTTAGCATCTGAGAAGAACAGTGATGCTCGGAAATCTTTCACTGTGAATTTCTGAGCTGCTTTATGAGATCAGTAGCTGGAGGCTTGTTTCTATGAATGCATATCTCGGTGTCCAGTGCTGCATTTGTTAATCTGTATTCAAAAACATCTATTTCCTTTGGCCTTCTTCCTCAATGTCCAGCACTCGTGTATTTTTTATGTTTCCACAAAAATGGTATGCCAACACAAAAAAAGAAGAAATCTTTCTTTCCTTCCTGTGAAACCCTTTCTATACTGCCCACAGCACAACATCTAGACACATCAACCCACAGCAAATGAATAACTATGTGCTGCCATTCAACACAGTCACTTTATTGTAATTCCCTTTTTTTTTTTGGAGCAGGAAATAATAAATTCTCATTGTCCAGTGGAACAACAATATACTGCAGCCTAGTGTCCAACATGTTTGGACTGAAGTGTATTGTCAGTATCCCACAACATCTCATAGGAAACAATAATCACCATTTTTAAATCTAAATCCTAAGTGGAGAGCAAAATTAGACTTTTGCAGAAACCCCTTTCTTTAGATGTCCATCAGACTATTTTCATTGCAAATTGCATTTTCATTTGTGTTTTTGCGAACACACAGTGAGTGCCAAATTTTTAAATAGCAATATTTAAATAGCAATATTAATTACCACATTTGCTTTTTCACTCTCTCTGCACAGCGCATGTAAATTGCCAAAACTCAAATGGAATGGCAATTCATTTTGCATTTGAATTTCTGACGTCTACACGGAAACCTGTCAATCAAGTGACAGGGGTGGGGCTATTTTATTGGGCGTTTGCATTGGGATGTGACGTCACTCACAGTCAACGGTAATAAACAATTATTAATAGACGATTTTGTTTGATGTTTTGAAAAATGGAAGTAATCTGTGAAACTGTGGAGGACATTTTGACACTCGCGCAGCAAGTTGACGACAGTTCATACGTTACAGATTTCCTTTTACACAGAAGAGTAAAGCAAGACTTCCAAAAAGCCATTGCTGAAATTAATTATCATCCCTTATCGCTGAACAATGATTAAAAGCAAAACTAACTAACTTACTATAAATAAATGTGTTTTTTGATAAACTAATTGTTCAACATCTGTAAGCATTCACAATTTGATGCCTGCAAAACATTATTCATGTTGCACAAATTAAATTAAAAAACCAATTAAATGTCAGAAGTAACTTCACATCTAAAATTCACTTGTCTTCAAGTCCCTGAGGGGACATTTAGTACAAAACAGTAGCAACCTCAAAAACAGACAGCACACAAACAGTGTGACCCATATACAAACTAGAAAAAAGGGAAAACAGGAGACCCAAATACAAAGCAGGTAAGTGATGAATGACTTTAGCATGTGGAGACAGGGCACGCACTAACAGCATCCACAACAAGAAGAGAAAAACCCACAGAAATCAACACCACCTGACAAAACAACACACATGAAGAATAGATGGAGCAGGAAAGAGAGCAAATTGTCTCCTGCCAGCTGCCCTCAACAACTTTACACAGCTTTGTAGGAAACTCCACTGCATGCCTAGAGCCTAGGATTTCTGGTTAACGTGCATGCAAAAAAAAAAAAAAAAAACACTTAACGATTTCTCTCACTACAACATTCAATTGCAATAAAAGCAAAGGAAGACATTGATTTGTTTCTTGTGAGTTTGCTTCATTTGTCCTGTTTTGCACACTAGCTGAGCCCTGCTAAAACCTAACCATCCTAATGCAAACAGTCAATATGCATTTCTTCTGACTGGTCAGGCCCTACACTTTTACTATCGCCGAAGTCAGTTTCGATCAGTGACAGTGGGCCAACAGCCAATTATGTTCCTCCTTGGTGGACAAAGGACAAAGGTGTACCGTGCAAAGCCTCAGCACTTTCTGAGCAAACAGTGAGCCACTAAACTTGAACCTTGAGATGTTCAATATGTCTTCAGCATTTCGATACATATCACCTGTAATGGTGACAGGTAAGGTCTCTCAGAAAGCAATTTAAATATCCATACTGACTTTAGGTCAGTCTACCATTAATCAGATATATAGAGCAATGTATGATAATAGGCAAGATATGCGTTGCATCAGTGTTGCAATGTAAAAAAGTTTGATTGACAGATTGCTTCCTTCATGTGTATACACACATGTCCTTGCAAATAAAGTAAAACATGTCAACTCTCTTGTTGAAACTTTTTTTGATATTCTAAATCAAAGTGCACTTCTAAAAGTGCAGTCACATTTCTGAATTTCTGTGAACTTTAAAAAAAAAAAGTCCATTATGTAGCACTGTATGAAAAATAACAATTCTCCTAATCATCTAGTATAGGGTTCCACAGTGACCAGACGTCCCAGTCAGCAAATTTTATTAAAGTGGCTGTAGATTATCAAAGTCATGCTTGACGATGACACTCCATAATAAATCTCTGCAGGGACTGGCTGTGCTTCTTCAGTGACTCTCTGTGCTAGTCACAGTCTCCTTTGTCTCTCATCAGAGATCTGGTGTACTACATTAGGTCTTAGAGGTTTGATTAATAGGATTATTATGCTATCAAAGACTTCTGCGATATGGATCAAAGGCTCTGAGCGGGTTCATGCGTTGAAAAATGTGCTAAAGCAAAACACATATTGGACCCAAGCATCATATAGTCTGAACTTATCTGGCAAAACAAATGTCATTTAAGTACACAAAGGACCATTCAGTTCCATCCAGTGAGTTAATGGATAGTGTCTCTGATGGTCATTTGTCTTGACTTCACCCTCTGCTAGAAATTAAGGTGTCGAGTAGGTCTTAAATCACCTATACAAAATAAAAATAAATAGGAAACACACTGGCATATCTAACTTGGTAGGGGGAGATGTGAGAGACTCATCCAGTGAGCACTGTATTGATCCAGAATGGTGAAGAGTCTACTGTTGGTTAACCTTTCATTTTATCCTCCATGGACAAGATTAGGAATAAGCCAAGACTGGCCAGATGGAAAACACTCTGGCCAATTTACCTGGAGGAGTGTTATAAAAGGATGCTGATTTGAAGTGGCGGGGTGGGGGCGAGCCAAATAGGGTTGTCATGTGACATGTAAAAGCTTTCTCTCACCAGCTCCAACTATTCCCAGATGTAAACATGCGAAAATCCAATTAGCAGTATATTTTAGTAATGGCAGGCATGTCCACGCAGTTTTCTGCCTAACTTGGGGCTGTAAAAATTAAATGCGATGTCAGTTTCTTTATTTATTAGAATTAAAAGTCCTTGTGACATGTTTTGTGTGGCCATATGTCAACACTAGATGTATGTGTTGGGGTTACACCTCTAGACCAGCTAATAACCTGAAATTTCAGTACAGGCGCAAACAATTGATTCTCACGCAATCTCTACGCAATTTCTGTTGGGTTCTCAGACAATGCCCAAAAACACATTTACATTATGGCCATGTCCACACTAATACGTTTTCGTTTGAAAACGCATCTTTTCCTCTCTGTTATGGCCTTCTGTCCACATTAAGATGGCACTTCTGCAGTGAGCTTTTTTGAGGTTTTACACATGCGCAAAAAGCAAATTTAATGTTTTCTAATGTTTCAGTGTGGATAAGACACTTCTGGAAATTGCTTGAAAACACTAGTGTGGACGGAGAGCATTTTAAAATGAAAATGCGGTTTTCAAATGTATCCGGAATAATGTAGACATAGCCGATGTTAAGACACCCTTGACATGGCAACACTTGTGATACTGTTTTTTTTTTTTTTTAAAACAGTCAATAGCTATTTGTGTTCTTGCACTGTATTGGGGTAATTGTAATCAGATAAAAAGATGGATTGATCGTGGTGCAAGTGCTATATTGACCTACATGGCCTGCACTATAGCAGAAACACTGATGCTGAGATATCAAGATAAACACAGACACCATGACATCCCTGACTTCACACAAGGATGCAACAATCTATATCACTAAAAGGGCACAGTAAAAACCTAATTCTAAATTGTGGTTTAAATGGTTAATACTATTCCACAACACTAAAGCAGTACTGATTATTTGGTCTGTTTATTTACAGGAATCCAATTTTTGTTGTATTTGCAAGGCAGAGTCATTGACCTTTCTCAGAGGACCAAGAGCTGATTCTCCTCCAAATCCCCAAATGAACAATTGATTCATGGAGTAGAAACCTAAAATAGGACATGGCATTACCTTGCTCTGTCCATTCCATTTCCCTTTATCCTAATCTTTCTCTTGCTGTCTTGCTCTCTCTCTCTCATTCCTTCTCTTCATCTCTCCAAATGTAGATTTGTTAGTCTTTGCAAGTAATCTTGAGTTTCTTAAACCGGGTTATATGACATTGCTAAAAAGAACATTATTTTGTGTATTTGGTTTAATGTGTTCACGCAGTTTAAGGTTCAAAAAACACATTATTTTCCACATACCTTACATTATTATTGTTCCTCTATGCCCCGCCTTTCTGAAACATGTCAAATTTGACAAAGCTCATCATTCTGTAAAGTGCGGTGTGATCTGATTGGCCAGCTATATAGTGAATTGTGATTGGCCAAATACCTCAAGTGTGTAACAGAAATGTTATGCCCCTTGCCAGGTTCACGGAACTTTCCTCCTTAATTAAACTTAACCACTCAATTTCTAGTTGTGTCCTCATTTGGAAGGCAAAGTAATTAGTCAAAGTAGTGTGAAAGCCAAAGTAATCTGGCATTCACAGATAAGCACAGCATCTCCACAACATGGTGGCAACAGCAACAATACTACGGCAAGAATAAAAGTTAAGCCTTCTTTCTTTGTGTATACATCTGGGTGGTTATGCAAATCTTCCAACATAATGAGGTAGATATGTGAGGGCGTGTTTGAATTTTAGGATGGTGTGGATGAGCGTTCACTTTTATATAAAATATCTCTTTGGGTCTGAGACTTTAATCTTTGCAACTTTACAGATCTTCTGTATGGAAGAACAGCTTTTAACACTCCAAAGACAAAGGAAAACATATATAGCATCATATGACCCCTATCACAAACCTAATATTGTTCTATATATTTAGCATACAAGTTGCTAAGCAAAGAAATTAATAAAAATAGTGACCACAGGTCCAGCACCAGCAGTGAACTTACTACACAAAGTGTAAATTACTAAAATATCACTGAATTTGCTGAATAGTTCATTAAATGTCTGGTGCATATCTGATAAACAGTCAGAATGTTGATAGTCACTAGAAACATTAAAGTACAGTTTCATGAGTCAGAGATGTATCTATCACTAAACCATGCAACTGCATTTGCTCACAATCATTTCAATACCAATCCCAACATTGACATTTTCAACGTGGTATGGGTACAACCAGGGAGAGCTACTGATTCCATGGGAAAGTAATGTTCCAGATCCTAATCTCCCAGCCTTGCACTCTCCTAATGCTTCCCTGTCCAATCCAAACACCAAATCCCGGTGACCCGGCACCAAGCTGGGGAGAGTGATTACTTTATCAGCCAATCTGAACCACTTTCTTCATCTCCCCCATACCATCAGGAGACACCTGATGTGGCATATGACACTGGCGAGAGCTCAGCCCCAGTCATCACTTCTGCATGTTGCACTTGGCAGTAATTTGCCCATCCATCTACACCATCCCATCGCTGCATAAATCAGTGGCTACAGTAGATCGGCAGCAGATATAAGAAAGTCTATGTTGTCGCCATGGCAATCAGCCTAGACCCTCATCTCTAACCCATCCCCCAACTGAAGACTCCTCATTGTGATTTATTGCAAGATGCAGGTTGTATCCCTCTTCCCTATTCACCCCGTTAGGTCGGGTAGAGGTGTTTGACCCCGGGGTCCAATAGAAGGGTGTTTGGACACCCAATACTAAAGTGATTAAAGTGTACAAGAATGAATTTGATTGAGTAGTGCTCTCCTTTCAACCATGGCCTTTGTCTGGGCTGTCAGTCTACCTTCAGTGTGACTCTTGGAGTAACTCAAAAAGGTCTTAACAATTTGCAGTTCCAGATTGGCTTAATGGTTTTTCAAAAGACTTTGATTGTAAGCGTTGTTTTATTCAGGGTCAAAAAGAGAGATTTGTTTGGTGAAATCAAAGTGTAAAGACATACGTTTTGTGTGTGTGTGTGTATGTGTGTGTTGTGGGTAACAAGCGCAGCCTTTACTCTGTTTCAACAGCCAAGGAAAAAAAACATTTTGATTTGCCACAGGAAAAATGGGATCCTCAACATGTCCTGTCACTCCCTGGCAACAATTTTAATCTTGACTATATGGCTGGCTGGGTTTTTTTAATGAATATTGAGCAACAGGGCCTTTTCAATGCAGCAATGCCCTTAAAAATCTAAACCACAAGATGAACTACTGCTCCAATTTCATGGAGCATAGTAAGAAGGGCTTAAAGACAAATAATGGCTTGGGAAAGAAATTGCAGAAGAAAGTATGAGGCACTGTTAGGTTCACTTCCATAATTGTCCTAATTCCACATCCAAAAAGGTCTCAGACTGGGCAAAAACAATAACATAACAATAAGACATGCAGTGTATGTCAGATCCACAAACATTAGTCAGAAGTCCCCAGAGGCATCTATTGGTGAGACATGTATGGTGTTTTACAGCTTGTTTTTACACTCAAGGGACTTTGTCCTCCACTGGCATGTTTACCAATCTCTTATGGGTAAACACAACCATATATAGGCTTGTACATCCAGATATGGGGCTGAATTCGAAGTGTGGGATGAGAGAGTGGTGGTAAGAATCATTGTGGAGTAAACCGAGAGAACAAGAGACATTATATTTTTGGCTCTTATTGGCAGGGTGTCACAGGAGAAACATGCATTAGTGTTTTTCAGGTTTCAAAGAGCCTAAACTTCCTGAATACAAGGCCTGATGTGTAGCGGTGGGCATAATTTATGAAATATACACAAATGAAACACAAATTACTTATTCCTTAAATTCGAATTATAATTCAATATAATTCCAATCCAATCTCTAAATTAATTTATCTCTAAAAAAATGCAACTATAATCTACGTAGCCTATTTTACCGTTTTTAATAACCATTAATATGAAATTTTCTCTAAAATAATTAGAAGAGTAACAGTGAAACTAATCCAATCAATGCTTTGCTTTTGAAACCCCTTTATATAATCCTGCCAAAAGAGCCTATGATTAGCTCTAAGCATTAGAGAGAAAATACAGGCTCTCTGCAGTGAAATTCAAAACACCTCTCACCCCACTATGGCTGGGATGCTTTAGACGTTTCATGTTATCTGTGGTGCTCTGTGAGCGTCTCTCTGAGGGGCACCTTGTTACCATTGGCCTACATTCCCTATGATAGAATCAATGGCATTCAGACCTAAACTTTGAAGTGAATGCTGTATGTGCTGGGATGGATCAACAAGGGCCTTCTTTTTGGGAGGTTTGGGGTGAATAAAAGCATCACAGATTATGAGGATCTATGAAGATGCTCTTAAAGGAACAGAGACGTATCTACCTGTGCAACTCAACCGGAGGATTCAAGGAGACACTGAATGAGGAGGATGACCTAGTCTGTAGGTGATGTAATTGACTGGAACAAATATGACATTCGAGCAACAGTTTCACAGAGCCTCTCAAGGTCTTACATCAGAGACCAGCAAATCATATATTATGTTTACGGTGCGATGACAAGACCAAAGCGAATCTGCAGGCTTATGCCCCGTAGTCAGGTCATCCTTGGGGAGTAATTGTAATACAACGGGCTGCAGATGTTGTATAAAAGAAAACCATGAGGAGAGAGATGACATGAGCAGGAAATAAATGGAAGCACACGAGAAGATAATAACAAACCATGTGGCTTTGGCTTACTGACGTCCCTTTTTCCGAGTCCTGACATGGTACTGTTTTTATGCCACTCTAAAGTAGCGGTATCAGGATTGATGGTCAAAGAAAATGTTATTCACTGGAAATCCATTTTGATAAATTTACAGAAGATTACTCTCTTGAAATAAAGTGAGGAAACATATGGCGTGAGGTGTAAAGAAGACTTCTGCATTATAAACATTCCATGAGCAATTTCTATGTTTCGGTTCCGAAAACAGTTCTGGTGCGACACGTGTCTTTCACCGGTGTTCTGATGATTCACATGATGTCACAAACCGAATAACAGAAACGCCGCCCTGTATCTTTAATTACTGTGCACATTGTTTCCAATGATATGCACTCCACAGACATAGTGTCTTTAACTGGCGAACACATTTCCCATGGTTGTACACATACTTGCGCCTTTGATAACTGTCTGTGCACGTTGTTTTGTCTGACTGTACATGTACCGGCAGCATGCAGCACCTGCCGGCAATAAATTACATTATATTTGTCCCATATTTTCATTAATATACATACTGACTTCACCTTGGTCCACTAAATAAATAGAATGCTATTGTTATGTAAGTATGAGGGTTAGATTATTTAGTGTACAGGACATTTCAAGAGTGTTAAAACGGGTTAGAAATATGTATTTTCATGCATTTTAAATGTTTACTGCATCACACCATCTCCTGACTGCATTATTATTTGTAAAACAGGGGCTTTATGGGGAGTGTGCACATGGTTATAAGTACAACAGTTTATATTTCATTAATTCAGGGAAATGAACAAGTTTCTCAGTCCTCAAGGGACTGTTTGGCCAACCAGCTCATTCCTGCTTGAAAAGCAAAATGTTATAGATAGTGTAAAAATCATCAACTTTGAAGCCCACGCTGATTGATGGACTAGCATTACTCAACATCACTCACGTCCTTCCAGCAACACTATTTCTAACGATTCCCAACCCTACTAATAAAGAACATTTTAGGTTACCTGACCAAATTTCTTAACAGTATAATCATGTAGTATTTGGGAAATGTTACCTCTGTAGGGCTTATACAACATGCAATAAACTACTTCAGCTCAAAGACATCTAATGAAATCAGATGTGCATCAACATGCTAAAAATGTTCAGATCATTGCAAACTGTTGTGAGCAAACACACAAGAGATATTCAAACAATGTAGTTATTAATATTTTAACTTTAATAACATAATTTCCTCCCAATAACACAGTTTGTAGTCAAATCCATTGTATCCTGCCATATGGGCTGACATATTAACATCGAGAACCGCCATCTGTGTGTTATCTAGCACAGACAGTGTCAAAATCAGAAATGTCTTGATGGTTCATATTTGCATGCATCAAGTTTTAAAATGAAGAGGAATGTAATGAATTACTAGATTTCAAGAAATTCAGCACAGCTAGACAAGGATTAATATATTCAATATATCTTAAATAAATATTTGTGTGTGTGTGTGTGTATGTGTGTGTGTGCGTGTGTGTGTGTGTGTGTGTGTTTCAGGTGGCCTAATGAAATTCAGAGTATGGGTAGCCATACTTGGCCACACATACCTTGACTTCACATATTTATTATTCATATAATCTAATGTTTCTGAAATATATATATATATATATATATATATATATATATATATATATATATATACATATATATACATATATATATATATTAAATTAAATGTTCACTTACAGCAGGTGAACTCGTACATGCCTACAGTAGTGTATAAGCTGCCATTACCATGAACATATAGAACATTTACCCTGATATGTTACACAATCACAGAAGCATAAACTACTTTAATGCTCTCAAACCCCGGGACAAAAACAACCGGTGAGCCCATAGAAATAAGGAAAATTACTCTTGTCCCTTATCAGTGTACCACAAGGGCCTGAAACCCATGCATAAACACACATCCAAATGAAAATGGGCGCTTGCAGTCACCATTACACTCATCCTATCCCAGATTGGGCCTGCCACTACTCCGCCAACAGCAACTGCGTCTGAGCAAACATGACAAAGGTCGGGATAAATTGCTTGGCTGTTTTTTGGTACCAGATTAAAGCTATGGATCATTCATACACAGGGAGAATAAAAAAAAAAAAACAGGAAAGAGTGACAGGCAGCAGAAAAGGATTTTCCGAGTCATCGCTGCCTTCCTGCAGTAGGCAAATTAGGCACAGAGGAAAACTCCACCATTCCCGGAACAAACTAATTAGAGATGTGTTGGATGATGCATGACTTAAGCGTTTTCCCATTTTCTGGCAGCATTTCCAGTTTTAAAAAGCTGATAGGCCCCAACAGTAATTGTAAACCATAATTCCCACTGTGGAACATAATATCCAATGAGGCTCAAATTTCACAGTTCACATGACATTTGGGGTTCAAAATCTAATTTAATTAGAAACAAACAAACTGTTAAACTTTGAAACATTCAAAATAAAACCAATTTCAAAAAAGTCTGATGAATATTTAAAGCAGATTTTTTATTTTATTTCATGCATTCTGACTTATTTCCACTGCTATCTTCTGAATGAGTTTACAACCTCCCAAACAAAAACACATGAACAGGACGGAGAAACGATCTCTTATGTAAACAGATGCATATGATAAATAATGCGATCATCAGCAATAGACAGCGTATAAATAAAAACTGCATAATGTAACAGAGTAAAATGTTGATCTAGGAAGTGGAATAAGTCTGTGCAAGCTTTGGTGTTGATGGAAGTGATTTACTAGATTTATTATTTGATAAATAAATAGACAGATAGATAGATTTTTTTTCTTTGTTTAAAAGTATTAAAGTAGAGGCTCTGATCTTTATTTTGTTGTACTGCATATTAAAATATTCATACAGCAAAATATACTGGAGGCCATTACATTTTAATGGAAATCATCAAAATAGGTTACTTTGGTACTTAAAAAAAATGCTGGCAGGAAAAGAGTTAAAAAGTTGGATTCTCATGCTAAACATGACCAAAGCCTCATAAAACGAGTTGGACATATGATGGAGTATTCCTGTGCCAAATACACTCCCTCAGGGCTTGTATAAGTGTCTGAACCTTATTTTATTTTTATTTTTTTGTAAACATTATTATTTATTTTTTTATCAAGTTTGGCCCTGTATGATGTCATAAAGGGCAGAATTCCTTATATGGGCACTTTTACAGGAAGAGAGTGCACACACATCAACCAGAACCAGAGCAAGAGCATCCAGGTGCTTCATTCGGGTTACGTAAGTCGTCAGCAGCCCTGCACAGGACTTGCTCTAGAAGGATTTAACATTTTGTTTTTGACCGTACAATCAACAATATAAAGAAGGGTGTTTTTGGTTGTGAGAGAAAGATAACCTTGTTCAGCTTCCCAAAGAAGGGAATTAGTGTTAAGGTGATGAGATTTATGTCAATGTGACAGCTTGCAGATGATCGTTACGCAAAAGCTTTGTGTGCTCTTGACTCTTTAGCTCCACCTTGCATGCCTCCAGGAGCTCGACTGTTTTCAGAGAGAAGCGGTACAGCTCTATCTGTCTTTTATGATTCTGATAAAACAAAAGACTCCTTAGAGATATGAAGGATGAAATAATACTCTAGGAACTCAAGATTAACATGAGTTTGGCAGAAACTGTGAGTGTTATGTCCCCTTTAATATATGTGAGATGAGATCATGTTGATTCCTATTGAAATGACTGGATTTCACACATGACAATTCAGTGAAAAATGACCGAATCTTCATGCATGCACACCTAGGAATGATAAAAAAACCATGTTCGAACCCTCTGGCACCTCTTAGCATGTGACAACCATAGAGCACCAAAGGAACATCCTCTCAAATATAACAGCTTCTGACAGCACAACTTCCTTGAGTCCAGATATCGACCCAAAAGATCACCCTGGTAGATATAAGCACACTCAAACCACATTGTACCATTAGGGAATAGCCCAGAGGTCACTGTAAACGCCAAAGCATTAACCCTGTTAAAGTCTGGGTTTGTGCAAAGTTTGAACTTTATCCAACTGTCATGTGTTCCAAGAGCTTTAGGCCTGTGACCGGATGTTTGCCTCCCTCCTTTCCTTTGGCAAATTCACACTCTCACCTTTTTTTTTTCCCCACCTCCTGCAATAATCCGCACGCCTGCCGTGCTGGCATAAATAAATGCCCTCTCATGAATTCTGCATGCCTGCAGCTCACAGAAAGCTAATGACATCCATTACACCACACTTGGTCTGACAGGCTGTGTGTTTGCAAGTGTGTAGGAGGATGATGTAAAATGTTTTTCCGATTCACAATGAATTGAGTGTTAAATACTACAAAGCAGTCAGGCGATGTCTGCACTGTTAAGTCAATTGTCTCACCAATCGTGCATGTTCCAGTGTGTTCTTATCATCCAGCGGGCGAATTTCTTGCATTTTACACAAAAGGGGAACAAAAATCTGCAGTGCATCAAAATTGTGGTGAGAAGACTGCAATGGAAACCATTGCTTTCAACCGCCCAAATTAAGTAAAAAACATGCAGGCATGTCAGTCCCCAACCATGGCAGGAGGAACCACAGGGCAGCAGATGAGACTGACTGGGAGAACAAGCATTGCGTGAGCTGGGAGGCCTGGGATAACGGGAGTGGAAGGATGTAAAGACATGAAAGAAAGCAAAAGATGAGAGTTGAACATGGAGGTCCTCCATTACTGTTTATTAGTGTAATTGGCCAGTAAATGCTCCAGTAAGTTGTAGCTTTGAGGCTGAAGGGCTGGCCATATTGGCAGAAACCCATTAAGCTAGAAAAAGAGTGAGAGATAGCAGAGCATGGCATCTTTAGTCACAGCATCTTCGCCTGCCATGGTTTGCGTGGAATTTCCCTTGAGTTTTTAAACTAAATAGTACATAACTTAATTGGGTCTTGTTAAGGATCATTATGGCAGATAATTCCATTAATGCAGACAGAGACACCAGAGTTTGCAAACTACTGTGGTGGACAAATAGACCTTAGAACTTTAGAACTTTATAAGGTTTAAACTCATGCAGGTGAAAAGAAGTAATTTCACTGCATTTCACAAAGTATTGTACATTCGCTACATTTCAAATGTTTGGGGTTCATAAGATTTTTTTTGTTTCTTTTAAAAAGTTAAATTTTACTGTATTGACACAAAATACAGTCAAATTATTAATATTGAGAAATGTAAACTATTTATTACAATTTTTAAATATTTATTTTCATTTTAATTTATTTTAATACGTAAATTATTCCTGTGATGCAAAGCTGAAGTTTCAGCAGCCAGTGTTCAGTGTCAAAGTATCCTTCAGAAATCATTCTTATATGATGATTTTCTGTTTAAGAATCAATTAATATTTTTATGTTGATTGTCATGTTCAAAATGACTGTCATGCTTAATATTTTGTGGAAACTGTGAAACATTTTTTCTGAATTCTTTGTTGAAAATTAATTTTTAGATTAAAAGTTTTTGTAACAATTTTACAGTATTTACTGTCACTTTTGATCAATGAATTGTGTCCTTGCTAAATAAAAGTATTAATTTCTTTAAAAAAAAAAAAAAAAAAAAAACATTCTGACCCCAATTATATTGGCTAAAAACAGAATGTGAAAATATTATGTCCAAATTCACAGTATTGATTTAACAGAAGGTTTTAATTCTAATGTGTGCATCCAATGGACACTTTATTATCCCATGAGGCCACAGAGGAATTATGAATCTAATAAAGCCACATAGCAGACATAGGTCTGTATAATGTAGTATGTCTAAATTACACTCATACAAACTAGAAATCCATCAAACTAAAAATGAAGAAAGTTATATTCAAAATGGCAAACATGCTTTGATTTGTTTACGTTATGATGGTAGACAGAAGCAAATCAAAAGAACAAATGTAGACAGTGATCAGGAAGGGAGTCAGAGGGGAGAAGATGCTGTTTTTGGCCTGCTGGGATAATCCTCAATGCTAAAATCCATTCACTGATTTATGCTTGATAAAAACCCATGACTTCAACTACCATCGCCACTGAACGCAGGATCATTTGATATGAATTAAGTTTATCCATTTGAAACAAATGATCCAAAACCCGCTTTGAGTAGACTAACTTCTCTGCCGCTATGACAACAACACAAAAGCTAGTTAAAAATTCATTGCTATCATGAATTTAAGCCAGAAAAGTATGGGTCTCGTTGTAAATAGAGTATTCAAACCACCGAGTAAATGAACCCAGTGACAGAGAAACCCACAAAAACAGCCATTACACACAATATTCCTCTTTTGCACGCAGCATTTTATGATACAATGAATGCCACAATGATTGTTGTAGGGAAGGAAAGAAATTCTTCCTCTGCATTTCTTGGACTCGGTCCGCACCAGTTCCCATTCACACACACACACATGCAGAAATAACAATCAGTGTGGCTCCCTAGACTCAGCACTGTGAGGTGGAAAAAGCCCAAGTCTAATTCTCTCTTAATAGCACACGAACAAAAACACACATACGAGGAACAATCTTGGTATCACAAACACACACACACACCCTCAAACTAACGCCTGAACTGAGGAGATTGGATTCTGGCTGACAGGCTGATTGTCTAGGTTATTTGGCATTAGGTTAATTTATGCCTTTCAGTGTTAAAAGTTTACAGGACGCCAAGCTTTAATTGAACTGAAACTGGGGGTTAAAGATCTTTGATGATAAACATAAAAACCTCAGCAACTTTTGACTGACATATTTAATGAAATGTTAAATGTATGAGTGGGGACCGGATTTAGATTCACCAGCAAGATCTGTTAGAGATATTTTGAAGACAACATCTGTGGTGAGGAAGTGAAAATGAAAAATAATAACAAGTGACATTCCTTTTTGATCAATCAGATTTGACTGTCACGTCTTTCCCAGTTTGTCTGCTTCAGCTGTAGGCTGACGAGTTCATTAAAACAGATCAATCTCATGATGTTAAATCATGTTTAGCCTCCGTTTCCCTGTTGACAGAAATGAGGGAGAAGTATGGAATCATGGGGCGTCTTCCTGATCTGCTTCTCTGTTTATTCACTGCAACTTTACATTCGAAAGGAAGTAGAGAATCATGACATGCTGGAATTTATGAGCACTACACATACAGTAAGGAGGGCATATATGGACTATTGTGGTTATTCACTGCTGTCAAGTTAATTTAAACAGCTAAGATATGCTGAGCAGAATATGAATACATTATCACATGAATATAATATAATATAATATGTAAACCTATAAAACACCTCATTGAGCCATGGTGATTATGTGAGAAAAGCAAGTTTGAGTAGCTCACATCATTTCCAGATCCTCTTCTCCCCATCATATCCCGTATATAAAAACAATTACGACATATTTAAATAATACACTGTAATGTCTATTATCCATTACAAAAACTTTAGATTTTTTAGTCAGTTAATATTTAAATATATACTACTATAACATAATAAACCTACTAAAATGTGATTTATTGCTGTCATAGCAAAGCTAAACGTTTATCTGCCATCACTCCAGTCTTCAGTGATCCTTCAGAATTCAATATAATATGCTCGTTTGCTGCTCATTTGCTGCTCAAGAAACATTTCTTATTAATTATCATCAATTAAAATAGTTTTGCTGCTTAATGTTGTTGTGGAAACCATGACACATTTTTTTTCAGAATACTTAAAAAACTTCAAAGTAACAGCATATAGTCACTTAAGATCATATTCTCAGCTCATAAAATGCATATAATCAGAATGTAAAATTAAGATAAAACACTATTCAAGATTCTCCAGAAATGTCTAAAACCACACTAACAACTCAAAATACCACAGTTGTAGAGATGGATTGAGGCTGCAGAGCAGAAATAAAAAGGAAGTGGTTACCAACACATTTTCATCTTTTTTTTTCATTATTTCCTCTTTTTCTCCCACTTAGAGGCAGTGTTGACCGCAGTCACAGACAAGTTTTGTCATGACAACCTAATTCACAGGTATTTGAGAGTCGCTTCACAAGCCATCAGTGTCAGAATGTGCTCTGCCTTTAATGGATCCAAGTGACAAATCATCTAGACCTTTCTTGTTCTCTCTCCTCATCCCTTTCTCCTTCTCTCCATCTCACAATCTCTTCTGTATCTCCCCCTTCTCAACTTCTGTAACAATGCCCATGAAGCATTTCTCAAGCAACAAGGCATAGTTTCTTGTCGGGTTTTTTTTTTTTTTTTTTTTTTTAATTGCACTGGAAAATCTGATTCTAAATAATGAATAATGCAATAGAAAGCGAAGCTGATATACACATTTAAAACACATTCTTTCTTTTCTGATGGCACCCATTAACTGCAGAGGGTCCATTGGTGAGCAAGTGATGTAAATTTAAAAAAAAAAAACATTGTAAAACTTTTCCTAATTTGTTCAGATGAAGTAACAAACTCTTTTTTTAACTGAAATGTTCCTTTAAGATAAAAGCTTTATGCTGAGGTAGAACATGTCAAATTAAGTGTGAACAATGGTCAGAAGAAACACAGCATGTGAAAAAGAAGAACTGCAGATGGAGATGGGAGGAGATTGAGGGATGATCTGTGAGTGGAGAAAAGGAGAAGCGAGGAGTCCTTCAGGGTCCACTGCACGGCTAGTGAAAGTAGCCACCAGCTCAAATTAGAAACCATGTGGTGACAAGTGTGAGAAAATCTCATTAACCCTCCATCCGCCCAGAGCACTGATTCATCTGTCTTTACATGATGCCTTTCAGCAAGCCTGGATTACAGCGATTCTCCCGTGTGCCATTCAGCACTTGAGTTCATTTACTGTAGCGCAGGATTCAGCATGCTTTGGGAAGAGGAACTGGATTGGGACCAAACATGCGTGTAAATAACACAATCATGTAGAGAGACATCAAGTGTCTTGTCTTTCATGACCGTGAAATCAGGAGACGATTAAGAAATGAGCAAAAGGCAATTAGCAGAAATGCGTGTAATCTGCTATAGCATTCATGGATGATATCTGTTAAAAATAAGTCCCTTTAATCATAATCCATTCATAGGGATCATTCATTATAATGCCCAAGGCTTTTTTAGCACCCAAAATCATCAAACAAGAATGCAGGATTTGGTCACTACGGTGTTTGTTTGTGCTAAATTGTAATGAGGTAAATGACATGACATGTCAAGTAATGTGTTCTAATATGACATACTCCATCAACAGCTATTTCAATGGCATTCCTATCATTTTTGTATACTTAAATGGAGGCTTTTGTGATGTTTCATTATATTTAATGCATAAAAAGTAGGCTACTTCAGAGAACTGAAATCAAGCAATTATGCACTTAGACACACTGTAACATTAAATCGTACATGCAGTGAATACTTGGCTTTGAAAAATATTAACGTTTCTGCATGCATTTGATGTTAAACATGCAGCACATTATACTAAATCTAACTGATGAGACTAAAATGCTTTTTGCATGTTCCGCTGAAGCCTCAGAGCATGTTTTGTTGCATGATTTGCATCCCTGAGCATCCTTCATGCGCGTGGGTAACAATTATGGGCAACACTTTATCAACAGTAAGCAATTTAACCATTTAAACAAACACCAGTGCGAGTTCCCTGAATATTTAACACTTTTAAATCCATGTCTAACCACCTTTTTTTTTCAACTGTAATGCCTGGTGAAGGCTCGTGCATCACTGCAACAGTTGAAATACGATTTTCACGTTAAAGTAGGCTATCTATTCACTTCGGTGCACTTCATCTCAAAGATAAGTTTCTAAGATGAGAGGAGCAGTACGTACCTTTCCGGGGATTTACAATATGTCCGCAAGTCTGCAAGTCCAGTTATTTGGCATCGTCACAGTGAATTCCACAAAAGCAGCCTCACCTGCTCCAGAAGCAGCTCTAGGCAACGGAGGATGAACTCAAAGCGGAGATGCTGTGAAGAGAGTCGAGCTGCGGATGGCCACTGACTCTCTCCGGGAGGTGGTAGTCCGCCCAGGGATCCGGGAGCGGCTGTCACTCCTGACTATCCCTCTCGCGGACCTGACAGCTCGAGCCACCCGCTCTCACGAGCCAAACCCTGGACAAACAAACGCGCCTCGCCGCTGTAACGGCTCCCGCACCCACCGCGTGGCGCTGTTGTCTCCAAAACAACGTAGGTTTGAGGAAAGGGAACACTTTCAGCGCTGTCTCGAGACAGCTTTTACTTTATTAGTTGTATAAATGAAAAATAGAGTAAGCTGTTTTTTGGGGGACCGAATCTCCAGGTGACTCTCTCCACAATGATTACTTCACGCCGCGCGAAAACTAATTTGTCTTTATTAAATCATTTTAAACGTCACATTGACTGCAGCTCATCTTGACTAAAATCTAAACACTTGAAAACACCATGTGAGGGGCCATTATAATGTTTGAAGAGGGAATTTGTCAATTCAGCCTAATAAATATAAAACTGCTTAAAATGAGTGTTAAGTCATTGTTCTCTATTCACACGTGCACATGCTTAAGATCAAAAGATAACACATGGTCAAAATAAATAATATTTCTACCTTTCTAACTAGAAAGATGTTAGAAAGATAGAAGATGTTAATTATGTATCACCACAAAGCTGCCCTGTTTTTCTGTTAAATTCATCCAGCAGCATTGCTGTGTTGCCATGGTGACTTTACCATAAGTTTCTGTGTACTAGCAGTTGATTGAATTTCTCCCTTCAGCTGGTTTGCTCTGTTAAGTGCCGTCAGTGTAGCATTTATGTGGTACTGCATACACACAGACATATGATTGTGGTGTGCACACTTGTCATTAAAAATAGTTTCCATCATGGTACCCACACAGAAATACAGAAATACACCATGAAACTTTGCTTATAGATACCCCAGAGTCATTTAAATGGATCCCCATGCTTAGATTGTTTGTCTTGTTTCCAGCCAAAATATCTTCTTAAATCAAGAAGGATTTTCTTGTTTAAAAAAAAAATAAAAAAAATAAAATAATCAAAATTAAGTGACTTTTTGCTTGAAACAAGCTAAATAATCTGCCAATGGCGTTATCAAAATAAGCTTGTTTTCTGTTTGAAATAAGACCACCCTTAGGTTTTTTTTTTTTGTGTTTTGTTTTTTTTAGCACCACCTTCTTGTAGCCAATCAAATGAGGCTTATGCTGACTCTCCATCTACTCTTATTTGATTGGTTTAATAAACACATCATATGCCAAGACATTTCATTTATAATTTAATTGATATTTAATGTACAGATACAGTAAAAATAATAATGAAAAAAAAAACTTAATTAAAATAACATAAAATAACTACTATTAGGTTATATCTTCATACTGTATTTCGAGCTGTGTTTCCTTCTCCTCCTCAACAGTTAATATGACTTATTAGTGTATTGTAATATTATATTGTAATTTTGATGATACTTAAAAAGGTGTAATATCTGCACTAGCCTAATACATGCATAATCTCATCTGTCTACTGATCCATTTTTAAACACAAATTTGTTTCAGTAATATTTGAACCAACAGTAATATTTTTATTTTAACATGTTGTAATTTAAAGGAATTTTACAAAATGTTACTAGAATATTTATTAAAATATTAATCTGTAACTTATTTAGCATTTAGCCTTTCATATGTAATACTATCATGTAACCACTAGATGGATGTTTAGCTCTCTCTATATAAACATAAACATGACTGTACTGTAATTTGTTTTTCTATAACAAACTATAAGATAATTTCTATAAAAATTGTAATGTCATGGCAGTGAAATATAGCTTGTTTTATATTTAATGTAATTACATTAATTTTAGATAAACGGAGATTTACGCTACAATAAATATTATAACTGCTAATATGTTATATATATATATATATATATATATATATGTGTGTGTGTGTGTGTGTGTGTGTGTGTGTGTGTGTGTGTGTGTGTGTGCGTGTGTGTGTGTGTGTGTGACCCTGGACCACAAAACCAGTCTTTGAGTGTATATTTTTCGAAATTTTGATTTAAAAGTCATTTGAAATCTGAATAAATAAGCTTTCCATTGATGTAAGGTTTATTAGGATCAAACTAAATTTGACCGGGATACAACTATTGGAAAATCAGGAATCTGAAACTGCAAAAAAAGTCAAAATATAAAAAGCATAAGCCTATGAGGTTATCCAAATGAATTCTTAGCAATTCATATTATTAATTAAAAAAAACTGTTTTGATATATTTACGGTTGGAAATTTACAAAATATCTTCATGATTTTTGACATAAAAGAAAAATAGTTTTGACCCATACAAGTTTTATTTATTATTATTTTTATTTTTATTTTATTTTTTGGCTATTGCTAAAAAATATACCCCAATGACTTAAGACTGGTTTTGTTGTCCAGGGTAGCATATAATATTGTGCTAATTGATTTGATTATCTGAATGTGCTCATCTATAACTTTTTTAATTTAAGTTTTTTTTTCTTACAATGGGAGGAGAAATGCAGAGAAGAAACAGAAGGATTGTTTGTGTGTGTGTGACTGTGATCTGAAAGAGTATATCATTGGATTAAATACAAATAATGAAAACAAGTAGCATTTACAAACATTTCATGGTTTTCTCAGATCCAACTTCTCTATTCTTTGTAATGACTTTTAACCAAATGATGTCAAGTTGGTTTGATTTGTTGATTTGTGTTGTGAATGTAAAGTTGGTTACCATCAAGTTCACATGATTGTACAGTAGAAGAGTAAGCACAGTTTTGTTCCTCACAGTAACACATGATAACTGCACACTTTGTGTTCAGTTTGACAAGTACATCTGTAAAAAATAAATGGCACTTGATTTGAAAGTTTGTTTTATATTCTATTCCAACAGCATTAAAACATTTTTAATGTGACCTAAGGGTCTGTCACATGATTATTTTTTTATCCATAACTCTTAATTAGAAGACCTCTTCTAAGACAAGATTTTCTTTTCCTTGAAAAGCAAACATTTAAAGATAAAATATTGTATAATTATAAACAAATAAATGAACAAAAATGAGAGAAAATAAAACACAAACACATGGTTGCCACACATACACAGGTAGTTATTAATAATCCATAGATTCTTTGTTGCCACACTTTTAGCCTCTAAAGTGCCAAATTAAAATCTTAGACTGATTTTGATACTCATTCATTCAGAAGTGATTTTACTCCAGAATATCTGTTGCTCTGAAAGCAGCATAAAAAATAAAAAAAAAATCAAATTTTCATTAACTAATTAACATAACCCTAAAGCATTTAAAATAATACCAAAACATCAAAGAGTGTAAAAATACAGGGAATATTTTATAATACACTATAAATTCTTAAATACTGTAAAGGTTTTTACAGTGCACTATTCATCCTTGTGCTCTTCACTGTCTCTAACAGTCATCATTTTGCCTGTTTGTTTTTTAACCAACACATTTCACAACCCATCAGTAACCTCTAAAGCTATGTGGTGCTTTAGCAATAATTTGGCTAAATGTTAATATTTTCTTTTGTTTTCTTTTGTCTAAAAATAATGAAAACTGAGCCATAAATTACTCATCCTGAAGTCATCCTATGTGTATATTACTTTTTTCTTTCAGGTGAATTCAGTTGGAGTTATTAAAAAAATTGTCTTTGATCTTTCAAGCTGTTGTATGGAACTCAGTGGGTGTTGCACTCCATGGGTCCATGAGAAGTTTAATAAAAAGCTCATCCATTAAAAAAAGTGTCTCACACAGCTCCGGGGAATGAACACATGCCGTGTGTAGCGAAGTGATATGTTTTTGCAAGAAAAATATCCATATTCAAAATGTTATAATCACTTTAATCTAGCTTGCGCTTACAGTTGTAAACGAAGCAGTTCTGGGAATGACCTCATGTCTGCTTTGTGCATGCACCGCTCAGAAGTGACGCATGCAGAAATGCAACGTAGAGATCAAAACAAAACAACAGTCAATAATTAGAAGTGCAAACAAAGATTTGTAAAGAAGAATGAAAGAAGAGAGTCATATACACTTAGAATGATTTAAAGGTGAGTAATTTATGGGCTAATTTTGATTTCTGGATGAACTAAAACTTTAAGGGTTACAGTGTTTAATCTTTGCATAAAGCTCAGAGGAGTCTGCAAACAGCTCTTCCTCTGAGTTCTTTGACTCTGTTTGTTCAGTAAGCACATCTGCACTCACAATCACCTGTGCTTCTCTTTCTCTTGAAGGCTCTCCCATTGAGCTCTTAGTCTTTACCAGCCCACCAGAACAATCCTGGACCATACTGTAGACAGCATGAAGTGAGGAGACGCTCCCGATCTCTCGTGGTTTAAAGTTTGTGAAGTCAATGGAGGAATAAATGATGGATTCTTGGTTTGCTGTGGCGTTTCCAGCAGATGACATCGTGACATGAACAGAGTCGTCTTGATTCTCCTGTGGAACGACCTGAAGGATTGACAGGACTGAATCAGTGCTGGAAAGCTCCGGTGTGTCTGTTTAAAGTGTTTAGCAGTGTACCAGTTGTGTAGTTGTGTACTAGTTTCGTTTTTGTGTATTTATTTACTTTACATTTTTTGTGAATGTGTAGTTTTTATGAATTCATGAATTGTGGGTTTTTCTGTGTCTGTTGTTACTCACTTCATTGGTAGTTTGATCACTTCTCTTAGCACCTACTTGTGTAGAGTGTGAAAGTTTCCCATTTTCTTTTCTAAAACAAACAAACAAACAAAAAACCTTTAGTCCAATGTTTAAATAATTTATATTCTAAATGAGCTTCACAGTTAGCAAAATCAATAAATCAGACAGGATTGGTGTTTAAGTCACATATTATGAATATCATTGCATTAGATACAAATGATCAAAACAACTGACATATACTAACTTTTTACTGTATGCTCAAGGGCTTCTCAGATCTGACTTCTCTATTATTTGCCATGACACAAAATGGTTTCAAGATGGTTATTAATAGTGTGAATGTGAAGTTGGTTCCCCTCAAGTTCACAGAAATGTACAGTAGAAAAAAAAACAGCAATTTTCATCACGTGACAACCACATGTCATTTTTATTTTTTAAGTTTGAAAAGTATATCTACAGTACAAAACCACACAAGTCTGTATTTTGAAAATATAATTTTGTAAATCTGCTTGTACTATTATATTATATAAATAATCTTGTTAGTTAGTGTTATTGCTGCAACAACAGTGAAACATTTTTAGATGTGACTTAATGGTACATTAAATTATAATACATCTACTGATTTTTCAAAAACATGTACAGTGAATAGAGATAAACCTCTTTTATGATGTGAATGTGTTCCCTTGACAAATATACATTTAAAACTGTATCAAAAATTGGTTAATGTACAAGGTTTATTACTGGTTTCACAGTGATCTTCTATTATGCATCATTCTTGATTCCTCATATGTGTCTTGCACCTACCGTACACAGAAACATGTAATGGTGCACAACAACACGACCACCGAACCCACAACAACTCCAATCAGCACAGAGGAAAGATTAAAACCTAAAAAAATAAATAAATAAATGAGTGTTTGGAAAACCACTGATGATTCACTGATTCAGTTAGTAAAGTGCTGGAGAGTTATGGTGTAATCTTTAATGTTATATATACATTACATAATAAATTAGCATTAGCATTCATACTAATGTTAATATTTTGTTTCCCAAAGCTCAGACAGCTGACCTGTTCCATTATATCATAACTAAAGATATATAAATATTCTGCAATTAGCTTAAAATGTATCTTTTAACCGGGAACAGTTGGGTGAAAACCTTAAAATTTGTCAGGGAACCAGGATACACCTGTGCTACTTTTAAAAATTGATCAATTGAAGGAATCTCAGGAGACAGTAAGTGAAGCTAACATTGGATTCAGATGTACCTTGATGCCTTCCTTTCGATTTACATGTATTCATTAAAAAATTATTGACACAAGTTCTTCTACTGGATGAATCACAGAACTGAAACTCACGTGCAACAGATGAAGTAAGCTGATAGAGTTGACTTGCATTTCCATGAATGTTTCTGCTGACACACTGCAGTGTGGATGTGTGTGTGAGAGACTGATGAAGAGTGATGGAGCTCCTCAAGCCTGTGCTGCTCAATCGCTCTTCACTGATGAACGTGTTTGAAGAGTTAGTGACAGGACGTCCAGACAGATGCCACTCCAGTTCAGGAGAGGGATTCCCATCAGCCTCACAGAAACACAGAGTTACATCAGTCCTGTTACAGCTGGGGGATGGAGAGATTTTAGGTGCATCTGATAAAGAGAAAGAGAGAATGAAGTGATACATGGAGATCTTATGGAGAAGAAAAGAACTAATGCCACAAACATCTTACACTGAAGATGTACTGTGATGTTGTCCTGTGCTGTTTTGTTCTGGTCCTGTAGCTGGTAGGTTATAGTGCAGGTGAAAGTGACTCTGTGCTGACGGTGAGTAGCAGTGAAGTTCAGATCAGAGATGAGCTCCTCTCGTCTGCTGCTCTCACTGAGGGGGATTCTGGGAGTGGAGCTCCATGTGAGAGTTGGTGGAGGAGAGGAGCAGAGAGTCTCAGCAGAGCAGCGCAGACTCACAGAGCTCCCCTCCAACACCTCCAACACCTCCTTCTGATCCTGCACCTCCTTCTGCTCCACATACAGCTGCACGGTGGGTTTGGGGGGAGAGTCTGAAACAAACACACATTTATGTTGTATATATGAATATGCTGATTATAAAGTAAGATTTTGGAGGATGCCTATTTTCCTCTAAGATAAATAAATAAAAATCTATATTGATCATGGTAATTCTGTCATGGATTAAAATGTTGTTGTCCTTTAGATTTCTGCAATAAAATGTTCATTTCAGATAGTGATTGTGAAAGAGATTTCATTGTACTGTACTAGATCATAATTTACAGTTTATAATATTTTCCAGTCATGAAGTCACTCACCAATCACATCAATTGAAACACTTGTTTCTTTAAAGGTCCATTTCAGTCCAGCTTCACCCTCAATCCTGAAGTAATATTGACCTTTGTGATTTGATCTGAGGTCATAAAAAACAGTGGTACAGTCTTTGTCTTTTAATTTTCCAGTTATATTCCCTTTCATGGAGGATTTCTGGATTGATGAGCTTGAGTAAAACACTAGATTGTTGTCCACACTGGTCCCGTCTTTGAACCACATTCCTGTAGCACTTTCAGTGAGGTTTTTGTCATATTGTTCCTGAATCTCAAATCTGCACTTTATGATCACACAGGATCCACTGAGAGCGTTGATCTTCTCTGGCAGACTGATGTTGAAATCTCTACAGCAAACAGCTACAGTAACAACACACACACGATGAAAAGCATTTAAACACAAACAAAAATAAACCCTGAAGCATTCAGACACACATTTCTGATTTGTTATGAACAAAATTTATATTTATTTAATTATATTAAAACAGAATTTTATAAAGGGTGAACATAAGCAGAACAACAGCAACATTTACCTCAAACATACTATTAATTTATTTAATAGTAACTGTAAAATTGCTTATAGAGAATGAGATCCCAAATTTCAGAAAAAATATTTTATGTATCAGTCACTATCTTAATGAAAAGTTTCAGTAGTTTCATGTATGAAGACTAAATGTAGTTAAGCACTTCAATTTAAGTTACTAGTTAATTTATATCTCAGTCATGAAGAAGAAGAAGAAGAAGAAGAAGATGATGATGATGAAGAAGAAGAAAGGAATGAAAATCAAACCTTGTAAGAGAAAACAGAAAAGAATGATTTTCTCTGCAGTGTCCATCTCTTTATTAACAGATGCTCAGTCCCTGAGGAAAAACACGCTTAAGTATTTACATGCATATATAACTAAAAAAAGGATTCATGAGAATCACATATTAAGCTCCTCAAATAATGCAAATTAATAGTTTGGAAATATACAAAATTAAGCTTCTAACAAAAAAAAAGGTTTCCAACAATGAAACATCTAAAGAAAAAGAAGAATTTAAGACTTACCAGAAACAAGAAAACAGTCTGAACTGCTGCTGATTTGAGACTGAGTGGAAGTGTGTGAATCACAAGCACAGAATACTGACTGAACTTCCTGTGTCAGCATCAGCTTGCATGTTTAACTTGTAAATGAGAAAGTGCTTCTTTAATCACTTGTAAATGCATGACCTTTTAGCATTTTAGCACTTACAACAAACTTCCCGCATTTTTGTAGTATTTTATGTTCTGAACTCCACTTCTTTCTCTTGTGGAATGATAGAAAAGATTGACAGAGTTAAATTAGAGCTGAAAAAAATTATTGCAGCTTTTCAGCTCTGTGTCAGTTTTACTAATTTATTTTCTGAAAAGCATGTGTTCATGTTTTACTTTTTTGTTTTGTGCTTTATGTTTGTCAGGCAAGCCTGGATCAGAGTGTATTTTAGTGTCTGTGAAGTCAGTTCCTCACAAGTGCAAAAACCCAGCAGAGGAAACATGATGTTCATATCACTTCTCAAATACTGCTCAAAATACTTTTTGTGTTTATTTTAACTTGTATATTTAGTTTTTATTTACCATCAATTGTTAAAATAACATTTCAATTATTAATTTAATACAGTGCACTTTTTTGTAGATAGCTACACGTATTTACATTGTGAATCACTATAACTGGGTAAATCACTTTTATCTGCACCATATTTTATGTCAGAAAAACCTGTGAACTCATGATTTACACTAATTTTATACAACATTAGTAATTTTTCATTTACAGATTATATTTGGCGTCGACAAAAAAGGGATTCAAACCGATTTTTAGATATGTTTAGAATATACTGGTTAATATGAAAATATGCCAAAGAGCCATGACATTTTTCTTTATATCAACGGCTACATTTATTTATGGTAATCATCTTTAACAGCAGAAAGCAAAAAAAAAAAAAAAAAAAAACAGTATGACTTTTAAATGGAAAAAGAATTATTTGTTATTTTATTTTCATTTTTTACCTGTTTTAGAAGTCAAAGAAAAAAATAGTATTTATTAGTGGTTTACCTAACAGTCCATAAAACAGTTACATTATATTATATTAAACAATAACTAGAATGCATGCACATACAAAAAGTTGTAAAATCCATTCAAATATATATATAATGACATTTGCAAAGTAATTACATTTATACATTTCTGCCAGTATTTCTTAATCTTCATGCCTGTATAACATATTAAGACATAACATACACATGTAAAGATTTCTTTTGTTTTTATGAATCTTTCATGTGGAAATATAAGTATTTTAGAAACTTGAAAGTACAGCTGACTGAAGAAGACAAAGGAGGAAATCAGATGAGTGTTTGTTGATTATTGTGTGTCACTTCTCTTAATGTTCAAAGTCTCATATTCAGAGGGTGGAGCAGAGAGCTGAAGAGACGCATATGTGTCCGCTGCCTCATTCTGAGCCTGAAAACAGAAACACTCTTCAACACCATCATCATCATCATCATCATCATCATCATCATTCTGCATTAACATATCCACTATGAAATAAAAGACTCACCTTTTGCATAGTGGACAATCTGGGGGACAAAAATATACAAGTTAAGAATAATAGGTATATTGATAAATTATTTATATTTTGCAACAACATTGTATGGAAGTTCTAAGCGGCCATGCATTATAATATTTTTTCTTCTCGTTTTCTCGTTATAATGACTTAATTTTCTCGTTATCTCGACATAATGAAGTTCGTTTTCTCGTTATAACGACTTCATTTTCTCGTTTTCTCGACATAACGAAGTTCGTTTTCTCGACGTAACGAAGTTCGTTTTCTCGTTATAACGAATTAATTTTTTCTATGAAGTTACAAAACTGCGCCAGCAGGTGGCACTATAGACCTGAATATAACTGATGGGGCGTTGTACACTATCCACTTTACTGTACGTGGACCTTCCTCATGATCGCTATAATTTGTGCAGTCTTCATTACTGACATTTAATGAATTCATAAATGTTAAATGCTTGAATCAATATGAATATTTTGTGTATTAAGTTCCTGCTAGATGCATGAGTTTCACCAACGCGTTCTGTGTCATAAAATAATTGCTTATCAAAACCAAGGTTGACATGACTGTATTCTGTTTATCTACAGTAGGACGGGATTTAACGATGTAGGCTGATGTGCTTCTTTTCCATATTACTAATCTTTATTGTTAACCATATTGATGAGAAATGTGATGTATATGTAAAACCCATAGGCTAATTTAATTCAGTTTTGTTCTATAATGTTGTAATCGTTTTTTTCTACACACACACACACTACACACATGATATCTGCCACATCGTATAATGAGTACTACAAATTACAAATTATATATAATTTTATTTCAAATAAAGGGAAAATGAAAACTGAGTTTAATCCAAGCAGCTCTAATTTCGCGGTGTTGCCATTTAAACATGTTAATTACAAAACCAAAACGTTCATTGTACTGTCTCTGGAAAAATCAACAGTGATTGATCAGCCTTTATTTATATACAGTATTGTAGACGTTATTACCTAGGTGAAGCAAAATTTGCTGAAATATAGGCTACAGTAAGAGCGCCTGCATGGTTGTCCATCAGATGCCTGTCAAAGTTGAGTTTGTTACTATAGCAACAGTAACACTGTCGTGTCGTTATAACGAGAAAACAAACTTTCGTTATGTCGAGATATCGAGAAAAATAAGTCGTTATAACCATAGACAGTAAAAGAAATGGACACAGCGACCCCATTGGAACTCAATTGAGACAAGTGAAGCCCATTTTTAGCGTTTTTTAGCACTTCCGTTTCTGACGCGCAGACTCAAACGAAGCTTGACGACGTCAGCAACCTGTCTGACAGATGTAAATCTTCTAGTAGCTGTGCGTGCAAACTGCCATCGTTAATCTTGCAGAGACGGCGAGCTTGAGCGGGGAGTTCTTTGTCGTGAGTGAGCAGGAGTAAGTTTTCTTATTAATTATTTTGTATAGTATTTTAAAATGTAACGCCAGTACGCCATATTAAGTTAATTGCCTGCGAGCTTCTCCTCCTGTCTGTACGGTAATGGGACAGAGAGACGAGTGGTTATGACGCAATCGTTAGCCTATTTTTTACGAAAACTGTTTATACGGGGCCATAATGTAACATAGAAGGTAATGGAGCCCTTTATACATTGTCGTGTATCTTTAGAAATAAATAATGGACAAACGTAGTCTTTAAACGCCTCAGATATAAAGTTATTCGCTGTCAAAGTGACGCCAAAATGAATGGGAGTCAATGGGAATGCTAACGCAAGTGAAGTTCTGCTAAAAGATGGCAGCCCCCACCCGACTTCAACTTCCGGTCGAGTTCCTTGCCCCCTGGTTATAACGAGAAAACAAAAAGGAAAACAATTATAATGCATGGCCGCTTAGAACTTCCGTAACCTTGTCAAAGTTATTATCATTATTTATTTATTTGTTTTGCAAATAGATGCATCATGCAAGCAGATTAACAACCATTTTATTCATCACAACAACTAACGTTTGGCCAGTCTTCTTGGACTTGATAGATATGCTATAGTCCTAGTAATAAATGTGACTTGCTTTGACAACGAAATACTAGAATATTCACAGATTTTTAGTATTCAAGCAATTTTTGGGGCCACTGTATGAGACTAAAGCATGTTCTTTGATTTTTAAAGGTATTAACTTTGCGTGAAGGCTATAATAAACTACAGCATTTTGTGTGTGTGTGTTTTCTGAACACACTTTAAATTATAATACATTTTATCTACTGATTTTTCAAAAACATGTACAATGAATAGAGATAAACCTCTTTTATGATGAGAATGTGTTCCCTTGACAAATATACATTTAAAACTGTATCAAAAATTGGTTAATGTACAAGGTTTATTACTGGTTTCACAGTGATCTTCTATTATGCATCATTCTTGATTCCTCATATGTGTCTTGCACCTACCGTACACAGAAACATGTAATGGTGCACAACAACACGACCACCGAACCCACAACAACTCCAATCAGCACAGAGGAAAGATTAAAACCTAAAAAAATAAATAAATAAATGAGTGTTTGGAAAACCACTGATGATTCACTGATTCAGTTAGTAAAGTGCTGGAGAGTTATGGTGTAATCTTTAATGTTATATATACATTACATAATAAATTAGCATTAGCATTCATACTAATGTTAATATTTTGTTTCCCAAAGCTCAGACAGCTGACCTGTTCCATTATATCAAAACTAAAGATATATAAATATTCTGCAATTAGCTTAAAATGTATCTTTTACCTGGGAACAGTTGGGTGAAAACCTTAACATTTGTCAGGGAACCAGGATACACCTGTGCTACTTTTAAAAATTGATCAATTGAAGGAATCTCAGGAGACAGTAAGTGAAGCTAACATTGGATTCAGATGTACCTTGATGCCTTCCTTTCGATTTACATGTATTCATTAAAAAATTATTGACACAAGTTCTTCTACTGGATGAATCACAGAACTGAAACTCACGTGCAACAGATGAAGTAAGCTGATAGAGTTGACTTGCATTTCCATGGATGTTTCTGCTGACACACTGCAGTGTGGATGTGTGTGTGACAGACTGATGAAGAGTGATGGAGCTCCTCAAGCCTGTGCTGCTCAATCGCTCTTCACTGATGAACGTGTTTGAAGAGTTAGTGACAGGACGTCCAGACAGATGCCACTCCAGTTCAGGAGAGGGATTCCCATCAGCCTCACAGAAACACACAGTTACATCAGTCCTGGTACAGCTGTGGGATGGAGATATTTTAGATGCATCTGATAAAGAGAAAGAGAGAATGATGTGATACATGGAGATCTTATGGAGAAGAAAAGAACTGATGTCACAAACATCTTACACTGAACATGTACTGTGATGTTGTCCTGTGCTGTTTTGTTCTGGTCCTGTAGCTGGTAGGTTATAGTGCAGGTGAAAGTGACTCTGTGCTGACGGTGAGTAGCAGTGAAGTTCAGATCAGAGATGAGCTCCTCTCGTCTGCTGCTCTCACTGAGGGGGATTCTGGGAGTGGAGCTCCATGTGAGAGTTGGTGGAGGAGAGGAGCAGAGAGTCTCAGCAGAGCAGCGCAGACTAACAGAGCTCCCCTCCAACACCTCCTCCTGATCCTGTACCTCCTCTTGATCCTGTACCTTCTTCTGATCCTTCACCTCCTTCTGATCCACATACAGCTGCACGGTGGGTTTGGGGGGAGAGTCTGAAACAAACACACATTTATGTTGTATATATGAATATTCTGATTATAATGTAACATTTTGGAGGAAGACTTTTTTCCTCTAAGATAAATAAATAAATACAAATTTATATTGATCATGGAAACTCTGGCATGGATTGAAATTTTGTTGTCCTTTAGATTTCTGTAATAAAATGTTCATTTCAGATAGTGATTGTGAAAGAGATTTTATTGTCCTGTACTAGATCACAATTTACAGTTTATAATATTTTCCAGTCATAAAGTCACTCACCAATCACATCAATTGAAACACTTGTTTTTGTATAGATATATTTCAGTCCAGCTTCACCATCAATCCTGAAGTAATATTGACCACTGTGATTTGATCTGAGGTCATAAAAAACAGTGGTACAGTCCTTGTCTTTTAATTTTCCAGTTATATTCCCTTTCATGGAGGATTTCTGGCTTGATGTGCTTGAGTTAAACACTAGATTGTTCTTCACATCAATCCAATCTTTGAGCCACTGTCCTGTAGCACTTTCAGTGAGGTCTTTGTCATATTGTTCCTGAATCTCAAATCTGCACTTTATGATCACACAGGATCCACTGAGAGCGTTGATCTTCTCTGGCAGACTGATGTTGAACTCTCTACAGCAAACAGCTACAGTAACAACACACACACGATGAAAAGCATTTAAACACAAACAAAAATAAACCCTGAAACATTCAGACACACATTTCTGATCTGTTATAAACAAAATATATGTTTTTAATTCTTACATTTAATTATATTGAAATATAATTTTATAAAGGGTGAACATAAGCAGAACAACAGCAACATTTACCTCAAACATACTATTAATTTATTTAATAGTAACTGTAAAATTGTTTATAGAGAATGAGATCCCAAATTTCAGAAAAAATATTTTATGTATCAGTCACTATCTTAATTAAAAGTTTCAGTAGTTTCATGTATGAAGACTAAATGTAGTTATGCTCTTCAATTTAAGTTACTAGTTAATTTATATCTCAGTCATGAAGAAGAAGAAGAAGAAGAAGAAGAAGATAATGATGATGAAGAAGAAAGGAATGAAAATCAAACCTTGTAAGAGAAAACAGAAAAGAATGATTTTCTCTGCAGTGTCCATCTCTTTATTAACAGATGCTCAGTCCCTGAGGAAAAACACACTTAAGTATTTACATGCATATATAACTAAAAAAAGGATTCATGAGAATCACATATTAAGCTCCTCAAATAATGCAAATTAATAGTTTGGAAATATACAAAATTAAGCTTCTAACAAAAAAAGGTTTCCAACAATGAAACATCTAAAGAAAAAGAAGAATTTAAGACTTACCAGAAACAAGAAAACAGTCTGAACTGCTGCTGATTTGAGACTGAGTGGAAGTGTGTGAATCACAAGCACAGAATACTGACTGAACTTCCTGTCAGCATCAGCTTGCATGTTTAACTTGTAAATGAGAAAGTGCTTCTTTAATCACTTGTAAATGCATGAACTTTTAGCATTTTAGCACTTATAACAAACTTCCCGCATTTTTGTAGTATTTTATGTTCTGAACTCCACTTCTTTCTCTTGTGGAATGATAGAAAAGATTGACAGAGTTAAATTAGAGCTGAAACAAATTATTGCAGCATTTCAGCTCTGTGTCAGTTTTACTAATTTATTTTCTGAAAAGCATGTGTTCATGTTCTCCTTCTTTATTTTGTGCTTTATTTTTGTCAGGCCAGCCTGGGTCAGAGTGTATTTTAGTGTCTGTGAAGTCAGTTCCTCACAAGTGCAAAAACCCAGCAGAGGAAACATGATGTTCATATCACTTCTCAAATACTGCTCAAAATACTTTTTGTGTTTATTTTAACTTGTATATTTTGTTTTTATTTACCATCAATTATTAAAATAACATTTCATTTCAATTATTATTTAATACAGTGCACTTTTTTTGAAGATAGCTACACGTATTTACATTGTGAATCACTATAACTGGGTAAATAACTTTTATCTGCACCATCAGTGCTTTAAGTGGCCCAAAAGAGGTGCCTGTACTCTATTATAGCATATATATAATAATAATAATAATAATAGATAATGAATTTCAAACCTTAACTAAACACATCTTTATTCAAAGATCAACCGTCTGTCATTACTCTTTAGTCTGCCACAAGAAACAACAACATTAAAATCATGAAATCAAAAAACAATGACTGTTGTAACAGTGCGTAAATCAGACCTTTCTGTAACGCTAACGCTAATAAGCTTAAACGAAGCGGAGTATTTTTTTGTACACAGTCAGTGCCATGAACTGTCAATCACTCCTGTAGGCGTGCATCACTGTCCTCCTTGCAGCTGCAGCAACTTGCACTCTCTTCATCAAGCTTTAAAACAAAAAGGGGACAAAAAGTTAATATTGTCTTTGTGCATATAGATTAATTAGATTAATGAATATCTAAATTCTTGCCTAGCCGTCTACGGTAATTATTTTTAGAATTTAGAAAAAAGATGCTGCAGCCAATGAGCAGTGGTCGGTGGCTGGTTGCAGGACGACTCAACCTCCGCAGACAGTTTTTAATGTTTATCAGACAATAACTACTCGAGATTTTGCTTTAGCATACTTTTCGGGACAATTAGGGCCAGATTTGGGATTCAGGACAACAGTTTCGATTTCGTGACTGTCCCAAATTTTTCGGGACGTCTGGTCACCCTTCCTGAAAGAGCTACTGCTTTACTTTACTAGCTTGCATCTGACATGCAGCGATATCATTTAGGCTTGGTGGGGTGACAGTCAATGGGTCATGTAATTTTGATCTTGTTGCTTTAGTTCTTAGACTCTGAAACCAGGAGAGCATTTGAAGTGTTGTTCACTGTATATGTGCGCATTTTACACACTCTCTCCGGCCACGTTGAGTTGTCAACACTGATAACGATAAAAGTGACGCGTGCGCTTTTCACTTATACTGTAAAACTCATGGGTGTATGGGTAATGTAGTTTCTGCTCTCGGTGGGACGAATTAGGGACCTTGCATTGTGAAAGGCGCTCTGAAAAGCGGCAGCGCAGGCAAAAGATTAAAACTTCTATTAAAACAGATGTCCAAATGAGCTTAACCATACGCTAAAAGCACATTCTGGGCGCTCGGAAAGGTGGCTGTACGCTCAAGAGCTATATTTGGAAGTGGCAGTACTGAGTACCGGTGCATACCGGCCCACTTAAAACACTGTGCACCATATTATATGTCAGAAAAACCTGTGAGCTCATGATCTACACTCATTTTATACATATATATATATATATATATATATATATATATATATATATATATATATATATATATATATATATATATATATATATATATATATATATATATGTGTGTGTGTGAGTGTGTGTGTGTGTGTGTGTACATATATGTGTATATATATATATATATATATATATATATGTGTGTGTGTGTGTGTGTGTGTGTGTGTGTGTGTGTGTGTGTGTGTATTTATGTACATATGCATATTTTACAAATGAGTTAGATAAAGAAAAAATTATGAACTTTACATTTTCAATTGAGAATATTTACCAAAAATACTTAAAGCTGATATTTGAGACTTAAATTTTTTTAAGGGCAACACAGATACATTTCCCTTAAGTATATAAGTTACTTACTACAAAATAGTCAGAAGAACACAGACTGCAGGATAGCAGGTTTGACGAAGGTGTGTTCCAAGCATTCTAAATTGTAGATGGCAAAAATCCTTCTGTATGCTTTTTATATTTATATAATTTCATGTACTGTAGGCCTAGTTAACTTAATCTATATCACACAAAGAGTAAAATTCTTCTGCAGATGCATGAACACATTAAATAATAATTTTTATGCAAGTTCAGCAAAGCAATAAATGACTTACATTTTTGACATAATATTGCTTGTTTTTACTCAATTTTGCCAACGAAAATAGATTTGCTACTCTGAGCAATGGATAGTGTAGAAAAAACTCAATCAACTGAGACGTTTTTTAACTAATTGAACCTGAAGAATCCGACCAAAAGTACAAACATGTACTACTAACCTGGAAGAACCTGAGCTTACCTCTAACCGATTCCAAAGGGTCTCCACCTTCAACTCCCTGGTAAGAGGAGTAGCGTTCCTAGTTCACATTGCAAAATCCTTCAAGCACACAAACCCAAACGGAAAATGCAAAGGTTGGCATAAATGTGACTTACCTCGTACTCCAGATAAAATGGACCAAGCAAGGAATGTTATCTTTAAAGCAACACAAAAGGCTGCATTTGCAAAAGAACTGTCAGCCCTACAAACTAACCAAGCTGTATCCAAAAGTAGCCGCTTACGGAAACTCAGTCCAATCATGGAGGACAATTTCATTTGTGTTGGTGGATGACTGAAGTACTCTGAGGTTGCAAACTGCAGGAAAATAATCCAATAATTATCCGCAAAGATAGCCACATATCCTTACTGCTCATTCGACATCACCATGAGCAAGTGAAACATCAGGGCTGCCACGGAAGGAGCAATAAGGGCAGCAGGATTGTGGATCTTGGGAGGCAAGTCACTTATCAATTCAGTACTCCATAAATGTATAACCTGTCGCAAGTTACATGGAAAGCTTGAAGAACAACACATGGCAGACCTACCAACTGAACGTCTGAATCTGTCCTCCCTTTATGTACGTGGGTCTCAATGTATTTGGACCCTGGTCTGTCACAAGCAGACGCACCAGAGGACAGGCAGAGAGCAAGTGGTGGGCCATCATGTTCTGCTGTATGAGTTCAAGAGCTGTGCACGTTGAGGTCATTGAGTCGATGGACGTGTCAAGTTGCATAAATGCTCTCAGACGCTTCTTTGTACTTGGAGGTCCTGCAAAACAGCTCCGTTCGGATTGCGGTACCAATTTCATCTGAGCGTGCAAGGGGCTTAGAATGGACAAAATGGTGCAGAATTACCTCAGTGAGCAAAGCTGGGAATTCAACCCACCACACAGTCTCACATGTGAGGCTCATGGGAGTGCCTGATCGGCATTGCCGGAAGAATCTTAGATTGAATGTTTCTGCAGCTGAAAACTCGCTTATCCCACGAAGTTCTTTGCACACTAATGGCAGACGTTACTGCTATCATTGATGCACGACCACTCTTACCTGTGTTTGCAGACCCAGAACAACTATTCATACTTTCACCTTCAGTGCTCCTTACACAGAAGACAGGAGTTCCACCTCCTCCTGGAGACTTCTCGAACAAGGACCTGTTCACAAAGCAATGGAGACAAGTTCAGGCTCTTGCAAACCAGTTCTGGACCCGCTGGAGCCGTGAATATTTACCTTGCTTGCAACACAGACAAAAGTGGACAGTACCTCACAGGAACCTTCGAGTAGGAGATCTACTGTAGTTCTGCTCAGGGACGAGCAGATAGCCCGCAAGTGTTGGCCTATGGCCAGAATCTCTGCCACACTACCTGGAAAGGATGGCTTTGTAATAAAGGTTGATGTCACAACATCTGACCAAGGCAATATAAAAACATTTCTAAGGCAAATTGCAGAATTTTTTTTACTTCTACCCAAAGAATGATCTAAAATCTAAGGTTTAGCCCATTCACAAGTTCATAGTGACCTCACATAGGTCAGGTATAATACATAATACAAATATTCTCAAGTAAAAATGTGAAGTTCATAATTTTTCTTTGTCTAACTCATTTGTAAAAAAGTATATATTTTTGTTTCATGTGATGAAGTCACTTCCTGTTTTGTCACTTCCGGTTAGTTAGTCCTGCATGAAAAACAATGAGACAGACATTGTGTGCGCTCTCTGATAATCCATTACATCCACTTAAAAGCACAGATTCATTTGTTCACAGTTCATTTGACACTAGATATGTTAAAGATCATATATTAGTGATGATTTTGTTAAAAAGACGATGTTTTGATAAGTTACTAAAAATTTTTGTTTACCATTGTGTAAAAGCTCTCAGCAATGTTATAGCCATTGTAATCGCTGCTACAAAGAGAACAATCGTTTATGATATGTTAAAGTAATTTATAATGCTATGTTAGTCAGGACACTTGACACTCAATATTGCTGTATTGTTTTATTACAGTTTTCACCACAAATTTTAATGAGGAAGAGTGACATTAAATGATCAACCTTACTACAACTCTGTCTTCATTGGCTACGGTTTAACTTGGTGTTTAGTCAGAATTTCAACACACTGCACGAGAACACTACAGTATCGGAGTAAACGTATACATTTTAATTAGGAATTGTAGTGGAGTAAAAGTAAACGGCTGAAATATAAAAACTCAAGTAAGGTACAGATACTCCCAAAAAATACTTAAGTACTGTAACAAAGTATTTTTACTTCGTTACACTACACCACTGGATTCATCTGCCCTGTTTGAAATAATTGATTCACTCAATGTCATCGCGGGGAGGTGTCACAAAGGCTGTACTTTTCATATCATAGTGAATTGAGGATTAGTGATTATTATTCTGCAAGTGAAATCTTGTTTCTCCTGGATTCGTGAGTACAGTTTTTTTCCTTTTCATCGAAAGAGCTCCAACTACCGCGCCAATGATGTACTGCAAATAAAAAACCAGAGTGTTACATTGAAATTGGGTTCATTATTATTATTATTTTCATTTTTTTTTTTTTTTTTTATTATAATGTTTTATAATAAATGTTGTTTTTAATTATTAATATTGTAATTAATAATGTTGAAACTGTGTGAATTGAATCATTTAGTCACTCACGTAACACACGAAAGAAAAAAGACAGGGAAAAAAGAAAAAAACATACCTGAGGAGTTCCTGGAAATAATAAATCAACATTTATTTATCATTTATTGTTATGTGTGTCCTGTTTCCTGTGGAAATTCTAAAGACTTTTATTCTCAAGTTTAAAAGTAACACAGTTTTAGGTACTTTAATTTACAAATAAGAAACATCAATCTGACACAACCAAGTGAAAATCTGAGACCTGGAGTATATACTGTAAATACTATAATGAAAGAGAAATGTTCCTTTACTGAGGTAGAGGTGGAAATCTCTTCTAGACAGATTGTTATTGTGTGAGCCATAAGATATTAACCTGGCAGGAGAACTACATACATAATACTGAACAAACAGTTTTAGCAAGCATCTTACAGCTCAACAAACTAAACAGTACTTCGGACAACTAAACAACTAAAGAACAAGAAGAGTTTAAGACTTACCAGAAACAAGACAAGGATATATCCAGTGTGCAGCAGTGTGATATGTTTCCTAAATGCAGAAAGACTGAGTGAACCTGTGCTGTGGGAACATACATTAATATACTGACTGACAAAACATATTCCTGTTTCAGCATCAACATAATGTTCACGGACACCATACAGACACAGTTATGTTAAATTAATATCAATCTAAGCCTCTTATTTTTATTCTTTTTTTTTCATCATGGGAATTATTCACCTTTCCTTTTTTCAGACTCCATAAAAGGAAAGACCATTCAATTTAGTAAACTAATTTTACTTCAAGTGATCTGTAAGACATATTCAGTCACTATCATACCTAATATAAAAAATAAATGTCAGTTCCACCACTGTCCTGCTCAGCTTTCATGCATTGAGAAGAGCTTTTCACACCCTTTCTGTCAGTATATATTTTTTCTTTAGACCAAAAGCATCTTATATGCCTATTGCCTTAAAAAAAAAAAAAAAAAAAAAAAAAAAAAAGAGAACTATTTGACAGCACCCGTTGCAAATTCTCACACCACAACCACATGCAGAAACGTGCTGCAGATTCTCACAACACAAACGAAGAAACGCTCATTAAACATTTCTGATGTGGTCTGGGCATATTTGCAGCGTGTTTCATAATTATTATTAATTTATTTATTTATTTATTTGCAGTGCATTTCTTTGGTTGTGTTACGAGAATTTGAACCACAGGTGTTGTCAGAATAATTAAGATGTTTTCCTAATATGCAGGTGTTGTTTTATTTTTATTTTTCAGCACGCTAAGCTTTCTCGGCTACCATACCAATGTTCCAAATAAATGATATTTCTACCATTCTAACTAGCTGTAAATTATATTTTACCCTTGTAAGAATTACAGAACCTCAGACACTTTGATCTTCTGAGACACTGAAAAGACAGACAGTGCATTAACATATAGTCATCTGTTCCCACATTTCACTGTGAGAAAGTGCGGGAAATGCCTCTCTCAAATATGTTATCAGTTCCTTCTCATCCCCTTCCTTATCCATCCTCCCTGCACTTGGTTTCACTCAGAATGGTCAATAATATAATGTTCTACATTAATGCAACTGATATTTACTGTCATGTTTGGTGTCATTTGAATTGTCTCAGGGCGACTGGTACAATGGTCTCAATCATACAAAAGTATAGACTAAAAGATAATACAGATCCTAAGAGTTAAGGGATATTTTGATTACTGTAATGGGAGTTCCCTTATCCCAGGGTCATCCATGTAAAATACCTTCTGTTCCCTTTGAGGTGTAAACTACCCTGGTCTGGGACCTGACTTAATGCAAATTCTGATGCATAAACAGACATATATTGCACACGTGCATGAGGAAATGACATCAATCAATCACTGACTGTTAATACAACACCAAGCAGTAACACCGACTGGATGATTTTAACAGAAAAACAGCACTGCCTTGTGGCGATACATAATTTAACACCTTCTTGATTCATGACATGACATGCTATACTATATCTGTTAAGTCCTGTAACTGTAGCTTCTCTGTAGTACTGTGTGCAGATATACAAGTGCTGGTCATATAATTAGAATATAATCAAAAAGTGTATTTATTTCACTAATTCCATTCAAAAAGTGAAACTTGTTTATTATATACATTCATTACACAGAGACTGATATATTTAAATGTGTGTTTTTTTTTTTTTTTTTTTTTTTTTTTTTTGATGATTATAGCTGACAGCTAAGGGAAATCCCAAATTCAGTATTTCAGAAAATTTCAATATTGTGAAAAGTTTCAATATTGAAGACACCTGGTGCCACATTTAGCTAATCAACTCTAAACACCTACAACGGCCTTTACTTGGTCTCTCAGTCTAGTTCTGTAGGCTACACAATCATGGGGAAGACTGCTGACTTGACAGTTGTCCAAAAGAAGACCATTGACACCTTGCACAAGGAGGGCAAGACACAAAAGGTTGTTGCAAAAGAGGCTGGCAGTTCACAGAGCTCTGTGTCCAAGCACATTAATAGAGTTTACACATTAAACATTTTTTTTTTTCTCCACCTGAACGTTTTTGTCTTTCTAGAAGAAAACTGTCTGGATTTTAATCATTGAGAAGACAAAATGAAAATCTTTGAACTACATTAATAGAGTGTCGAAGGGAAGGAAAAATGTGGTAGAAAAAAAGGGTACAAGCAATAGGGATAACTGCACCCTGGAGAGGATTGTGAAGCAAAATCCATTGAAAAAATTGGGGGAGATTCACAAAGAGTGGACTGCAGCTGGAGTCGGTGCTTCAAGAACCACTACGCACAGACGTATGCAAGACATGGGTTTCAGCTGTCACATTCCTTGTGTCAAGCCACTCTTGAACAACAGACAGCATCAGAGGCTTCTCAACTGGGCTAAAGACAAAAAGGACTGGACTGCTGCTGAGTTCATGAAACGCACACATGAATACAGAAATACACCATGAAACTCTGCTTATAGAGATCCCAGAGTAATTTAAATGGATCCCCATGCCATTCCCATCACTCCACATCTTAAGTAAATCCATGCACAGTTTGGTGCACAGTAGTGTTGTCAAAAGACCCGGTACTTTGGTACCAAGTCGGTACTAAAAAAATGTAAATGTGACTGTACCAGGTTTCTTTAAGTACTGGTAGTACAGAGGTCCCGTTCAAACCCGGTTCTTGATGCATACAGCGTTATGATTTCCGCGAAACATAAAACGAGGATGGAATCTCAAAATCCAGTCATGAAAATGAAACTATGAAAATATGGTCAGTCACGGAATTTGTCAAAGTTAGCATAAATTAATGAAATCATATCTCCATATGGACCAATATCGGTAAATGTTAAGCCAAAAAAGTTGTTTGAAATATGAATCCTGCATGTTCTGTGCGTCTCTGTGTGAATGATCGAATGGCAGAGACGTGCAGGTTTGTTTACTACATAGACTGAAGATTAAACATGGATCGGATCAGCCAGAAGCTAACACTGCTTCTAAAGGCGGGCGTATACGGTGCGATTTTTTGTTGTCATACGAGTTCGCATGCGATTTTTTTTCTATCGTGTGGAAAATCGCGTCACAGAAATGTTATCAATGATTTTCTCAGAGTTTGACTGTTTTCCTATTGCAGGGGATTTTAATATTCACATAGACAATGCAGAAAAAAAAACTACAAAAGAAATCATGACGGTTCTCAACACTTTTGACTTGACTCAGCATGTGCATGGACCCACACACAGAGGTGGACACACTCTAGACTTAATCATCAGTACATTTCATCCACTGTTATTAAGGACTTAGCACTATCTGATCACTTCCGTATTTTCTTTGATATATTGATCTCTGCTACAACTGAATCTACAGCTGTGTCAGAAGGAGATGCATAAACAAGAACACAAGTGTACTATTTATGGAGGCTATATCTTTAACACCAAGCATTTCTCCAGACTCTGTTAATATTCTCCTTGATTCCTTAACTCAAAAGTTAATAATGTTATTTAAGATATTGCTCCAATAATAGTCAGCAAGAAAACAAACAGACAGAAATCAGTTTGGAGAAGATCAACAGCAGTTCAGACTATGAAAAGACAAAGCAGAAAAGCAGAGTGGATGTGGAAAAGACAGCCTTCATGCTTTTATTGTGAAACTAGCCACAGCTAGACAGAATTTCTTCTCAAACCTTATAAACAGTAACTTAAATAACACCTGTACTCTTTTTGCGACTGTTGAGAGACTGACAAACCCCCCAAGTCAGATTCCCAGTGAAATGCTCTCAGTCAGCAAATGCAATGAGCTTGCATCCTTCTTTTCTGAGAAGATCAATAATATCAGGAAGGCGATTAGCACATCCTCAAGTAATGCAGAGGGGTCAGACAGATTAGGCCACAATATCAAAAAGATACTATGTCTATTTTTGAAAAAAATTGATAGCAAAATTCTGGAAGACATAGTCCAGCACCTAAAATCACCAATCTGCTATCTTGACACAGTTTCCACATCTTTTTTCAAAAGTATACTTAACTGCTTAGAAGCAGATCTTTTAGAAGTGGTGAACGCCTCACTTCTCTCTGGGACATTTCAAACTCATTAAAAACTAGACCAATAGCTAATCTTCCTTTCATAGGCAAAATTGAAAAGGTCGTTTTTAATCAGCTGAACAAATACTTAAACTCAAATGCATACCTTGACAATTTTCAATCTGGTTTTCGACCACATCACAGCACAGAGACAGCACTCATTAAGATAATAAATGATATTCGCTTAAATTGTGACTGGCAAAATATCGGTGCTGGTATTGCTAGATCTCAGTGCTGCTTTTTTTTTTAATCATGGTAAATATTCACCTTTCCTTGTTCAGTCTCCATAAACTTTAAAGACCATTAATTTAGTAAACTAGTGTACTTCAAGTGATCTTTAAGACATTTTCAGTCACTATCATACCTAATATTAAAAATAAATGTCAGTTCCACCACCATCCTGCTCAGCTTTCATGCACTTTTTCTTTAGACCAAAATATCTGATACCCCTAATGCCTAACGTGCTGCAAATGAAAAAAAGAAAGAAAAACCACAACACAACCAAATGCAGAAACGCGCTGCAAATTCTCGCAACACAAAGAAACGCTCCTTAAACATTTCCGATGTTATCATGTTTGCATTCCAAAAACCAGCCGCCTTATTGGTCGTGCTTCCCACAAGTGACGCGAAGCCTAATCACTCATGATCAAATATGTGTGTGTGATGTGATGTGTGTTTTCATATGCAGTGCGCTGAGCTTCCTCGGCCACCATACCAATGTTCAAAATACTTCTACTTTTCTAACTAACTGTAAATTATATTTGACCCTTGGTCTGTTTCTGAGAGTGGCCACAAATTGACTTTTATGTCATGAATCAAGAAGGTATTCAATTATGTATAACCACAAAACAGCGCTGTTTTTCTGTTAAATTCATCCAGCCGGCTTACTGCATTGGTGTTGATTCAAGATCTTTCTTTGTCACATAATAATATAATATTAATATTATTATTATTATTATTAAAACATGGAGATGTGATTGACTGACTGGCAAACACTTATGTCATCTCCAGCTGCATCACTCATCCAATTACAAAGCACTGTGTTTCATTAACCCCTTATGGGCACAATTTGTTATGGTAGTTTGATTGAAGTTTTTAGTACTTATATACTAAACATAAGTATTTAAAAAATAATTTATATAAAATATATATTGTTGTTGTTGTTGTTATTATTATTACAATTTTAAAAGGTTTTCTATCAAATGAAACCAGGAGCTTGATGCTACACACTATATACAATACAGACCAAAAGTTTGGACACACCTTCTCATTCAAAGAGTTTTCTTTATTTTCATGACTATGAAAATTTTAGAGTCACACTGAAGGCATCAAGGGCTATTTGACCAAGAAGGAGAGTGATGGGGTGCTGCGCCAGATGACCTGGCCTCCACAGTCACCGGACCTGAACCCAATCGAGATGGTTTAGGGGTGAGCTGGATATATGATTATTTAAATAAGTATCATTTGTAGTCCACACTCATGATTTTTTATTTATTTATATATTTACTTATTATTGAACATGCAGGGTATTTTCATTCTTAGAAGTGTTAAATGAAAATAAATAGAATTAAGAAAATAATACATCTATATAATAAAAAAGGTATACCTAAAAGGTAAATTAAACATTTTTAGACCCATAGTATAATGGCTGACTGTAATAGGTGATTTCTTTAAATATAACCTCATTACTAGTATGAATTTCAACATTATGATGGAATCATAAGCTACTAGTCATAAAATGTATTAGGGTCCTTGACCAATTATAATTAAATGCATCCAAACTAGATAAAGGGGACTCAATATTTTGCCGCTTACAAGACATAATGTCATAAAAGGGTTAAAAAGATGATGTACATCAAGTAATCCCATGTGTTAGCTCTTTAACGTTCCAATTTTACTTTGGTGTTTGACAGAGTTTTCTCTACTGGTTGGACAGTGTTTTCTCTACTTCCTTTTGGCCTTCTGTAGCTAATCGTAGCTCCATGTAGCTGTGTATTTATTTTTCTCTAGAATCTTTATCTTACTATCACTCTGTGTTTTTTTAAGTGATAAAATATAACTTAAATTCACACCATATTTCTGATATTATCGATCAATCTTATCAGATTTTGATCGTTCACTTTTACTTTATATCCGTGAGTACAGTACACCTGCAAAGCGTTAGCACTCATTAGCATTTCATTAGCGTTTTCATTCGAACCTATCGCTGTTTTCTTTTCTCCTCTCCTCTCTCTCGCTCCAGTTTTTCACAAGTTCATCAAACAACTGTGGTAAGAATATTTTATCAAGCACGGTGAGTAATGGCTTCTCCTGCTATTGTTCTATCTATCTCTGTCGCAGATGAGGGATTCACATGTGATAAATGCAGGGAAATAGTTAGGCTGACAGAGAAGATTTCTGAATTAGAGACACGCATCCAAACTTTAATTGAGGACAGGAAGAATCTTAGCACTCTAGATGCGGCTTCGGATGCGTCTAGCTCAGGGATTCCAGCAGCAGGGCAACTGGATGACAGTGAGGCAGCGTAGTCATGGGTCAAAACACCGCTCTTCTGTTCCGATCAAACATTAAACAGGTTCTCCCCACTCAGTGATGCACCCACTGAGAAACCTGATGAAAGTGCTCTAGTTATTGGTGATTCTATTGTACGGAACGTGAATATAGAGACAACAGCCACCATAGTCAAATGTTTACTGGGAGCCAGAGTGCCTGACATCTTAGCAAATTTAAAAGTGCTGGCTAATGCTAAATACAGTAAGATTGTTATTCATGCCGGCGCTAATGATGTTCGACTTCGCCAGTCGGAGATCACTAAAAATAACATTAAAGAGGTGTGTGAACTTGCAAGCATGATGTCACACACTGTAATATGCTCTGATCCCCTCCCTGCTTACCGTGGTGACGAGATGCATAGCAGATTGTCATCACTCAATGGCTGAATGTCTAAGTGGTGCCCGCAGAATAACATAGGTTTCATAGACAGTTGGACATTTCCTCCTGAGGAACTGGGTCATCCAGCCTGCTGTTAAAGTAATCCTTTAGGGCCGCGTCATTATATCCCATGCCCTAAGCCAAGGACCAGAACACCTGTGCCATGGCACACACCTCATTGCCCCCTTGGCGGAGAGCGGTCAACTTTAAATACTTAGCTCTCCGCTCCACCATCCTGGCTGGGGAACGGGAAACATCAAACGACATACGGCTGGATCTTGCTGTGATGGAGTCCTTCTGTCACGATCGGTGATACAAGGATACACAGAGAGAGATCCAGTTGCGGGTAAGTCTTTATTTAAGGGCAATCCAAAGAGAATAAACAGTCCAGGCAGGGGTCGATACCAAACAAAACCAAACCAAACCAAACATAAACAAACAAGGACACAAGGCAAGAGTAGGACAAGATGATGGACATGAATTAACAAGGACTCCGTGACACATACTAAGACAGACCAGGTTAAATACACAGGAGAGACAAACGCTAATGGGAAATTGACAGAGTGTAATGATTGGTAACAAGTGACAGCTGGGTGTAATACTTAAGCAGAGAACGTGAGGAGTGTAGTTCATAAAGTGACAGACACCGTGGGGAAGGAGGACATCTAGTGGATTCCCAGGGAACACAACCCAGACACTGTGACATAAAGTTTTAACAGTTGGTGATTTTAATATCCATGTTGATAATGAAAAATATGCATTGGGATCAGCATTTATAGACATTCTGAACTCTACTGGGGTAAGACAACACGTTTCAGGACCTACTCATTGTCGAAATCATACTCTAGATTTAATACTGTCACATGTAATTGATATTGATAGTGTTGAAATTATGCAGCCAAGTGATGATATGTCAGATCATTATTTAGTTTTGTGCAAACCTTATATAGCCAAAATTGTAAATTCTACTTATTGTTACAAGTATGGAAGAACCATCACTTCTACCACAAAAGACTGCTTTTTAAGTTATCTTCCTGATGTATCCAAATTCCATATCCAAATCCAAAACCCCAGAACAACTTGATGATGTAACAGAAACTACGGACTCTCTCTTTTCTAGCATTGTAAAAACAGTTGCTCCTTTACACTTAAGGAAGGTTAAGGAAACCAGTATGACACCATGGTAAAATTAGCATACTCGCACCCTAAAGAGAGCACCTCCAACAGGAAAGATCCTCGCAGTTGTCTCCCAGTGCCTTCAAGTCAGAAGTATGTATACTCACCTCAGTGTTACGCTAACCTGATTTCTTTTTCTGCTGTTTCCAGGACTGTGGATCACCGTGCGATGCCATGTGATGCTCTATGGTCGCTGTATTCTCCCATGATCATTCCAAATGGATAGCAAAGAATAGTGAGCGATCTATAACTGTGTCTGTGACATCTGAGATCCAAACTCTCGCACATGTGCGATTCCCCCATTCCACGAACTATACTACATGCACTGGAGAAACGGAACTTCACTGTACAACGAGCACAGATGATACACTGCACACTTGAACTCTTAAAAATAAAACCCAATTCTGAATTCACATTTACCTCTGTGTCCCAAGTCATACCTGACAGAAGGCTTGACCGAAACCTAAACAATAATTAATTCAGTGCAACCCGAAGACAGCACTTCCGCTAATCCTACTCCCACGTTGGTATACATGGCAAACTGGATATCCCGACCAGTGCCCTTCTCCGGTAGGGAGGAAGATTGCAATGGGTTTCTAGTACAGTGTTCACTTGCAATGGAACAGCACGCGCACCAGTACGCTACAGAAAGATCTAAGATTTCATTTATTATACAGCAATTGTCTGGACCAGCACTGAGATGGGCCGAAGCATTATGGTTTCAAGAATCTACTATCACCTGATCCTTACAGAATTTCATCGGCCATTTCAAAGAGGTGTTTGGACGTCCGGTGGGAGATTCCTCGGTCAGTGATCAGCTGTTAAATTTAAATATAAAGAACTGTTTCTGAATACTCCCTTGAGTTTCACACTTTGGCCGCAGCAAGCGGATGGAATGAAAAGGCCCTACTAACTAGGGCTGTGCAAAAAATCTAATGCGATTTTCATGCACATCTCATCAGTAAAGACGCTCCTGTAATTAGAAGTTTATCTCCAGCACGTGCGTTCAGATCATGGTTGCCAGGTTTTCACAACAAATCCTGCCCAGTTGCTTCTCAAAACTAGCCAAATCGTGTTTCCAGGAGGTTCCCCGATAAAAAAAATCCATTGCGGGGTTAAAATTTACATTTTATGGCATGGTTGCCTTGGTAAAATTCGCATTTTAGGGGCTAAATATCACCTTATTGGTATTGCCGCTTCGACCTGCGGACATGAAAAACAACCACAGACTTGGCAACATTGGTTGGCATTTACTTCACAGAGCCGTAATTCACTGACAATCGACACAAAATCGATTTCAAAATCGGTGGCGATTCTTTGTCGATTTTGAAAGCGATTTTGTGTTAGTTGTTGGTAGACTACGGCTCTGTGTAGTAACTGCCGCTCCACCTGAACCAATGTTGCCAAGTCTGCATTGTTTTCCATGTCCGCGGTTCGAAGCAACCCCAAATACCAATAACGTGATATTTAGCCCCTAAAATGCAAATTTTATCAAGACAACCATGCCAAAAAACAAAATGTATATTTTAACCCCGGGAAGCAATTTTTTTTTTTATCTGGGAACCTCCTGGAATCGCGATTAGTTTTGGACTAGTTTTGAGAAGTAACAGGGCAGGATTTGTTGTGAAAACCTGGCAACCCTGATCTGAACACACATGCTGGAGATAATACTTCTAATTAAAGGAGCGTCTTTACTGATGAGATGTGCATGAAAATCGCATTCGATTTTTTGCACAGCCCTACTACTAACTGTTTAAACAGACTAAAAACACACTGGAAAAGGAGATCAGAGTGGCAAAGAGGAATTATTCTGGAAAAATAAGGACTCAATTCACTTCCAACGACTCAGCATCAGTGTGGAAAAGTCTGAAAGAGATTACAAGAAACCAGCTCCCAGCACTGTGGAGAATCAACGACTGGCAGACGGTCTGAAAGATTTTTATAGGTTTGAAAGAACACCCATCACCTGCCCTGAACGCCTCCCCTCACAACTGTTCACACCATTCACAACTCCTGCAACCCATCCTGAACACCTCTCCAAACAACCGTTCACACCATTAACAACAACTGCAACCCACCCTGAACACCTCTCCAATCAAGCGCTCTCACCATTCACACCTCCTGCATCCCCCCTTTTCCCCACACCTGGAATTCAAATAAGCAAGGATGCGGTGCGCCAGGTCTTCCGGAAGCAGAAAAGGAAAAAGCACCAGGCCCAGATTGTGTTGCACCAGCCTGTCTGAAATCCTGTGCTGACCAACTGGCCCCCATCTTCACACAGATCATCACACAGATCTTCAACAGATCGCTGGAGCTGTGCGAAGTCCCTTCCTGATTCAAACGCTCCACCATCATCCCCATCCCAAAGAAACCCAAAATTACAGGACTAAATGACTACAGGCCTGTGGCTTTAACATCCGTAGTCATGAAGTCATTTGAAAAACTGGTGCTGGCCCACCTGAAGGACATCACTGGACCCTTGCTGGATCCTCTTCAGTTTGCCTACAGAGCAAACAGGTCTGTGGACGATGCAGTAAACATTGGTCTGCATTATGTTCTGCAACACCTAGACAGATGGTAAGTGGTGAGTTTGGTCCTTCCTCAATCTTCTGTGTCGACACCACCAACCATCGCTGTGAATTTTAAGTTTAGAGGCCTCGATGTCGAGGCTACCGCCATTGTTGATACCGGATCAGATGGAAATTTTGTTTCAGGGAAGTTTGTCAAGACACACCGTCTCCAAAGGACACGAACTCCAACTCCCTACTCCATTTACGCAGTCACAGGAGAAGTTATAAATAAAGGGTACGTAACCTCTCAAATTACTCCAATCATTCTTAGTGTGGAACCTGACCACCAGGAATCATTCTCCCCATTAATATAAAAAATAGTCGTGCAGAACTAATACTGGGCCAACCATGGCTGATCCAACACCAGCCCGTTATTGACTGGAAGACTGGGAAGATACTTAAATGGGGGTTGTAACTGTCAAAACACCTATGTAAGTCATCCTATGTCAAAAGTTGAAAGTCAGCCTGTCACCCTACCTGTTCACTCCACATCCATTGAAAGCCCCAAGGAAAACCAGACTGTCAATATCCCACATTGTTATGCCTCATTTGCAGATGTTTAACCCCTTAGCAGCCTACAAGCTTCCGTTGCATCACCCACAGGATTGTGCAATCAATCTGGTTCCAGGAGAGAGCATTCCTAAGGAGCGAATTTACTCAATCTCCATCGCTGAACAGGAAGCTATGAAGGAATACATGGAGGAAGCCCTCAGACAAGGATACATCCGGCCATCCACTTCCCCAGCAGCAGCTACTTTCTTCTTTGTTCCTAAAATGGATGGAGGGTTGAGACCATGTATTGACTACAGAACCCTGAATAAAATAACGGTAAAGTTCAGTAATCCTCTTCTACTAATCTCATCTTCCCTCGAACAGCTCAAGGATGCCCGTATCTTCACGAAGCTGGATTTATGAAGCGCATACAATTTGATCAGAATCAGAGAAGGAGATGAGTGGAAGACTGCTTTCATCACCCCTGCTGGCCACTACGAATATTTTGTGATGCCGTATGGCCTTGTTAACGCTCCATCCGTCTTCCAGAGTTTCATGGATGAAGTCCTACATGAGTACCTGAACCAGTTTGCTGGACACTACGAATATTTTGTGATGCCGTATGGCCTTGTTAACGCTCCATCCGTCTTCCAGAGTTTCATGGATGAAGTCCTACACGAGTACCTGAACCAGTTTGCTCTTGTATACACTGATGACATTCTCATATATTCCCCGAATGAAAAGGATCACCAGTGCCATGTGGCCAAAGTACTTCAACGACTTAAGAGACTTCTTATTTGTAAAAGCCGAAAGTGTATGTTCCATCAGCAGTCCATCGAGTTCTTCGGCTACACGATAAACAAAGAGGGGGTAAAGATGGACAACAAGAAGACCCAAGCAATTACCTCATGGCCTACTCCAAAGACCATCAAGGAACTGCAAAATTTTTTGGGTTTCGCTAATTTATACTGCAGATTTATTAACCAGTATAGCATGATTACTGCCCCACTTACCTCTCTATTAAGGGGAAAACCCAAGGTACTTAACTGGACCCCCGAGGCTGAGCAAGCTTTCCAGACGCTGAAAGAGGCGTTTACCACAGCTCCCTTGTTACAACACCCAGATCCTGAAAGAAGATTTATAGTTGAAATGGACATCTCCATGACAGGTGTCGGGCCATTCTCTCCCATTGTTCTGAAAACGCCTCTAAACCCATGCCTTGTGCCTTCTTCTCTAAAAAGTTGTCTCCTGCAGAGAGGAACTATGACATCAGTAACCCAGAACTTGCAGTGAAGCTGGCGCTAGAAGAATGGAGACACTGGCTGCAATGATGCGCGGGTAGATCCAAAATGAGCGGGTGCCTGCAGTCGCCCGCGTTTGCCCGCGGTTACGAGTCATCCAAAAATATTTTTTATGATATTCGGGTCGCGTTCGGTCGGGTCTTTTAAAATAAAAATGGCAATTAAACCTTCGTCATTTATATAGTACTAGACACATTTTTGAAATACATAGGCCTACACTTTATTGGCTGAATAACTGGCATGAAGATGACATACGAGCTCATCTGCACGTAGAGATGGAGGCGGCAAAGAAGACTCCATGGAGAGCAATGTTGCTGTTTTTGGTAAAACATGATTTTGACGGCTTCATTAAGTTTTGTTTTGTAGAAAACGATTTTCGTTTTGTATAAATTGTATCTTAATTTTGATCAATGTTTTATCAATCAGTTGCCTGTTGTGGCGGGGGGGCGTGGTTTAGCGAAGTCAGCAGCGGGAGAGAGAATCAGGAGACGAATGGTAAGTGAGTGGTTTGGACAGAAACGATCAACAACTGTTTCTTGTTTCAGTAATTGGCGTGGAGAGAGTATAAAACGCCAGGAGAGACAGAAGCAGTCGAGAGAGAGACAGACTGCTGACTGGAACCGGAAGGAGTTACCCGGAAGCGCTTGGCGATAGTGTGCACGCTAGTGTCATAATAAAAGTCACCGTTGATGTTTGTAAAGACTACTTTTTGTTTTATTATTAAAAACTTGTCAGCAGTCCATCCGACCCCTTGTCCTCTTCCTTTCCTCCTACGAACGTACTACACTGGTGCCGAAACCCGGGAAAGGAAGAAGGAGTGCCGCTGCCATGCAGAGCCCATCCTCCTCGCCATTTGCGGATATCATCTCATCACTCGCGGCCCTGCACCAAGAGCAACATCAGGCCCTGTTGGACTTGAGAACTGATCAGGAGCGGCGGTTCCACGCTATCCTAAAAGCCCAGCAGGAGGACTGTGAGAGGTTCCGGAGCTGGATCGACCGGAAGGTTCGTGCCGAGGCCACGGGACCGTCCGCGGTCCCCTTTCACCTACCCCTCCACAAAATGGGACCGCAGCACGACCTGGAAGTGTTTCTAGAGCTTTTCGAAAAGTCAGTGGAAGCGTGCGGCTGGCAGCATCCTGGTCTTTGACAACTTGAAGAGGGCTATCATTCAGCGGGTCGGCCAGACCCCAGAGCGGCATCGCCAGCGGTTCCGTTCACTGGACCTGGGGAATCCGGTCGGCCCTTCACGATGGCCCAGCAGCTCCGGGACTCCTGCCGCAAGTGGCTACTGGCCGAGGGAAGTGACATGGAACACATCATCGACCTCGTGGTGCTGGAGCAGTTCATCGCTCGGCTTCTGATGAGAACAGCCGAGTGGGTCCCGTATTTAATAAATAAGCAAATATATAGCCTAGCAGACAATGTAATAAGGCGCCGGCATGATCACTTGCATTACATGTGATCTGGAGAGCGCCGAAACTCGGCTTGTGCCTCACAGATTTGAGAAATATAGGCTATATATTACAGAAAGCTTGAAATGTCTTCTTTTAAACTAAAATATTCAAACCAAAATAAATGGGCTACTCTCTGATAATGTAATCCATATGAAATGTGCATTTCTCTCTGGCGTTAATAGCGAGTCTACATTGTCAAATTCATCTTTGCAGCAACACAGAAAACCCCAGTTTATTACTAAACAATTAAATGACTAGCATATTTTCGAACCAGCAGGCCACCCACAGAATAACCGAGCGGATTGGGATATTCAGAAATGCGCTCTCCGCTCACGAGCTCAGATCAGAACAAACCTGAGCCTCAATGTCTTCTGACCTTGCAGAAACATACAAATAGACAGCCAGACTAGACTATTTTAGTACAAATTATGATTTTACTGATGATTTTTTATAATTCTTGACAAAATAATAATATAAAAAGGTGGGGTGTTTTTTTTTTTCTCTTTTTTTTGCCTAGTTAGTATTGCTTATGTTCCTATGGCCCAATGACACTACGATGAGCATTTAATGCTTTTTAAAAATGCGGGTCAGTAAGCGGGTTGGATACAATATTTTATTTTTATTTTTTTGCGGTCCGAGTTGTGGGCAGGTTAGTTGAAAATGTCAGTCGGGTGCGGCTGGAAGGGGCCTAGCAACCATTTCTTGTGCTGACCGATCACAAAAACCTGCAATATGTGAAAGAAGCCAAAAGACTTAACCCTCGCCAGGCCAGGTGGGCTCTTTTCTTCACTCTGTTTCATTTTCAGATCGCTTATCGCCCTGGATCCAAGAACACCCGAGCGGATACCCTGTAACAACTGTACGCCATGGAAGAGAATCCAGAGGAGCCAGAGCCTATCTTACCCACAAAGTTGTTCGTAAATCCTATTCAATGGGACTTAGATTAAATGCTCAGAGAACAAGCTCAACAGCAACTCGTGCCATTAGCATTTTAGCATTTTAAGCACATATAACAAACTTTCAGCATTTTTTTTTTTTTGTATTTTATGTTCTGAACTCCCCTTCTTTCTCTTGTGAAAGGACAGAAAAGATTGACAGAGTTGATTTAGTGCTGAAAAATTTCTTACAGCATTTCAGCTCTGTGAAATTTTTCTAATTTATTTTCTGAAAATCATGTGTTCATGTTCTACTTCTTTATTTGGTGCTTTATTTTTTTCAGGCCAACCTGGGTCAGAGAGCATTTTAGTGGCTGTGAAGTCAGTTCCTCGCAAGAACAAAAAACCCAGCAGAGGAAACATGATGTTCACACCACTTCTCAAATACTTCTCAAAATACTTTTTGTGTTTATTTTAAATTGTATATTTTGTTTGTTTTTATTTACCATCAATTATTAAAATAGCATTTAAATTCTTCATTTAATAGAGTGCACATTTTGTAGCTAGCTACATGTAAACTGGTGAAATCACTGTATGAGTTATTAAATTGAAAAAAAGTTTAAAATTTACTAAAAAATATTTTAGAAGGCAAAGAAAAAAACAAATTTGTTATCAGCTTAACAGTCCATAAAACAATTGTATTGTATTAAACAATAACTAGAATGCATACACATACAAAAAAGAGAAAACCAAAAAAAGAAATCCACTAAAATATATATTTCCAAAGTAATTACATTCATAAACTGCTGCTAGTATTTCTTGGTCTTCATGCTCATACAGCATACTAAGGCATACCGTATTTTATGTGAAAATATAAGTATAATAGAAATCTTGAGAGTACAGCTGACTGAAGCAGACAAAGGAGGAAATCAGACGTTTGTTGATTATTGTGTGTCACTTCTCTTAATGTTCAAAGTCTCATATTCAGAGGGTGGAGCAGAGAGCTGAAGAGACGCATATGTGCCTGCTGCCTCATTCAGAGCCTGAAAACAGAAACACTCTTCAACACCCTTATCATCATCATCATGCTGCATTAACATATCCACTGTGAAATAAAAGACTCACCTTTTGCATAGCGGATAATCTGGGGGAAAAATATACAAGTTAAAAATAATAATAGGTATGTTAATAAATTATATATATTTTGCAACAACCTTGTCAAAGTTGTATAAGACTAACGCATGTTCTTGTTTTATTATAGGTATTAATTTTGCTTGAAGGCTCTAATAAACTACAGCACTTTTGCACTGATTTGCCATCTGAACGAGTCGATGCTAGTCGCCGAAGTTCAGTAGCCGTCTGCAGATTTGGGTTCTCCCAGTCATAGCAGTTTGTAGATTTCACAGAAAATCAAGCAGTGTATGATGGACACAGAATCTGGTATTTTAGCTTCAGACTTTATTTATTAGCCTTTAGAATTCCAAAAAAGTTTGCTCTCTGTTAACACTTATGATATTTCAAACAGGTGCTATATTATGAAATCCAGCTATGTATAAATATTTATCTTGCTATAACTGTGTACATCACTTTTATTGGGAATATACAGTATGTCAATACACTATAAAATACACCAAGTCATCATAATATGCTAAACCTATTCTGTGATAATTATGTTCTTTTTAGTCACTTAGTTACAATTGTTATTTTACTTTTAATCATTCCATAATTTTTAATGTGTGTCATGCACCTACCGTACACATGTATATATGATGACAAACATCATTATGACCACCAAAGCCACAACAACAGCCGCTCCAATCAGCACAGAGAGATGACTCAAGCCTAAAGAATAAATGAGTGTTTGGAAAACAAATGAAGATTCACTGATTCAGTAAAACAAGTGCAAGCAAGTCACATCATAATCTTTAAACAACAAAAAAACAATAATGGCAAGGAAAGAGGAACAATCTGACAAGTAAGACGCACTGCCCCATCTGCCCCCTGGCTGTCCGAGGTTCTCCGTGAACATCGCTCTAAACTCAGGGCTGCAGAGAGGAAATGGCAGAAATCAAAAAACTCTACGGACCTCAGTGTGTATCAATCTCTCCTCTCTTCCTTCTCTGCAAATGTCTTCACAGCTAAAACATCCTACTACCACAACAAAATTAACAGCTGTTGTGACGCTCGGACACTATTCAAGACTTTCTCTTCTCTTCTTAATCCGCCCGCCTCCACCTCCTCCATCGACTCTTACAGCGGACGACTTTGCAGCTTTCTTCACGATGAGATCCATCAGTGAACAATTCTCCACACCGCAGACTTAGGAAAACTTCACAATGACTGATGCACACTCTTTACCCTCCTTCTCCCCACTCTCAGAGATGGACGTCTCCAAAATTCTCCTGTCCAATCATCCTACTACTTGTCCACTTGATCCTATCCCCACTCACCTCCTTCAAGCGATCTCTTCTTCAGTCATACCTTCACTTACTCACATTATCAACTCCTCTCTTCAATCTGGAACATTTCCCTTAGCATTCAAGCAGGCTCGGGTAAGCCCACTGCTCAAGAAACCATCTCTAAATCCAGCGCTTCTTGAAAACTACAGACCGGAATCCCTTCTTCCATTCATTGCAAAGACACTTGAGCGGGCTGTGTTCAACCAGCTTTCTATGTTCCTTGGACAGAACAACGTCCTTGACAGCAACCAATCTGGCTTCAAAAGTGGCCACTCAACTGAGACTGCTCTGTTCTCGGTTACTGAAGCCCTGCGACTAGCAAGAGCAGCTTCAAAATCCTCGGTACTCATCTTACTGGACCTGTCTGCTGCTTTTGAAACTGTTAATCACCAGATTCTCCTGTCCACCCTCAGAAAGATGGGAATCTCTGGAACTGCTCTCCTGTGGGTTAAGTCCTACCTCTCTGACAGATCCTTTAGTGTGTCTTGGAGGGGTGATGTTTCAAAGTCACACCACCTTGCTACTGGGGTTCCTCAAGGCTCAGTACTTGGACCACTTCTCTTCTCCATCTACATGACATCTTTAGGATCTGTCATTCAGAAGCATGGCTTTTCTTATCACTGCTATGCTGATGGCACCCAACTCTACTTCTCATTCCAGCCTGATGAACCGACGGTAGCTGCTCGCATTTCAGCCTGTCTGAGTGACATTTCTAGCTGGATGAATGACCATCACCTTCAGCTTAACCTTACAAAGACTGAACTACTGGTGATTCCAGCTAACCCATTGATTAATCACAACTTCTCTATACAGCTGGGCTCGTCAACCATAACTCCTTCGAGGACAGCCAGAAACCTAGGAGTTGTGATGGATCATCAATTAAGCTTCACTGACCACATTGCTACAACGACCCGGTCCTGCAGGTTTGCCTTATACAACATTAGGAAGATTAGACCCTTCCTGTCAGAGCAAGCAACCCAACTTCTTGTCCAAGCTCTTGTTCTCTCCAGACTGGACTATTGTAATGCTCTCCTGGCGGGCCTTCCTGCATGTACTGTCAAGCCTCTGCAAATGATCCAGAATGCAGCAGCGAGGGTTGTCTTCAATTAGCCAAAAAAAGCTCATGTTACTCCTCTCCTCATCAGGTTACACTGGCTACCAGTAGCTGCTCGCATCAAATTCAAGGTACTGATGCTTGCCTACAAGACGACCACTGGCACGGCACCAACTTACCTAAACTCACTGGTTAAATCCTATGTGCCCTCCAGAAGTTTGCGCTCTGCAAGTGAACAATGCCTTGTGGTGCCATCCCAAAGAAATTCAAAATCACTCTCACAGACCTTTTCCTGGACTGTGCCAAGCTGGTGGAATGACCTCCCAATCTCAATTCGTACAGCTGAGTCTTTACTCATTTTCAAGAAACATCTAAAGACTCATCTTTTTCGCCTGCACTTAACCTACTAACACCAGTACTTTTCCTTTTCTTGTCTTTTTCATTTAATAATAAAAAAATAAAAATAAAATAAAATTATATACACCTGGCTATGCGTTCTATACTAGACTAACTGAGACTTGTCATGGCACTTGTATTCTGTTGTTGTTCTCTTGTTGACCTGACTGCTTCTATTGTACTCATTTGTAAGTCGCTTTGGATAAAAGCGTCTGCTAAATGATTAAATGTAAATGTAAATGTAAAGTAAGAGATTAGCTCAGTCACTCAGTTGATGACTGAACAATTTACATGTTTTTACATTAACATGTTCGATTTGTCTTTTATTTGACGAATCACAGAACTGAAACTTACATGCAACAGATGAAGGCAGTTGAAAGAGTTGACTTGCAGTGCCATGAGAGTTTCTGCTGACACACTGCAGAGTGGATGTGTTTGTGAGAGACTGATGAAGAGAGATGGAGCTCCTCAAGCCTGTGCTGCTCAATCGCTCTTCACTGATGAACGTGTTTAAAGAGTTAGTGACAGGACGTCCAGACAGATGCCACTCCAGTTCAGGAGAGGGATTCCCATCAGCCTCACAGAAACATACAGTTACATCAGTCTTGTTACAGCTGGAGGATGGAGAGATTTTAGGGACATCTGAAAAGAGAAAGTGAGAATGAAGTGATACATGGACATCTTATGGAGGAGAAAAATCTGATTCCACAAAAAAAAATCTTACACTGAACATGTACTGTGATGCTGTCCTGTGCTGTTTTGTTTTGGTCCTGTAGCTGGTAGGTTATAGTGCAGGTGAAAGTGACTCTGTGCTGACGGTGAGTAGCATTGAAGTTCAGATCAGAGATGAGCTCCTCTCGACTGCTGCTCTCACTGAGGGGGATTCTGGGAGTGGAGCTCCATGTGAGAGTTGGTGGAGAAGGGGAGCAGAGAGTCTCAGCAGAGCAGCGCAGACTCACAGAGCTCCCCTCCAACACCTCCAACACCTCCTCCTGATCCTGTACCTCCTCTTGATCCTGTACCTCCTCCTGATCCTGTACCTCCTTCTGATCCTGCACCTCCTTCTGCTCCACATACAGCTGCACTGTGGGTTTGGGGGGAGAGTCTGAAACAAACACACATTTATGTTGTATGTATGAATATGCTGAATACAAAGTAACATTCTGGAGGAAGACTATCATCGCCACAATTTGAAATGTTCATTTCAGATAGTGATTGTGAAAGAGATTTCATTGTACTGTACTAGATCACAATTTACAGTTTATAATATTTTCCAGTCATGAAGTCACTCACCAATCACATCAATTGAAACACTTGTTTCTTTAAAGGTCCATTTCAGTGTATGTTCATCCTCAATCCTGAAGTAATATTGACCTCTGTGATTTGATCTGAGGTCATAAAAAACAGTGGTACAGTCCTTGTCTTTTATTTTTCCAGTTATTTTCCCTTTCATGAAGGATTTCTGGCTTGATGTGCTGGAGTTAAAAACTAGATTGTTTTTCAGATTGGCCCCGTCTTTGAGCCACTGTCCTGTAGCACTTTCAGTGAGTTTTTTGTCATATTGTTCCTGAATCTCAAATCTGCACTTTATGATCACACAGGATCCACTGAGAGCTTCGATCTTCTCTGGCAGACTGATGTTGAAATCTCTACAGCAAACAGCTACAGTAACAACACACACACGATGAAAAGCATTTAAACACAAGCAGAAATAAACACTGAAGCATTCAGACACACATTTCCGATCTGTTATAAACAAAATGTATTTGTTTTTTTTTTTATCTTACATTTAATTATATAAAAGCATCAAACATTTCGTGTATGATTTACTATCTGAATTAAAAGTTTTAGTATAGTTTCATGTATAGGCTACATGTAGTTAAGCACTTAACGTTTGTAAATTTTCTAGATAATTTAGCACTTAAACAAGTTAATCTAGTTAATTTATATTCTCAGTCACACTGAACATGTCACACTTTACCAGAAGAAGAAGAAGAAGAAGAAGAAAAAGAAAAAGAAGGGAATGTAAATCAGACCTTGTAAGAGAAAGCAGAAAAGAATGATTTTCTCCACAGTGTCCATCTCTTCATTAACGGATGCTCGGCCCAGAAGGGAAAACACACTTGTAAATCTATACAAATTACAAAAAATAAACTAATGGAAATCGTTAATTTAGCTCTATGAATAAATGCACATTGATCAAGATTTTTCAAAATACTGAACAAACAGTATTAGTAAGCACATTACAGCTCAACAAACTAAACAGTACTTCTGAAAAACCAACTAAAGAACAAGAAGAGATTAAGACTTACCAGAAACTAGACAAGGATATATCCAGTGTAGTTGCAGTAGTGTGATATGTTAGATATAATACTTCTGAGTTCTGCGCTGATAATTTGAGACTGAGTGAACCTTGTGCTGTTGGAGCATACAAAAATATACTTACTGACAAAACAACTTCCTGTTTCAGCATCAACATTCAGTTCACGGAAACCATAAAGACACAGTTATGTTCAATTAATATCAACAATTTTTTTTTTTTTCATCATGGTAAATATTCACCTCTCCTTGTTCAGACTCCATAAAAGTGAAAGACCATTTAATTTAGTAAACTAAGTATACTTCAAGTGATCTTTAAGACATATTCAGTCACTGTCGCACCTAATAATAAAAATAAATGTCAGTTCCACAACTGTCCTGCTCAGCTTTCATGAATTGAGAAGAGCTTTTAAAACCCTTTCTGTCAATATAATTTTTTCTTTGGACCAAAAGCATCTGATGTTCCTAATGCCTAGTGCACTGCAAATGAACAAACACATTCAATAAAAATAAAAATAAAATAATAAAAAAAAAACTGCAAAAAAGAAACCATCATCAGTTTGACAACACCCAATGCACACCACAACCACATGCAGAAACGCGCTGCTGATTCTCACAACACAAACAAAGAAATGCTCATTAAACATTCCGATGTGGTTTGTGCATCTTTGCATCACATTTCCGGATTTTTCTTTGCAGCACGCTAATTTTTCTCGGCCACCATATCAATGTTCAAAATAAATGACATTTCTACCTTTCTAACTTTCTAGCAGTAAACTATATTTTACCCTTGATCTGTTTCTTTTTTTTCACAATCATAAAAAACACACAGTAACAATAACAATACAAAAAAAGAATGCTAGGGGATAGGTAAACAAAATTGTAGAAATACATTAAAAAGTGAACATGCTTGCAAAATTTGTATATCTTTTTGTTTCTTCAAGGGTAATATAGATTCAATATAGTATTTCACCTCATTTTGAAATGCTATAAAACATGTTTTTTTTTTTTTACCTGAAAATGAACATTTATGGATATGGGATTTTGCCATTAAAATAAAATAAAAAATATATAATATAAATACAGGTTTATCTTTTAAGTTTACAGTAATACCTAAAAGAACATCTTTCCACTATAAAATGTATTATGTATTTAGGAATTTTGGGTTTTCATGAGCTGTATGCCAAAATCATCAGTATTAAAACAATAAAAGACCTGAAATATTTCAGTTGGTGTGCAATGAATCTAAAATATATGAAAGTTTAATTTTTATCATTACATTATGGAAAATAATGAACTTTTATCACAATATGCTAATTTTTTAAGAAGGACCTGTATTTTCTTATAGAATTCACAGCAGTAATTAGATACCTCTCTTTTTATGTCATCATACATTAACTATGAATTGTTGAGTTTCCAGTATCCCCCATTATTGAAACAACTTGTATTAGATAATTTAATATTAATACTTATACCTTTATGGTCTGTTAATGGGGTAGAAGTAATATCATCTATACCACATTATCTATATTGAAGTTCTCGGACACTAACCAAAAGACAATTCTGGACTGACAGGACCCTGTTTTATTTCTCCAGGTAAATTACTTATAATGTGGAAATTTGTCTCTTCAAATATCTGTGAGATTGAATTTATCCATGGAATTTATAAGATTACTGTTATTTAAGTTAGAGTAAGTGTAAAGGGATCTGTGATTTTTTTTTTTTTTTTTTTTTTTTTTTTTTTAAGTAATTGATTTATAGAAGTGGCAAATTGATAATGATGTTATTTTTAATAAATATAAATAAATATAGAACAGATTAAACATATTGCCAATAGACAATTACATGAATACATGTTTTGTCTATATTCTTAATGAATATTAGCTGGTTAGTTAAATGATTTGAAATGAAATAAATGTTCAGGGGCTGACTTGATGTATAACCAACCATATTGTTGATTGTAAAGGCTAAAAAGCTAAAAATTAATAATAATAATAATAATAATAATAATAATAATAAAATATAATAATTTATATTTCATTGTAGATGGATATACAACATTTTTTTTTGTCGTGCGGGAGTAGGTCTGCAAATGAGCAACAGTCAGGTGAGAATAGAACAGACACACACACAATACCACTGTGTTCCCAAGATTCATTGCAGTCATTGAACCCTTATGTTGTTTTAATTTTCTGCCAATTTCCACGTACATTTCATAAGAAAAAGCAGTGGTATCATCAAAGGATAAACATGAATGTCCTAATACTGAATCAGGAAGTCTTTATTGTAAAAAAATAAAAAATATAAAAAAAATATCTACATTCCCAATTCAAAATTTTCCAGTGACTGGTCACATGTAAAAAACTGTATTAGTTTTTTTTTACAGTGTTATATATGGCTCAGTCAGTACTACTACTCCCATATATGAAATACAGGGAATACAATGGAATAGTGGATTGCAATAAGGTTAGTAGTATACAACCCTACCCTAATAGTAAAATAATATTTTTTAATCATACCCTTATTGGGGGCTGAGCCCCCCTAAAATCAAAATCTTAGAATCGCCCCTGATCAACATACTTAATTGCATTGCAGATAAAATGCCCTGCAGGATCACATTGTTTTCGCAAAGCATCTCTATTAAATCTAAGTGTTCAGACCCATGAGAAATGAAAGATGAGACAGACTAGTTAAAGAATATTAGACAACTGAACTGGCTGATCAATCTGTAAATGCTGAAATCAAAGTAGTATCAAGATCAGCACAATTAGCAGTGCTAAATAAACAGTAGGAAAATAATCTTAATCTCAAAATGACCAACGGTAGATGATAAAACGTAACAACTCCCTTAAAATCCTGTAAAAGCTAAAGATATTCAGTGAAAACTGTTAGCAGTGTTTTACAAATAACTGATACATATGCATAAAACACGATTTTCTTTTGTTGGCAAGTAGCGATGGCTGCCGTTGTTCATTGGTCAGGCATTGACCAATAAAATGTCTTCATTCATACCAAAGCCCAGCCCCTGGCTCTGCTCTCTCACATACAAGTGCACAAGTGAGTTTAGCAACAGGAATACCGCAAAAGGAGTTGTAAATTGATAATTTCAGTATACAAATATGAATGTTAATATGACAAGTTCTCACATTCAGATTTTCAACTTCTTGAGTTTAGCCACTGATATACCTTCATAAATTATGAATCACCAAAAGGCTGCACTGTTTTTCTGTTAAATAAAAATCCAGCTGGGATTACTACGTTGGTGTTGTACTAACAGTCAGTGATTGATTGATACCATTTTCTCATGCACGTATGCAATATATGTCTGTTTATGCAATAGAATGCTTAAAAACATCAGAAGAGGATGTTCACAATTTATCCCTTCAGCTGGTTTGTTCTGCTAAGTGCTTTCACTGTAGCATCTCTGTGGTACTGTGTGCAGATATATTATTGTGGTTTGCTCACTTCATAAAAAAACAATAATAAAAAAATATCTCATGAAACCATGAAATCCATGGACAGTTTGGTGTGCAGACCTTTATAATGAGCTGCCTCAGTCTAACTGACTGACTGGCAACCATGTATTACATATCAAAGATATGTATAAAAGACCCCTCTGTCAAACTCCTAATGTATATATGTATATAATATCAGATATATGTGTGTATATATATATATATATATATATATATATATATATATATATATATATATATATACACATATATATGGGAAGTTTGAACCCCGAACATTATCAGGAAGGCTATTCCAGAGTTTGGGAGGCAAATGTGAAAAATCTTTACCTCCTTTAGTGGACTTTGTTATCCTAGGAACTACCAAAACTCCAGCATTTTGTGACCTTATGGAGTGTGATGGGTTGTATCCACTGATATATAATATAGAACTGGATTGCTCATGACATCATTAAAGTGAAGCTGCTACACCACCATATTGGTAATCTCTAGTGTGCGTAAACGTTCTATTCAAGATTCAAGATTCAAGATTTTTATTTGTCACATACACAATTATATAGCGCACATATAACCAGCAGTGAAATGTGAGTCAGGTCTGTCCATGGACAGTGCAATTATTAAAGAATACAACACAGATAAAAATATACATAAATGTACTTATAAAAAAATTAATAAAATTAAACAATAAAAATATTAGAATAAAATATAAAAAGATGTATACTGTAGAATTAAATATAGAATGGAAAATAATTAGCATGAAAGTAAACTGTTGTCGAAAAAAACTTTATTTATATATCGCTTTAAACTAAATACATTGCGTCAAAGCAACTGAACAACATTCATTAGGAAAACGGTGTGTCAATAATGCAAAATGACAGTTAAAGGCAGGTTATCATTGAATTCAATGATGTCATCTCTGTTCAGTTTAAATAGTGTCTGTGCATTTATTTGCAATCAAGTCAACGATAACGCTGTAGATGAAGTGACCCCAACTAAGCAAGCCAGAGGCGACAGCGGCAAGGAACCGAAACTTCATCGGTGACAGAATGGAGAAAAAAACCTTGGGAGAAACCAGGCTCAGTTGGGGGGCCAGTTCTCCTCTGACCAGACGAAACCAGTAGTTCAATTCCAGACTGCAGCAAAGTCAGATTGTGCAGAAGAATCATCTGTTTCCTGTGGTCTTGTCCTGGTGGTCCTCTGAGACAAGGTCTTTACAGGGGATCTGTATCTGGGGCTCTAGTTGTCCTGGTCTCCGCTGTCTTTAAGGGATGTAGAGGTCCTTTTAGGTGCTGATCCACCATCTGGTCTGGTTACGTACTGGAACCAGGTGACTGCAGTGACCCTGGCTTTGTTAACCCTTTCTAGTCAATTAACACTTATATGCTTTATGAGTCATTTTCTCCTGATAACCCTGAAAATAACTTAAATTATACTTTCAGTTTTGATCGTACAGATAAGAGCAATACATCAATCGAATCTGGTTGGTAAGTGATGTAGGCAGAGAGGGCCATGGGAATCCCTGCACAGGCAGAGGCTGTCAGGGGTAATTGGATGATGTTGTGCAGGGGCTTTTGTCCCAGTACCCTCTTTTCTGACTGTGCCTCAGAGGAGCCTTGTCTGAGATGAATCCAAGGGCCAGCCAGACACTGTACAGAGCAGAAAATAACATTAAAGTCCCCAGTGATGATAATAGCAGCATCAGAATGTTTGTTAATAATGTTGCCGCTGAGCACATCGTGAAGCTCAGACAAAGCCAAGCCGGTGTCTGCTTGTGGTGGGATGTAAACCACAGTAACGATGATCGATGAGAACTCCCGGGGGAGATAGAATGTGCGGCAAATAATGGATAAATGTTCCAGATGAGGAGTGCAGAAGGGCAACAGAGTGGAGATATTCCTTGGGTCAAACCATTTCTTGTTAATCATGAAACACACTTATCCACCTTTGGATTTACGGGCCTCAGCTGTTCTGTCCATCCGTAAATATTACAGCAGCATCTGGGACAGAGGGTGTGCGCCATTTTTCGGACAAACAAAGAATGTTACAGTCCCTAATGTCCCGTTGGAAACTTTTCCTGGCTCTAAGATTGTCTATCTTTTTCTCCAGAGAGTGGACATTGGCGAGCAGAATGCTCGGTAGAGGAGGACTGTGAGCTCTTTTTCTCAGTCTGTTGCGAATCCCACATGTTTTCCGCTTTGTTTCTTGATCCGTCGCCTCAGGTGGTTATTCAGGCAGCCATTGTTCATCTCGGCGTTCCAGAAGATCTCAGATCAGTGCAGACATAATGGGTGTAAAAAGGAAAAAGCAAAAGTAGGTTAAAAAAAAGTCAATAATAACACAATCGAAGCGGAGCAGCCTGGACGGCGACCAGACTTGGTGGCGCCGCCTTGTCTTCAATGTCTTCTATTGAATTAAAAGGAAATTGTATGCTTTTAATGAGCAAACATCACATAACAAATCAGCATTTAGAAATCTCAAGTATTTCTTTATATTATTACAATGCAAACACCTTAGGCATGTAAACTGTCTTTTTTTATTTGGGGAATTTATATTTATGTTACTGACTATATACATGTTACGGAGCGAACCAGAGGGGAGACATGTGGATCCATATGCAAAGATTTTATTGATAAGACATGGTCAGAAAGAGGCATAGATCAGGTGATGGCAAACAGGCATGTAGAAGGAAAGGCTAGAGCAGTCCAAGAAACAAGCAAGAGTCAGTCCACGGCAAACGTAATCCAGCAGGGTGAGACAAGAGGGATAATCCAGGTACAAGTAAAGTCCAGGCAGGGGCAAACAGTATCCAAACAGGGTCAAACAAGAGAGGTAATCCGAGGCAATCATGCAAAGAAGAGAACACAGGGAAACAGGCAAGGCAGGACTAAGACTAAACTTTAACCTCAAAAAACTAACTAGTGATAAACGCATACAATACTCTGCAGCCTGAAGGTGTCTGAGTGAGTTTTTATATAGTGAGTGTAATTAGCATATTCAGCAGTGTGTGTGTGTGTGTGTGTGTGTGTGATCAGTGACTTCAGCTGTGTGTGCAATTAGTGCAATGGGTGATGGGAACTGTAGTCTGGAGGGAAGTGCAACAGTGGGTGTAGTGCCGGAGTCCATGTAGTGAGCGGGTGACCTCTGGTGGTGAATGAATGGAAGTTCATATACCAGATTTGTGATTGTTTTACTTGACTCTTGGGTGTTAGTGGTGACTCGACCTAACTCTAGATGGTCAATGGTGACCTGACTAGACTCTGGAAGGTCGACGGGGACCTGAATAGACTCTGGAAAGTCGACGGGACCTGACTAGACTCTGGAAAGTCGACGGGGACCTGACTAGACTCTGGAAAGTCGACGGGACCTGACTAGACTCTGGAAAGTCGACGGGGACCTGACTAGACTCTGGAAAGTCGACGGGACCTGACTAGACTCCGGAAAGTCGACGGGGACCTGACTAGACTCTGGAAAGTCGACGGGACCTGACTAGACTCTGTAGCTCTGAAAAGCACAAATCAGCCCCCTTAATTTTTCAGAGTGCTGACTGTGCAAACTGCACTCCTCATTAATGCTGCTAGTTATAATATTCAGGAACAATATTCTGAATATTCTTGAGTAACTGATGCTTGTGCAACTGATGTCTGTGCAACTGATGTTTATGCAACTGTGAGCTCATCGATGCCCTCCATGTCAATCTCCTCAGAGAAACAAAGGCAGAGCATTGCACCTGCTCCTTGGGGGCGGGTGTCTCCCTGTTGCCATAACCAGGGTTTTAAAACTGGTGTCAGGTGGGGTGTTCACATAAAAACTCATCAATGCGTAATCAATGCATCAATGCCCACCGACTTTTTTTTCAGCAGGCTTGGTTCTCTTTGTCCCATTCATTTTCCTTAGTTAGTTTCAGTAGTTACTTATTTCCTCCCATTCTCTGGTGTATACTCTCAATGATTATTGAAGTATAATTTTTTCTAATTCTGTCATGCATCTCTTGACAGACACCTTATACATAAGCAGTCGCTAATAAGGCATCTACTTACACATATCTATAGTTTCACCTGTTTTGCTTGCTTTCTTCTATGGAACTTAAAAGAAAATAATGAAGAATGTTGGTAACCAGAAGAAAAAGAAGAATGTTGGTAATCAAGCTGGTTTGACCAAAGACTTTCGTTATATTACAAAAAATACTGAGATATTTATCAAATTATCTTATTTTATGTTCCATAGTTTGTTAGGACGCAGTAGACTTAACGGTTATGTGTAATACATTTTGTTAAAGCAAATAAAATATTTATTTATAAAACTACTCTTTGTTATATCTAATTGACATTTAACTAAAAATTGGCTTTAAATTATCTTTTGGGGGTATTTTCACATTGTGTAATTAATTAGATAGAAAATGTTAATCGACTGACAGTTGCAGAGACACCAGTTCTAAAATGCAAATGAAAATTGGTGACATCGCTGCCATCAGTCACTACTTCAACCATGGACATACTTCCAGAAAAGACATCAACACCCGACCCTCCACAGGATGTTTGGATGCCCCGATCGATTGGCAAAGTCCACCCAAACACCAGACCTGTTGGTTATTGGAGGATCTTCTATTTCTGGTCTGTTAAACGCATTGGCCACCGCGTACCGTGCATGAACTGCTCGCTCACTCAGCGCGTACTGAGTGAGCGAGCACCTGACTGAGTAGCCTAACATAAACCTATAAGTTGGTGTTTTTTTTCTTCTTCGTGGGTGTCAGGGGCGTTGCCTGTTATGTCATTTGAGTTATTGGGCTACCTTGTTGAACGCATATCATTATATTTCACAATTTTTATTTATTTTCCAAATATAATTAACTAGTCCAACGAACCGTTCGGTACATAATGCGTACCGCATACCGAACCGAAAGCCTCGTACCGAACGGTTCAATATGAATACGCGTATCGTTACACCCCTGATATATATACAGTGGGGGTCGAAAGTTTGGGCACCCCTTGCAGAATCTGTGAAAAATATGAGTAATTTTCAAAAAATAAGAGAGATCATACTAAATGTATGTTATATTTTATTTAGTACTGTCCTGAGTGAGATATTGTACATAAAAGATATTAACATTTAGTCCACAAGACAAAAAAAATGCTGAAATTATTAAAATAACCCTACTCAAAATTTTGGGAACCCTTGGTTCTTAATACTGTGTTCTGTTACCTGATGATCCTCGACTGTCTTTCTGTTTTGTGATGGTTGTGCATGAGTCCCTTGTTTGTTCTGAACAGTTAAACTGAGCAGCGTTCTTCAGAAAAATCTTAAGGTCCTGCAGATTCTTCAGTTTTCCAGTATCTTTGCATATGTGAACCCTTTCCAGCAGTGACTTTATGATTTTGAGATACACCTTATCACACTGAGGACATTTGAGGGACTCAAACACAACTATTTAAAAAGATTCAAACATTCACTGATGCTCCAGAAGGAAACAAGATGCATTAAGAGCTGGGGGTGAAAACTTTTGAACACAATGAAGATGGCCAAATTTGTCTTATTTTGTTGAAATATAATTTTTTTCCATTTAGTTCTGCCCTTTGTAAGCAACAGAAGATACTTGTATGTTTCCCGGTAAACAAACTAAGTACAATTTACCTTGATCTTCAAATTCCAAAAGTTTTCACCCCCCAGCTCTTAGTGCATCTTGTTTCCTTCTGGAGCACTGATTTGTAGATTCATAAGTCTCTCAATTAATTCACAGTTGCATACCAGCCTATTGCATGTCAGCCTGATTGACTGCACAGCGGCAGCCGGCATGCCAGAATGACAAAAATGGAAATGTCCCGGTGCTCCTGATGGACAGTCTGCCCCTGCCCATCACCTTGGAAACCCCGCGACTCCCCTTCTAGGGGAGTCCAATCTTCTGGCATTTTTCAGCAACTTTGTTGATTCACTTCGGAGCAGTCAACCCATGGATGAAATGATGAAGGTTTCACTCCAAACAGGATTCAACAGGAATCTATGCATCATACTGTAAATGCACCATGACACTTTACTCAGGAAATACAGAACCAATGCAAGTAATGGCTTGTTAACTATTTCGATGCGCTTCTAGGCTCCAAAACCGTCAACAAAACCGAACCGTGCCATTGGTGTATCGTTACACCCCTATTAAACAACTAGTTAGAGTTTGTAACAAGTTAAATCAAATAAAAAGTAGGCTACTGAGCATCTATCTAAAACAAACAAAACAATAAAAAAATAATGTTTAGATATATTTGTTAAAAAGCACTTGGCAGTCAAAATCTTGTAACAGTAACATTACGATTTAAAAGTTTGTTGCCACTTATAAAAGAAAAGAAAAAAATGTCTTACCATGATCTAAACAAAACAAAAGTTCAGAAGTGAACGTTAAGCAATAAGATACTTGTCAAAATCTGTTGTAGTCTGTCATTACAATTCAGGAAAGTTATCATTTTGTGACAATGGTAGAAAAGTTAAACAAAAGAAAAATAACTGCCTCTAAAAGAAAATGCATCAGACGCAGTCGTTAAAATGCCAGCATAAGATGCTTGTCAAAATCTATAATGTACTCTACCATTAGCTACAATTTTAAAAAGCTAGACTTTATTACTGTCAGAAAGTTAAACAAAAGAGAAAAGACTTGACCATCTTACACTGATACATCCTTACACGCTGCTGTCAAAACTCTGAATGCTCACGTGCGGTCACATTCAAACCACAACCACTAACCGCCCCTAACACAGGAGGCCGCAAACATAGATTTAAATTTACATTCAAAGAAGTCAAAAAAGTAATGTTTTTAATAAATCATCATCATTTATTAAAAGGAACAGGCCAGGAACACACTGAACAAAGAGATTAGAGCGGCTAAAAAGACCTACGCTAAAAAGTTGGAAGACCAGTTTACTTCCAACGACTCAACTTCAGTGTGGAGAACTTCAGTGTGCTTCAAACGCTCCACCATCATCCCCATCCCAAAGAAACCCAAGATAGCAGAATTTAACAACTACAGACCTGTGGCTCTAACGTCTGTCGTCATGAAGTCGTTTGAAAAACTGGTTCTGGCTTATCTGAAGGACATCACTGGACCCTTAATGGACCCCCTGCAGTTTGTTTACCGAGCAAACAGGTCCGTGGATGATGCAATCAACATGGGATTGCACTCCATCCTGCAACATCTGGACAAAACAGGGACTTGGATGTGAGGATCCTATTTGTGGACTTTAGTTCGGCTTTCAACACCATCATCCCAACAACCCTTCAGACCAAACTGACCCAGCTCTCTGTTCCTAGCTCTATCTGTCAGTGGATCACCAGCTTTCTGACAGATAGGCAACAGTTATTGAGACTGGGGAAATTCACATCAAACAGCTGCTCTACCAACACTGGTGCCCCTCAGGGATGTGTTCTCTCCCCTCTGCTTTTCTCCCTGTACACCAACGACTGCACATCTAAAGACCCCTCTGTCAGGACGGTGATGAGTCTGCTTACAGACAAGAGATTGAGCAGCTGAGCATAGCCTAAGTTTTCTTCTAAACAAGCACATCTTGCAGGGGTAAAGAGTGTTGTTTGGTTTGTTTTATTTTATTTATGATATTCACACTTAATTTAGTAATTCCTTTATTTACTATTTGGTTTTTGTCATGCTTAAGACTTCTGGATTGCTATATAACCCAGACATTTTTTCTTTCTTTAAAAATTAGGTTACACAAGTTTTCTTCTCCAAGCCACAGGAAAATGTTGTTTGTTTTGTTTTATTTTACTTTATATAGTTTTTCATCTTAATTTAGTAGCCTAATAATAAGCCTGTAATTTGTCTTTTATTTTTGTCAATCTTAACTTCTAGCATTCTATATCAGTTAAAACACACATGCGCGTACAAATATTTAAATGTAATGAAAGTGGTAAAAACCAGACAGGCTTTCTCTTTGATTTTTTTTTTTTTTCGGAAATAGAAGAACAATGTCACCGTGACGAGAGGGGCGGAGCCGAGAGCTGTGGGAACGGAGTGAGGCCAGTGGAGTTAATGACCACCGGTCTCGAATCCCACGGATTAGCTCCGAAAAAAGTTTTGGATGGGAAGTGTTTAATTACAATTAAAACATGTCATTCAGAGAGCAGAGCAGATATAATGATTGAGATTCTTCAAACAATATACTGTATAGGATCCAGATGATGGAAATTTATGTAGCTTTCTGTTGGGTACCAGCGCATGTGGGAGTAAAAGGAAATGAGTTAGCAGACCTATATGCAAAGGAAGCAACAAAGAGATAAGACATACTGTAGATATGCAGATAAAGTATGGTAAGAGTGAAATGAAGTGTTTAATCAGGCAACATGTGAAGAATAGATGGCAGAAATATTGGGAAGAAGAAAGAGCAGGCAGAAGGTTTTATAGCATTCAAAGAATTGTTGGTAAGTACAGAGTAACGGGAAGAAATAGGCAGGAAGAATATATCATCTCAAGGCTTAGATTTGGTCTACTACTCTTAATAGCAGTTTGAAGAAAATGGGTTGACATGAAACTGGAAAATGTGAGTATTGTAATATGGAGGAAAATGTAGAGCATATTAAATGTAGAGCATAATGAAGTGTCCATGACACAGAAAGGAAATAAATATACTTGTACAAAAGGCTAAGATTTCTAATGATGCTAGTGCTCTCTGCTGGACATTTAATTTGTTGCACTATAGGGTTTTACATATTTCTGATTCAACTGACTATCATTCCTGTAATTTCATTGGTTTAGATCGGGAGAACTGAATGTCAGTCAAAATGTGTTCATGCCCAGACATGTAACTATAGCCCTATTAGTTTTACAGGGGGTCGTTAGAGACAGGGTTGTAGCTGGGGTCTGCTGGGCCCTGGTGCAGGTTGTACCAGTGGGCCCCATTTGAAATGGTTTAATTTGTTTGTTGGTTCTATTTCTTAATTTGTGCTGTTTACACAATGCTTAAGATTTTTCAAGTTTGTAGGTGTCCAAGCACAGTAATCAAATAATTAAATGCAAAATAGCACGTACTGCATAGTCTTCAATGTAAAAAAAAAAAAAAAAAAAAATAATAATAATAATAATAATAATATAGTCAAACCAAAAATGTATTCAGACACCTTCAACATTTCTCACATTATCACAGTTTATTTGCTATCATTTAAAAATGGTAATGAAATATGACAAGAACTCAGAGTTATATTGTCAAAACAAATTAATCTTGATAATTTCAGATAACTTTGATAGAAAGGTATGTAAGCTAATGAATTACAATGAAACAAAATTTCAGACAAATGTTAGCGCGATTATAATTACACAACTATCAATACTTTTTTGAACAACTACCAAGCTATCCTTAAATTTGATCAATCTGTGAATGTAGCATTCGTAATTCAGGAAAAATCACGCAAGCCAAACATGGTGAGGTCAAAGTGTCACAATAATTTTGGTCCCATTTATTATTTCTTGTGTGAATTTTTGTGTATAACATGTCATAGTTCGCTTTATTTTGCTATATTCACATGAAATATATTACTAGTAAAAAAAAAAAAAAAGAAATATATATATTGTTGGTTTTACTATGCATTAATTCTTGTTGAAACTACAAATTCATCAAGAGCAATGTGTGATTCTCTTTCATTTTGTTGGATTAACATTGTGAAGTTAAACAAATTTATTTATTTTATAAATTAATTAATATTAAGTACATAAGTTAAACACGTTTATTTATTATTAGTTTAAACATTATTGGGGATGACTGAAGAGAAAACTTGCATGCTGAATTAATTGTCATAGAAAATTGTTATTTGAAAGCCACGAAGAGCGTCTTCATCCAAATTCAAAAACCGAACTCAACTGATGTAATGAATCTCTATCAGGTGTGCTTGTAATTACTAATAAGAGCACAGTAAACACCAAACACAGGCAGAAACAAAGGAGTGAGAGCGCTTGTCCTTTGTCCTTCAGTTATATCCAGCTTTTCTCCTTTTGAGTTTGCAACTGGAAAACGTTATGAGGTGTGAGTAAATGAGTACAAATGAAATGGGATGTGCATCAGTGATTAATCAACCCGAGATGCTGCTGGTAGGATGACTGTTTAAAGCTAAATTATCTTATATTCAGATAAATGCATCTTGTGTGCTATTTGTAATGTTTACATTTTTGGGACCTCTTTATTTTGAGTAAGGCTGCATTAGAGTGCATACGATTCATATATGAACTTAAATGTCTGTTGAAGGTGTATATATTGTAGGGTGTCAGATTGTTGATTGAAATTAGGAGTTGTATTTTTCTTTCTTCTTTAAAGGTTATCAATCTAATTTGAGCTTGAACTTTTCTACTAAAGAAATGACTGTTTCAAGACGAATCTAACTGCAAACAAAATTAATCGGTTTCAATCTATCGTGGTATGAAATCAACAGATAGCAAATCAAGATTGTTACAACTTTATTGAAAGTAAAAGCCAGTTTTGAGGTGATTCCTGTGTCCGTAGTTGACTAAGCCCCTTTTCAAGTTAGAGGCAAAACTGATGTGTGTCAATGAATGCATAGAATTGTAACAAACAGACACTGGGACTATGGCTTGGCGATAAGATTATGCACATTTAGTCAGTTAATCTGGTCCCATGATTAACGCTAAATTGCCATCACCTGCTTTCAAATGGAGGGGCACTTAATAGACAGAGCCATAGATCACTGACAAGCTACGCAATATCGTGTTCATTATCGCACATGAATCGCCTTCGATAATGAACTGGATTATTGCATAGCTTGTCAGTGATCTACAGGTCGGGAATACAACTGTGCAAGTGTTTTTTTTTTATTTTTATTTTTTTTTATCCGATTTTGAGCCGAATTCTGACTCGTGCGACTTTCGGGTCGGGCTGATTTTCAGCATTTTCGTGCATTGCTTGTCATGCAGTGACAAACAATGCACGAAAAAGCCCCGGGGAGGCTTAGAGGCTCCCATCGAGGGACCATACGTGCAGAGCCCAGAGTTCTGGCTGCGGATGCCAGATTGTCCTGTTCGCCTGAGAGAGGAGGTCCTGCCTCAAGGGGATCGGCCATGGGGTTTCATGGAAAGCCTGAATAGTTCTGAGGATAGGATTGAAGGCAATCTGAAAGGGTTGGAGGGCTTGTAGGAGGGCGAGCTGCAAAACTGGGGAGCTGGAAGCCATCAGCCCTAGTGTCCTCTGAAAGAACTTCAGAGGGAAACAGGATTTGTTCCTGACGGAGACCGTGAGCTGCTGAAGTACCAGAGCACGCTCTGGTGATGTGACCGCCCTCATATGGACTGAGTTGAAAACCGCTCCCAGGAACGTAATGCGTTGGCTGGGGAGCAGTGAGCTCTTGGCAAAATTGTCCCTGAGTCCTTGGCACTCTAAGTGGCTCAGGAGCACGGATCTGTGGTGGTCTAGCTCAGTTCACGACTGGGCTAGAATGAGCCAGTCGTCGAGATAGGTCAGAACGTGGATTCCCATTTGTCTTCGAGGGGAAAGAGCCTCGTTCATGCACTTTGTGAAAGTGTGAGGAGCTAGAGACAACCCAAAGGGAAGGACTGTATATTGGTAAGCCACACCCTCAAACATGAATCTCAAGAATCATCTATGATTATTTGCTATATTAAAATCAGAATCTAGTACATTATTCAATAAACAATATAACAATGTAGTTTTATACTGGAATACATTATATTAAAAGTTTTTCTAATATTCTATTCATGAATTTGGGATTCAGGTAACGTTAAGTAAAAAGAGTGATCAAGACACCTCTTGTAATGCTGTCCACCACTGCAAACTACAGCCTCAAAAATAAACCTGTACTTAAATGTATGAAGTGGGGAGGATCATATTTCACCTAGTTTTAAATGCAGATCTAATATTTTGAATTGTATTTATGCATCATGCTATGGCATTTTTTTATTGTTATTTTATTTATTTATTTATTTATTTATCAAGAGGTATCTTACTGTGATTTTAAGCCACAATGCAATTAATTTATGGTGGTAGCACTTTTGAAATCTAATCTTATATAATAATCAAATATCAGAAAAATCTTAATGAAAGCATTTGAAGAGCACGAAAGAAAGAATTGTAGCATTTTTCACCTAATTCAGGAACTTGTTCTAAACATTCAGTCAAGGCACAAAACGAAGGAATCTTATGGAAGTTTACCTTCTGGGAAATGAATTTCATATTTAGCAAAATATGCAATTCCAAAACATCAAGAAGGTCAGACCTATTAAAACACTATAGATTACAACATGGCATTTTAGTTGAAATCAGTCCATACCCTTTCTCCATTCTGATTACCCTTGCACCTTTAGGATACATTTGTCCAGGTTTCATACACAGACAACTAAACCAGGCCAGCTTCATTCCTTCACATGCATGGTGTGCAATTCATGCGGTTTCAACACAGAAAGGCTTTTATTTTGCTTTGTCTTGAAATAAATATGTTAATTTGCTTAATGTAAAAAATGTATACGTCTTTTTTTTTTCTTTTTTTTTTTTTTTAACAGGAGCACGGAACTGAGGGCAACACACACCAAATGATGAAGATTTTGGTGATTCAAAATCCCACAGCTGAGGAGGACCCATCAGATGTATGGGTTGTTGTTGAGGGCAACAAAGTCCTTACTGGATGTGGAAACAAAACCACAGCATACATTCTGTTGATGGGGTTGATGTATGCCCTCAACTTGGAATACCCGAAAACCCTTAAATACACTTTTGACATGTTCCAGAAACTCTTTTTTTGGATCTTGATGGAACAAAAATACTTCAAAAGGTTAAAAGTATCAAGTGCAAATTAATGGAATAGACCGTTCCATCCCATGGAGACCATTTTTAATTATTTATAATAAAAAAATTGCATTAGAAGTTTCTAGGCATGATTCCTGTTTTTTGTTTGGAGAATTGTTTTCAGTTTCAATTTCAAGGTGTGGCGTTGCATTACCTGCAGCAGTGTTCAAAGGCAGTTTACAAAATTAAGGCTGCAGTCTGTGTCTGCTGTGAAAGTAGGCAAGTGTGGATTTGTGAACGGAGTGAGGTTCTTTATGTGCATCAAAGACCTTAATTAAAAGTCAGCCTCAGAACATCATCAGAATGAATGCAGAAATATAACTTGATTAACAGTGATATTTATGTTTTTGAAGTTTTTAAGAAGTTGTTAGTGATTTGTGAATTGTTGTCACTTGAAAATTAATAGAATGAGCTGTTGTACTGCCACAAACTGTTCCCATGGAAACCAGCTTATTTTTTGAATTGGAAGTTTTTAAGAAGTTGTTCACTAGTTCACCCTTACATCTAATCTGAAGGTGAATAGTAGGCATATTTTGGCGTGCTTTCCTGGGGGAGGGGTCCGGGCCCGGAGCATAGCCCGAACCCAAATAACTCCCCCTATCCCTAATTTGGGATAAACAGATTAGAAGTGAGGAGTTGGGGTGGAGGAGGGATCCCGAAAACTGTCGTGGGACAGGAGATAAGAAGACTGGAGATATATATATATATATATATATATATATGCTTGTGTGCTAGTTAAGATAATTATTTAAATGAGATGCACCTGTGCCAAATTGGAGGATTATCTGATCGTGCTCCTCCCGAACTTTAATACAACCACATTTCACGATTTCACCCTTACATCTAATCTGAAGGCGAATAGTAGCGACTTAAAAATGAGCACGGTAGATGCAACAAGTCCTGGATAGTCTAACGGGAATAGAATGTACGAGAGTATTAAAGAGAATTAAGAAACAATCTTGTACCTGATATAAACTAGGATAGTATGATAATACAACGTAAATGTAGTGAAAGAAGATGAAGGATTAAAGCAATATTTTATTTAATCAAGCAAATTCACAGAAAAATTGTCCTCTTACATCTTTAACATGGCATCAAAAACTAGGAAACAAAGCACGAGGCCTACGTATTACGATTAGATGGGAAAATACTTCAAGAGTGGTGAAACTGCGGTCAACAAATTCAAGCAGAAATAACTTACAAAATCATGGAGACATATAAAGTTGTTCTTGTTTCGAGGTGTAACCCTCGTAGTAGCGCCTGTTATACACTAGGATAAACTCAAGATATCTAATGATTGTAGGTTTACTTACCAGGAATGAGACTAGTGTGTGAAAGAGTTATAGAACAAGCATTTGTGCTTGTGTTATTAGGCTATATTGTACTCATTGTCATTATAAATATTTGTACGTTTACATACATATCACCGTATTTATGAGACGCTGTTACAGAATTTGTCTTTGTGCCATACAATGAAATATTTTATTAAAAGATAATGCTCAGGACTGGTTGAGTAACACTCTGTCAAGTGTTTGCCAAACTAACGGAAACCTGTCATAAATATAGGTTTGATGCAACTGAAACAAGTCCATATATAAAAAAACTAACATTTTAAGCTAATCAAACATTTAGAATTGTGAAAAATTAATAGATGTTAAAAGCTGCTGACCTCATGATTTCTTAAAGCCAGACATGACAACGCCCATTTACAGTTTATTTTTACAGAGCATCGACGGAGTTTTGCAAGTGTTTTTGTTTGTTCCCTGCATTTCGAAGATGCTTGTTTTACAAACAAGGCCCAGTTTGACGACGGATTTGCGTATCATTTTTTCTTAAGGATGATGCAATCCCAACGAAAAACGGTCACGATCGTGTGTTGTAACCGCTGGCAGTGAGTAAAACTACTTAAAATGTCTCTGCCTCCTTGTTAGTGCGTCCGCCTCCCATGCCGGAGACATGAACGGCTGAATCTGACTGTTAGCCATGGTTTGTTTTGGATGATGTTTTTTTTTTTTTTTTTTCTCACGGTAATGTCACAACTTCCAAACGCTCTCAACGCAAAAGCTTACTCGCACTCGTGATTCTTTAGCTCCGCCCACACGTCACGCCTCCAGTGGCTCTTGTTTTTCCGAAAAAAATCGGCACAGACTATTTTTCTCTGATAAATATGATAAAACTAAAGACTTTTTGGAGATATGAAGGATGCAGTACTACCCTATAGGTACTCAAGATTAACAGGATATTGAGTGAAAATGAGCATTTCACCCCCCCTTTAAAACAACCGATTTATTAAAGTCGTGTTTAATAAAATAATCTAAATTGTAATCAAACTATTATCTTTTATATTAAAACTTAATGAAAAATCGTTTAGTAACACACAGTTGTGAAAGACATGAACCAAAACATCTCATTAATGTGATTGAGTCAAACTCCCAAAAGAATCGTTTTGTGAAAATTAATCAGACTTTTCATCACTAACATTGCCAAATTGCAACATCGCCACAGGGAAGAAGCGTATACTTCACAAATAGTGTGTAGATGCAAGTCATTTATATAGGGAATCTGAGCATGTGTATATTTAGAACTCAGACGTTTTAGACCACTGGCCCTGTATGAGCATTCTGGGGTCTTGCCCCCAGTTGTCATGTTTGAAGTCTGCGCTTTATGCTGGGATTTTTAGTTCCCCCGACCTAGAAGTCTGTAGCATTTGAATGAGGTATTCGTTGCTCATGTTAAATTTAACAGCTTTGGAAAAAAAATAATAAAAAAAGTTAAAGATTTGTTAACCCTCTCAAGGCAGGTGTTGCTGATTTGCAACAGTTAAAAACTAACTACCTTATTACTCCAGATACATATTTTATTTATCATATCATATTTACTTTTGGAGTACTAAAAACTTGTTACTAAAACTTAATCTAAGCCTGAGAGGGTTAAAACATATTTAGACTAAACAATTATATTCAAGAATAATATAATATAACTATGATAAAACAAACGCATGTATGCGTTGTTATTTCAAGAAATGGCATTAGGATTCGGTTTTATGTTTTTGATTTTTGAAATCAGATCATTGTCTTTGTCTTAAGAAAGAGTTAAACAGCCCATCTGCTCACTGAATATTCAGGCCGTGACTGGTATTTAGGGTGACCAAGGCTGTTAGGCAAGGCAAGGCTATCTTGTTTGTTGAGCACATTTCATACAAAATGGTAATTTGCTTTACATAAATGGAATTAGAATAATCATAAAAAAATTATAATCACAACAGTAAACAAGGAATAAAAAATAAATAAATAAATACTTCTTAAATGATTTAAAATTAAAACAGTTAAGAATAGAAAATGGTTATTGATAAGATACTGTACGACTGATTCGAACATAGCACAGTGCTTAATTCATTCAGTAAATGCACAGTTAAACAGAAAAAAAATTACTGCATAGTAATTCCCATAGTCACATGACTCCATAGTCACATCAAGATTCTTGAATTGTTTTTAGTTGTTTGCCCATAGAGTCAAGGTATGCATACGGCTTGAGAAATAAATCTTTGTTTCCAAATGCAACAACTTCAGTTTTCTCATTGTTAAACTGAAGAAAGTTTTGGCTCATCCAATTGCTAATTTCATCAGTACATTGGCAGAGGCAGTCAGTGGGGCCGTAGTCATTAGGTGACAAGTCTAGGTAAACCCTGGTAACATCTGCAAATCTGTGATAGGCAATTTGGTTATTTCTCATTATTTGCCCTATAGTTGGAGCATATACAGTATAATCAAGAGCGGGGCAAGAACTGAGCCTTGTGGGACTCCGTGTGTCATGGACATCCAGTTAGTCTTATGCTCTCCTATACCCACCTGATGACCTGAACCAATTGATTACCATCCCAGAAAGCCCGACCCCATTTCCAGTCTCTCTAGTGATATGTTTTGATCGACAGTGTCAAACGCAGCACTCAACTAGTCAACTAGTAATACCAGCACACATATTTTTGCCAGAATCAGAATATAAGCTAATATGATTTCACGAGTTCAGATTTAAAATATTATTAGCTGAGATATAGTATGCGTATTTGGCGTGCTGTTTGGGGAAGGGCTCAGAGCTCGGGAATGGCCTGAACCGAGAGTACCCCCCCCCCTCTTCCCCATCTATTTATAAAGTGAACTCAAAGTGAGGAGATGGGGTGGAGGAGGGATGCTGATAAACCGTCAATGGACAGAGGTAAGTCAGCGATATTTACACTGTGGTATGGATTACTTGATTGTGGTCCACCTGTGTTGATTTAAGCTAAGTATCGGATGCACTTCTCCCGAATCTTGTTAATAGAACATCATTTACTATCTTAATGAGCACTGTCTCTGTGCTGTGATGTGGTAGGAAACCAGATTGAAAAATGTCCCAGGAATCCATTTGAATTTAAGTAGCTGTTTGGCTGATTAAAAACTACTTTAAAAACTGCTTTGGGGAACACCTCGTCATGACCCGTGTCTGAAGCATACATTGAAAAAACACCAACTTGTTGGCCGGTGACAGCCTCCGACGTCACTACCGGTGTGACTATAAATAAGCATCGGGAGAGCACGTCATTATGGTCTTCATCTTCACTGACTGTTTTGTTTGAAGCGTGCATCTGAAAGAACCGTTGAGGGTGATCTTTCTCTGTTTATCATGGCGACAACTAGCAAACGTTTAGACGATGTGTGCATCCGTGTCTGCGTTATTTGACACCCGATGACACACGCGATGTTTGCGTTATTTCTTTGGGTGAAGAGCACACACGCGATGTCTTTGAGGAGGCAATCTGCGGGCATTGTGAGCGTTTTTTCAATGGAAAAAGCTCCACTCTCATTCGTCTCTCTTCTGAGAGAAAAGGGGAAAAAAAGGCAGTCATCTGCTTCCCGTGGTTCAGGACCTGTCCGCGTTGAGGCGTGGAACAGAATAACACTACAGTATGTGTTTTTCCCCAACAAACTGGTTGTTCAACAACAACAAAAAGAAGTCATAAGAAAGTTTGTTGTGTTTTGAAGAGAAAGTCAGATAATGTATATAAATTAAGTTTTATATATATATGTATTTATTAATACGATAGAATCATGATGAATTTATGAGTTTATGATGTATTTATACTGTTTCATGTATACTCGCTGCTAGTCGTGGATATATATTCAAGAGAAATGTACAGTATGAACTTGATTGTTTTAATCAATCTAAAGCTTTTAGTCTGTAATTACAAATATCTTAGTGACTTAGAAAAATGAAAATAGATTGTCTGAAATATTTTTCTCTAAGGATTTGAATGTGGACATTAATTTGGTGGACACTAAAGCTAAAAAGATTACATTTTAAACAATTTTAACAGTGATATTGAACTTTTGTGTCAGTAAGATATTTATATCATCAAAAGCCATCAGATAAATCAGGCGAGGGGTGATAAGTTTGACTTATTATCTGATTACTGCTTAGCAATTATTTGATCAAAGCTTAATAATATAATACTATATAGACCCTCTTGTTTTTATTTTAATAAAATAAAACATCATAGTGTGAACATAAATACGGTGCATTTAAACATCACGGTTAATGATACAATTTTAGTGAGAAAGAACATGTAATCTGTTGTAAAGATTCTGTGAGACATTTGTAGAACCTTTATAAAAGATATTTTGTTGCATAAAAACTTATGACCACTGATTTACAGTCTAGGTCTAATGCATAAAGAAAACTCTCTGTGAGCACCTTGCATTCATCTGATGCTCATTTGACCAGCCTACTTCTAACCCCTGCATTAGAGCATCATGAGATTAGTTTGGAAAAATCTACTAAATTTTAATTTATTTGTTAAAACAAAAGTTATATTGTTGTTTGCGTGCTTATTCTTATTTTTAATATACTGCTCTTCATCATCTTGTAGAGATACAAGGTGTGATGGTAAATATTTTTATTTGTAAAAGGTTTGTATGAGACCCAGTAAACTTTTCAGTGTGATTACTTCCACATGGGTAAACATAGCACTCTGTTTACAAAAAGAGCCTGAAGTCTGTCAAAATGACCAGGACTGTGTCTTTTACAACCATGTCGTCACGGTTAAAACCGAAACAGGCTCTAAGCTACCTTGATGTTATTCAAATGAGCTTCTTAAAACAAAGTGTAAGATAACGGCGGTGAAGATAGCCTCATGAGACCTGTCTGTAAACATTCCAACAATGTACTCCGGATCACTTTTTCTGAAAATTAGATGTAGCCTACTGTATAGGACGTGTCGTGTCTGCACCGCAGCTAAAAACACTGTGAAATAAACAGACCCAACGCCAAATGACGAGACTAAAAGCTGATTCATATTTAAAATAGATGTAATTTTAGCTAAACAACTAAAAACCATTTGAACCACATTTGAGATGGAGTTAGATACAATGGTCAAAACTATGACTGCGTAGACTGCTTATCCAATCTAGATCATGTAAAAAATGCCAAATCATGATTAAAATAAGACACTTAGTTAAAACAAGAACCACCGGACAACAGATGTAATGGGAGTCTGTTTATTTAAACATCAAAGTTATGTCGCTCAGTCGTGAGAGATGTAGTGCATTTAAAACGTTTTCTCAGCATATCCGCTTCATCTTTCGCAGCGGACCGAAATGACAGGAGCATGCGCTCACACATGCGGAGAGAGAGAGAGAGAGAGAGAGAGAAATAGAGGGCTCGCGATACTGATTTAGTTTAAACACAACAAAATATGGGAACAAGCCATATAATCTTCAAACAAATTCTTCAAGGAGCTCATTCATCAATTGGTCGCTGAACAAACAACACCATCTCCCGAAGCCCAAAGGATGACGGATCAATTTCATGCATGCCGGAGGTTCAGATCTGGACATAATACATAGGTCAAAGTGCACATCTGGACATAATTTATAGGTCAAAGGTCACATCAATCATAAAAGTTGAAGGGTGCAGGCGCATATTAACTACTATTGGGTATAAAAAGAGCCTATCAGAGTGGCAGTGTCTCTCAGAAGTAAAGAGGGCCGAGAGAATCACCAATTTCCCCAATGCTGCAACGATAAATATTGGAGCAATATCAGAAAGGAGTTTCTCAGAGAAAAATTCCAAAGAGTTTGAAGTTATCATCGTCTAAAGTGCATAATATCATCCAAAGATTCAGAGAATCTGGAACAATCTCTGTGCGTAAGGGTCAAGGCTGGAAAACCATATTGGATGCCCGTGATCTTCGGGCCCTTGACAGCAGTGCATCACATGGAAATCACAACATGGGCTCAGGAATACTACCAGAAAACATTGTCTGTTAACACAATCCACCATGCCATTCGCCGTTGCCAGCTAAAACTCTGCAGGTCAAAAAAGAAGCCATATCTAAACATGATCAAGAAGCACAGGTGTTTTCTATGGGCCAAGGCTCATTTAAAATGGACTGTGGCAAAATAGAAAAATCTTCTGTGGTTCAGAATTTTTTTACAATTTGAAGTTCTTTTTGGAAAACTGGGATGCCATGTCATCCGGACTAAAGAGGACAAGGACAACCCAATTTGTTATCAGCACTCAGTTCAGAAGCCTGCATCTCTGTTGGTATGGGCAGCTTACACATGTGGAAAGGCACCATCAATGCTGAAAGGTAAAACCACTTCTAAACATACATATGCTCCCATCCAGATGTTGTCTCTTTCAGGGAAGACATTGCATTTTCCAACATGACAATGCCAGACCACATACTGCATCAATTACAACATTATAGCTGCATAAAAGAAGGATGTGTGCATTATCCACCAGGGAACACCACTGCCATGAATGGGTGTACCTTGTAAACAATTATGTTGGTGTCGTGTATCAAATTTACATCCACATGAATAACAGGAGCCAAGGTTTCCCAGCAGAACACTGGACAGGGTATCACACTCGCTCCACCAGTTTGTCATTGTCCTTCAGTCTATAATGGTGCCATTACTTCCCTGGGAAACGCACATACACAGCTGATCACATGATGTAGAAGAAAATGGGACTCATCTGACCAGCCAACCTTCCTCCACTGCTACATCTTCCAGTTCTGATGCTCATGTGCCCATTGTAGGTGCTCTCAAGGGTAGACAAGGCATCATAGGCACTCTGGTTAGTGGAGTTGTGACAAATTTTACCAAACAACACAAGTGAAATTAAGCAAATAAGCTGAAGGTGGTGCTGTTGTCTAAGGCATGCAGCAGTCAGTAAGAGCTCTCTGCCCTGTAACCAGCAATATGCTAATATTGTTTATAAATAATCCCTAATGAAACACTACAAGAGAAGTATAAACAATCAAGAAATTAAGCAATTTTTTATAATCATATTTGAAAAACTGACAATCTATACAGATGGTTGGACGGTAAAAAAAAAAAAAAAAAAATTGAGATGGTCCAAACTGTAGAACACAAGATCCAGGGGGCGTGGCTGGATTTAGATCCAACTCCTCCCACCTTACACAGACCTAAACCTACCCATCTCCCAGATCTCCACCCCTAAATCTACCCATCTTCACCCCCTGATTCCTAAACCTACCCATCTCACAGAGCTCCACCCCTAAACCTGCCCATCTCCACCCCCTGATTCCTAAACCTACCCATCTCCCAGAGTTCCACCCCTAAACCTGCCCATCTCCACCCCCTTATTACTAAACCTACCGATCTCCCAGAGCTCCACCCAAGTTTGGTGGGTTTACCATGGTAATACCTTGATACAGAATGAGTGCTACATTCTTGTTATGACATTCCAAGCCACTTTGAAGAATATTACAGTTGTCTTAATGTCCAGAAATGCTCCTGCTGAGACAGAAAGCTGAGAAGACTCTTGTCAACAGCTCTTCCTCTGATTCCTTCAACTGAACTAAAATGCGTATGTGGACACAGTATCACACAGTGACACAATGTCTAAATGTCAATCTGCAAACAAAACCTTTCTCAGAACTAACTTCCCTCTCTGAGCTTTATTTGTTATGGCAACTGCTATCAGTGTGGTTTTAGTAGCTGTGAAAAGACTGTTCTTATCAAGTTCACACGAATAAAAGAGAGAAACTACAGCAACGATTATCACATTAGTGTTTAACTGCCACAAAAAGTCGAAGTGCTTTTTTGAATTTGTCTATTATTATTTAAACCCTAACATTAAAAAAAAAAAAAAAAAAAAAAAGGTTTGTTCTGATATATTTTAAACAAATGTCACTTTTTGTTGTTCTCATATTTTCTGTTGTTGTTTTATTTTATTCTAAACAACAACAACAAAAAATAATTAAAATAAAATGTTACTTACAATTGTCTGTCTTCATCGACACGATTAAAAATAATTGCAAAATGAAACTAATGTGAACTATGACTGCAGCTTCTGAATTTTAAGAAGTCAGTCACCATCATCCTCAGCATTAAAAATAAATGTGGCAGCACTATCAGTTTCCTGCTCAGCATTCACACTTTAAGAAGTGCTTTTTAGATCCACTCTAATTAAGGAAGATTTTTTCTCCAGACCAAAAGCATCTAATACAGTCTAATAAGATATTAGTGCAAAAGAAACAAGTGGCATATAAACCATTTCAGAAGAAGCTTGTCAAGAATAATAATAAAAAAGATAATTGAAAGGTGTTTACGGCTTACATTTTATCAGCTATACCAGCAATTATAAGCAAACCATTAGGCTACTGAATAAACAATAATGTATTCTGAATTACATGTACTGTAACTGCTCAGAATTCACACATTAAAAAAAGCTTTTCAAATCTTCTCCAGACCAAATTTCTGATACAGTCTTTTTGCAGAACAGAACAGAAAACAGAGGCCTAAAAAGCTAATCTGCAACACAAGCAGATAATTGCATAAGCAATTGATTAAAAGTTTTTTTTTTCTTTTCTTTTTTTGGGGTTTAAAGAAAGAGAGAGAATAGATAGTTAAATAGTTAGTTGAGATTTTTAAGCCATGTCAATTAAGCTGAGGCTAATTTGACGGTACCATTCACCACGAGTCTGGAATCTTCATCTTAATGTGCAACGCATATCCACTTAAAATTTTTAATTATTAGTTTGTTTGTTTTTATGCATTGTAATGCCATGAAAAACTTAACACAACATGCTACACACACATTTGTTTGTTTATTTTTAAAGTGTCAAAAGATTAACTTTACAAATCTTGTATTAAATACATTTTCTCAACTATCTCCCTTTTTTATTTTTAAGCCCGATTCACACTGCACAGACACCGACAATCACCAATTGAGCATGTTCAGATAGCGGAGAGGTACTTTGGTCAACAGAAAATGCAATCGTATGACTATATACATGACCCAGAAGTTATATGGTGGCTTTTTTTTTTTTGACGCTTGAAAGCTGCAGCTAACATTCATTGTAATTACATGACAACACTGCCATTCTAGCTCAGATGGTGATATTTTGATATATTGTGTCTTCTGATGGCTTGTTTAACACTTCTTCCATTTTTGACTCCTGCTCTAGTATGGTTGGATTTTTCTCAGAATTCATTACAGCTGAGATGCCGTTGTTTGGCTGACCACCTTCTGTTGAGCTCTCTGCCCCTGATACTCTGCCAGGATAACGTTGGACCACAGCGTACTCAGCTGTTAGCGAGGAGACGCCCCTGATCTCTTCTGACTCTGGTTGGATGTTTGTGAAGTTAATGGGGGCATAATTGAGTTCTTCATGATTCTGGGTGGCAGCTCCAGTAGGAGACAACATGCCATTATTGGCACAAACTGGTCCACTCTCATCCTTCTGTTGAACAGATGTACAAATTGACAGTAAGAGCTGTGGTGTATTCTGCTTGTAAAACAATTGTTTAACAGAAGTTGCAGTATTTTAAAATGAACAGTGTACTTTGAGGGAACTCACCCTGTCAGTCAGAATGAGTCCAGTGTCACCGTCTCCTCTTGGGTTGCTTTCTCTCCTGAAAAAAATATATTTCCATATGTCCATGATCAAAAAATATTGGCAAATTAACATCAGCCATGTATGGATTTGAATTTTTAGAGAATTTGGGCAATGTGAACATACCTTGCACAGATAAGTAAAATGCCACAAACGATCATCATCACAGAAGCCCCACCAGCAACTCCAACCAAAAAAGAGAAACGTTGGAAACCTGATAATGATAATAATAATAATAATAATAATAAATTACATGATTTTGGAGACCCGTTAATATAATTGATCAGTTATATGAAATAAAAAGCATCTAATTCTAATAAAGCTAGTGATTCCATTCCCTCATCCTCTCTAGAAGAATGAGCTGAGCAGGAAGTTTGAATTGTGGTTAGTATCAAAACTAGTTTGTATTGTAAGCAAAAGCATGTCTTTAAGGAAAAAGAATGTTCTTCTACAGCTTTTCCTATAGACATTTACATAGAAGTTTGTGATGTGTGAGGTAATAAAGAATTAAGCATTTATCCTTTGCCCTTTTTTTAATGTAACAACTAGAAATGAACAACACAAACAGAACTGTTCAAATGTATAAATGATGGTATTTAAGATTATACATCTCTAAATACTTTAAACCTTAAAAATCAATGTCTAAAATGTACCTGACTCCTGAGGAGAGACATGAAGCAAATTAAACTGATGACTTGCAATGCCATGAGTGTTGTTGCTGACACACTGCAGAGTGAATGTGTTTGTGAGAAACTGATGAAGAGAGATGGAGCTCCTCAAGCCTGTGCTGCTCAATCTCTCTTCACTGATGAACGTGTTTGAAGAGTTAGTGACAGGACGTCCAGACAGATGCCACTCCAGTTCAGGAGAGGGATTCCCATCAGCCTCACAGAAACACACAGTTACAGTCCTGGTACAGCTGGAGGATGGAGAGATTTTAGGGGCATCTGAAAGTATTCAAATACAAGAAACAGAATAACTACAATGATTCTGCTCATGTCAGTGATAAATGCAGCAGTTCAGCACTGCTGGATTTGCATCACTGCTGCAGAATACAAAATTTGTTGAATAAGTTGTTTCGAAAAATATTTAATTAGTTCATACAATGAAAGCCAAATGGGTTCAATGCTGCTTTGGACCCCACTGACAATATAGTGCTGATGTATAGTCTATTAGAATCCAGACTGGTTTGAATCTCTGAAGCTACAATTTATACTGAAAAATCAATGTCTCAGCATTTAAATGTATGTGGTAAATTTAGCTGGACAAATGATAGGCCTTTCAATTATATTATCTGGCCTTAAACTTAATAAAGAAAAAAAATGTAATTAAAAATGCTATTACTGCATCATAACACAATAACAGTGTCATAACTGTTCATTTTATGATTGACATTAAGGTGCTAATAAATGTGACAAGGTAAAATTGACTGTTATGTATTACTCACACTGAATGTCCAGCATCACTGATGAGTTTTGGGTGCCATGTTGGTTGTGAGCTGTACAGTAGTACAAGCCTCTGTGTACCAGGTCGATCTTATCGAAGGTAAGAGTGTCTCCAGTCTTCAGCTGCTCCATCTGTCCTTCACTCTCTCTGGACCAGGTGTAGTTCACTGCTGGGTTTGCTTCACTGCTGCAGGTCAGAGTCACTGAACTGCCCTCCAACACGGAGCTGGAGGGAAGCACAGACACTGATGTGTTTTTAGGAGCATCTAAGAAGCAAAAAAAAAAAAATTGAAATTGAAAAGATAAAAGATTAATAGAGGAAGGAATAACTGTATGAATGAGGTAATGTATGAAATTTATGAAAAAAAAAGTATTTGGATGCAAGCTCGATGCATTTGCATTAAGTTAACAAAATCCAGCTGAAATCAAAGTAGATGCCATTTTGCTTGGTGTTTTATCGAACATATATATATTCTTATGATCTCTGTTTTAGTATTGGCTCTGTCTTCCTCACACTGGTCAGAAAAGTGTAATGGAAACTGAAAAAAATGTGTCTATTCATGTTTCTATGTGTATCATATATATTTGTGTATCACACAAATATATATGTTGAACGAGTAATTGTGCTGATGCATCAGGAGTCATTTCAGTCATGTGTTTTGCAGATGCACACAGAGACTGCTTTCCAGTCTAGAGTTCAAATGTACTTGTCTGAAGGTCTGATGCTACAAAATCATGCACTCAACAGCAACTCAAATGAATTATGAGATAGTGAACTTAAAGCTCTGAATGTGTGCCAACATTTAAATGAAACTGAATTAAACAGTAATGTGGTAAGGTTAACAGAAAAATTTAGAGGCTTTTTAATTATTTTTTGGGCTCAAATTTAATCAAGATGCAGAAAACCCTGGGAGCGAATAGCCTTATGGATAGAGAATTACACAGATAGAGTATAAAATTGTTAAGTTTAAAAAGATTGCAAATTATATTGATTAGAGTTCATTTTAAAAATGTTCTCTGCATATTACAAGAGCTTGTCACTCAGCGATAAGCACTGTTATTCAATGAAATTGACGTTAGATAGTGGGATAGCTTCACAGATTATTGTTTTTTATCAAGTGGCAGAAAATTATGGTTTTCAACTGGAATAAAATAATAATAAAATTTATTGATTTTATATTTCAAAATTCTGACTTTATTCTCGCAGTTCCTAGATTATATCTAACAATTTTAATAAGGAAAAACAACTCGTAATTCTCTCTTTTCCCCTCAGCTCTTCAGTTTTGTTTTGTTTTTTTGTTTTTTTCTCAGAGTTATCTAAGTCGAGTTATACAGTGGATATATAAACTTGCATTTGTGAGGAAAAAAAAGTCAGAATTGTGAGATAAAATAATTAAATGTTATGTACAAATGTTAATAGTAAGGTTTGTAGGGCTAATACAATACATCATTGAACAGCAAATGTGAATATTATGTAGACCTATTGTTTAAATCAAATGAACACTGTAAATGATTTCTGTTGTTTACACAATATTATACTGTTGATTACTACATAAAAAAAAATCAGGACTCAAAATCAGGTGCTATGCATTAACACTCGTAATTTCTGTCAGTTGGGGTTGCAAGAGAACGCATTGGAAAGAGTTTTGTCCTGTAATGTCGGAAACATTGTGTCTTCTCTGCAACCTGGAAACGTGCTTCATCTGGTAAGTAATAAATATTAATATTTTCATACATACAGACATTATAGCTAATTCTAGCTAATAGATTTAATGTTAGTTTAGAATAGCTGACTGCGATTTCGACATTCAAAGTTTATACTCAAAACTTTACTAGTGTATAAACTGTGTACAGTATTCTTTCAATGTAGTCTGCGGCATGTTCCTGTACATTTAAACACAGTAATGCGAAATGCCCACGAAAAAAACAACCTCAAACTGCCATTTTGTGAAGAACTCTTTCAGTTCTCTGATCAACGGGTGCCTTCGCCTAGCAACACTGTCAGTAAAGTTCGCCATAAATATCTTTTACATAAAAAAAAATAAATAAATAAATAAATATTATGCAAACCAAAATGTCAGTAATAGTGTAAATGTTAGTTTAGAAGACCTGCCCGCAGCGTTGATGTTCAATAGCAGGGGTAACGTTAGTGAACGTCGGTCCTGGAGAGCCGCAGCCCTGCAGAGTTTTGCTTCGACCCTAATCAAACACACCTGAACAAGCTCATCAAGGTCTCTGAAGGGTTACTAGAAAGCTACAGACAGACGGGTTTTAATTAGAGTTGGAGCTGAACTCTGCAGGGCTGCGGTGCTCCAGGACCAGCACTCACAGTCCTGTTCTACAGTATAATGTCATCTTCGGAACACATAAGTTATTTTTGATTAGATCCGATTGCTCAGTGAGGGCTCTATAGACAGCACTGAACTTCTCAAGATCCATAAACTAAAGGTATTAAAAACATATTTAAAACAGTTCATGTGAGTTCAGTGGTTCAGTCTTAATATTATAGAGCGACGAGAAAACTTTTTGCAAAAAACAAAATAATCACTGTGTTCATCAGAAAGATGAAAGTCATATCCCCCTAGGATGGCTTGAGGGTGAGTAAAGCTTGGGGTAATTTTCATGTGAAAGTGAACTTACCCTTTAAGGACCACACTTACAATAAACATTATTCAGTAGCACTATAGAAAATAAAATAACATTTCATAACTGTATACAGTATTATTGAAAATCAACAGTTTAATATTGTACTTTGACATGGTAAAAAAAATACAGTACAATTATGTATTCAGTATTAAAGGTAAATACTACAGTTGTTAGTGTTACAGTAATTTTACTGTTGAATGAAACACACCAACTATTCGATAATTGTTGCCAGTAAGTTACTGTTAATTTGACAATAAATGTTTTACAGTGTATGCTTTAAAAGTAGAGTAATCATAGCAGTTTTCATCCAAAATATGTCCATTTAAACATCAGCGTTTAGCTTCAAATTACGTCTTTGACGACAGTATTCTATAAAAATTATTTGCATTCCGATCTTGATATCAAAAGGCACAAATATATATATATATATATATATATATATATATATATATATATATATATATATATATATATGTATTCTCTTATTCCATGGATTTTACCTATTTATCTTCACTTGTTCTCAGTGTTTTTTTATTGCAACCACTATGCGCACGCAGCTGCAAATGAAGTTTGACGTCTACTCTGAATTGGTCTATTATTGCATCATAACACAAAATTACAGTGTCATAACTGTTAATTTTATAATTTACTTTAAGGTGCTAATAAATGTGACAAGGTAAAATTGTCTGTTATGTAATACTCACACTGAATGTCCAGCATCACTGATGAGTTTTGGGTGCCATGTTGGTTCTGAGCTGTACAGTAGTACCAGCCTCTGTGTACCAGGTCGATCTTATCGAAGGTGAGAGTGTCTCCAGTCTGCAGCTGCTTCATCTGTCCTTCACTCTCTCTGGACCAGGTGTAGTTCACTGCTGGGTTTGCTTCACTGCTGCAGATCAAAGTCACTGAACTGCCCTCCAACACAGAGCTGGAGGGAAGCACAGACACTGATGTGTTTTTAGGCGAATCTGAAGGAAAATAATCACAATAAAAACCACAATAATATGATTAAAAACTAAAAAGCATCTCAAAGCCTCACTTACACTGAACATGTACTGTGATGTTGTTCTGTGCTGTTTTGTTCTGGTGCTGTAGCTGGTAGGTTATAGTGCAGGTGAAAGTGACTCTGTGCTGACGGTGAGTAGCAGTGAAGTTCAGATCAGAGATGAGCTCCTCTCGTCTGCTGCTCTCACTGAGGGGGATTCTGGGAGTGGAGCTCCATGTGAGAGTTGGTGGAGGAGAGGAGCAGAGAGTCTCAGCAGAGCAGCGCAGACTCACAGAGCTCCCCTCCAACACCTCCAACACCTCCTCCTGATCCTGTACCTCCTCCTGATCCACATACAGCTGCACTGTGGGTTTGGGGGGAGAGTCTGAAAAAGTAAAACGAGAATGGCGTCAACTTTTAAAACACTCATTTTACACCTTTGTTTATAAATTAAAACCTTAAATCACTCACCTAACGCATGTATAGTGGAGGAATTTACAGAGTAGACATATTTCAAACCACCACTTTCAATCCTGAAGTAATATTTACCAGTATGCTTAGAACTAACATTATAGAAGATAGTGGTGCAGTTCCCCTCATGTAGCTTTCCAGTTATTTTCCCATTAAAGTGATTAGGATTGGGATCTGTGGAGTTAAACACTAGATGCTTATCCGTATTATCTCCATCTTTGAGCCACAGTCCTGTAGCAGCTTTCTCAGTGAGGTCTTTGTCATATTGTTTCTGAATCTCAAATCTGCACTTTATGACCAAACAGGATCCACTGAGGGCTTGAATGTTCTGTGGCAGACTGATGTTGAAATTTCTACAGCAAACACCTACAACACACATAATGCAAACATGTAAGAAATAATAAAAAAATATATTAATATCAAGAAAAGGACTGGAAATGTTGTTATTAAATTTAATTCATGAACAGAAATATACTACCTTTCAACAGAAACCCAAGAAGAATTATTTTCTCTGCTGTCCAGATGTCCATCCCTTCATTCAATGAGGAACATCAACCTATAGGTCAAAAGAAAATTGAACCTAAAAAAAAAAAGAGGAAGAAACCTGTAACACTGATAAACTCAGCCACCCTCATTCCTCTCTCACTTTTTCTGATTAACCCATTTAAGCCCACCGGCAACTATTGCCACAGTTTAAAGTTTTCATTTTCCTTTTGTAAGTATTTTTCTAGATGTTATCCATTTTATATTTCTCAATGGCATGCAAGTAAACAACTAAATAAAGGATTTCAAGAAAACAAAATAAGGTATCCACTTCCCCCTTGTCACATGAGGCTGTCAACTTCCTACCTCTACTTCCAGGAACCATGGCGAAGGCAAACCCTCCCAAAGAAATGTAATTTTCATAATACTAATAAGTTTTTATTGTTGACATATACATATCAATATAATCATGAAGGTCTCTAGAATCATCCAAACAAAACAAATCTTCCAGGAGATCTATAGTTTTTTGTAAACATAGTCAAATGTCCAAGCGGCAACTATAATTGCCGGTGGGCAAATAACTTGTAAGTACATATCATGGGGAAATGGGGTGTACTGTGTTAACAGGTTAATAAATCAAGGTTATTGGTCTTGTTTAGTGCTTTTTCCTTTCATAATATCCCACCTAAAACATAACTTAACCCGTTAACTAACATCTCTAGTGTACAGTAGACCTTAATTTAATCTGGAATAAATCTGTCAAAAGGAGGAGATGAGAGAGCAATCTTTCCACAGCTGTACTGCCGCACTTCTTCTGCTTTTTTGCCACGGGTGGTGACAGCAGCAGTTTACTAACTTCAGTCAGTCACACAAAAGGAAGAATGGAAAGATAAAGAGATAACACGTGGGATGAACTGATGTACATCATGTTTTTCGCACTTTTCTAAAATTATGTCTCGTAAAGGGCAAAAAATTGAGGCCCCTTTATCCAGTTTGGATGTGTTTCATTTAAATCTTTCAAGGACCCTAATTAATTTTATGACTAGTAGCTTATGATTCCATTGTAATGCTGAAATTCAAACAAGTAATGAATTTACATTATTATATGAAATCACCTATTACAGTAAGCCACTGAATACTATGGGCTTAAAATTGTGTATATATAATACTTTCTATATAAAACATTTTCTTTAAGGTTTACCTTTTTATTATATAGATGTAATATTTTCTTCATTCTATTTATTTTTATTTATTTATTTTTATTTAACACACTTCTAAGAATGAAAATACCTGCATGTTCAACAATAAGTAAAAAAAAATAAACAAACAATCATGTGTGTAGCCTACAAATTATACTTATTTAAATAATCATATATTTAAAAAGAATATCATTAATTTCATGAATATTAAAGATTTTGTTCGAGGTTCATTCATTTGACCTAAACAATATGTTCCTATTCATAGTTTTCATTGTTTCATAGAGTTTCTTTCTTCTGTTGAGCACAAAAGAAGACCTTTTGCAGAATGTTGGTAACCAAACAGTTAAATTTGAAATTTTCTTTCAGGTATACCCTTTTTATTATATAGTTGTAATATTTCCTTCATTCTAATTATTTGTATTTATTTATTTTTAATTAACTTATTGATACCCAGTACCCTGTTGGGTCACCTTAATGGCTGCACTTTGTTCTGCACTATGTCCCACCATTTTAAGACAAATGGATTTACTGTGTTTTCATATTCTAGAGATTATAAACTAGAAGCAACTTTGGGGGGGGGGGGGGGGGGTGCATTAAATGTTCTTCGACTTTTATGCTTAATTAATTTATTTATTCATAAAGATTGATCTTTTGAAAGCAGTTATTTTGAGTTAGATGCCAACTGCTCTCCTATTCAAATTTGACATTGAAGGAGTGAATACAGCATACTGTGGAAAAGTAATGCAGAACATGTTCACATAGGACACTATTAACATGACTATATGTATGAAACCATTCAGAAAAAATTGGGCACAGATGGTTTAAGAGACTTTTCTTTGAGTTTGAGAGCAGTGACAACATAAAACTCAACTTTGGTTTCAAAGAAAAAAAAAAGTTGCAAAAGTTTTTCACAAATATGTGCCAAAGATGATACCTCAGGAAGAAGAAAGTAACATTTTATATTTTACATCAACATTAATTTTTGATTGAAAACATTGCATTACTTTTGGTTTATTCATATGTTTAACCATTTAAATCATCTAACTATTCTCTGCATTACTTTTTTATGTTGCTTCATAAAATTGCTTGTTTCATGCAGTCAAGATTAATAAACAGTGCAATGAATTTGGAATTGAATATTTAAATGATATGTGGAAATTTTGCTTTATCTTTTGAAAATGAAGCATAATTAGAATAACATATATATATATATATATATATATATATATATATATATATATATATATATATATATATATATATATATATATATATATATATATATATATATTTAAATAGTGTATTGGTAAAACTGATTATCATTACTTGGATAAAGCATATTATATCCTGTATTTGTTTTAAAAATATAAGTTAAATATGTTAGATATGAAAGCTTCTATTAATATTCAACAAGTCTATTAATGTTGGTTTAATATGGTGGAAGTAAAACAGCAAAAATAATCTGACCTTCCTGGGGCCAGAAAGTGTAATCTCCTGTTTAGATCCCAAGTTTCCAGCTGTAACACCTGCTGATGATTAGAGACGGACTGAAGCTCTGCTGCAGAAACTGAATCTGACTGCATCAGATCTATTATAACTTCCCTTTTTCATCACATCACACCAGTACTTCCTGGATCAACATTAACATGCCTTCTGTGCACAAAGTCTTTAACTGAATATCTGGAAAGTCTTTTGCTACAAAAACTATAAAACTTACATAATCTTCTACATGCCATATAATTTCAGTCTGTTGCTTACACAAAGCTATAATATGGCTTCAGAAAACTTGAGATGTAGTGATCAGGTTTTATAGATACAGTATTGTTCAAAATAATAGCAGTACAATGTGACTAACCAGAATAATCAAGGTTTTTCGTATATTTTTTTATTGCTACGTGGCAAACAAGTTACCAGTAGGTTCAGTAGATTCTCAGAAAACAAATGAGACCCAGCATTCATGATATGCACGCTCTTAAGGCTGTGCAATTGGGCAATTAGTTGAATTAGTTGAAAGGGGTGTGTTCAAAAAAATAGCAGTCTGGCATTCAATCACTGAGGTCATCAATTTTGTGAAGAAACAGGTGTGAATCAGGTGGCCCCTATTTAAGGATGAAGCCAACACTTGTTGAACATGCATTTGAAAGCTGAGGAAAATGGGTCGTTCAAGACATTGTTCAGAAGAACAGCGTACTTTGATTAAAAAGTTGATTAGAGAGGGGAAAACCTATAAAGAGGTGCAAAAAATGATAGGCTGTTCAGCTAAAATGATCTCCAATGCCTTAAAATGGAGAGCAAAACCAGAGAGACGTGGAAGAAAATGGAAGACAACCATCAAAATGGATAGAAGAATAACCAGAATGGCAAAGGCTCAGCCAATGATCACCTCCAGGATGATCAAAGACAGTCTGGAGTTACCTGTAAGTACTGCGACAGTTAGAAGACGTCTGTGTGAAGCTAACAGTGGTGTCAAAAGTATTGGCATTCATTACTCAAGTAGAAGTATAGATAGGGTTTAAAAAGACTTTTGTAGAAGTTGAAGTATCAACTCAAGCTTTTTACTCAAGTAAAAGTGTAAAAGTACTGGTTTAAAAAACTACTTAAAGTATAAAAGTAAAAGTAATGTAAGAAAAAATGCCATTAAGAACAAAAGCTTGGGCCGTGCCAGAGGGGCCTATTGTGCACTACCCCACCTCTCAAAAAAAAAAAAAAAAAATTTCTAAAGGCCATAATGACTATAATGTTATATTAAAATGTTCACGTTGAAAAATTTGTGATGCACTAGGGCTAGGCTACCTTTTTTCAGCCGCATATATGCCCACTGAAAATGAACGCATTTTAGTACAATGCAAATACATTAAAGAGCTGGAGATATGATGACTAGTTGCCAATAAGTATTGTTATGGTGCAAAAAGTCAAACTTCAGAGGCTTGTCATCAATAAGCTTTAATGGAATGTAAATGTACAACCAAGCTTAGCTGCATGAATCTGCGAGGGCAATGGACAAGAACATTGGTGCAGGCTAAAAACAATTACTCTTGTGTGGTTGACTATTTACAATAAACATTATAGTGCTGTCAAAATGAATGATTAATCCACATTGTTAATCAAAAACTAAAAATAACTCATAATCCTGATACCTTCTTGATCGATAGCTTCCTGTATTCGGAACATATGTCTGCTATGTCCAGTGTTCGGGGTTACAAAGTTGGTAAAGCCTAGTTATCACAAAATTGTCAATCGCGTCGTCATTCGCAAACGATAATTTATTAAAACGTCTCGCTAACGAACTAGCTACAGCTTAATTTGTGGAGGATGAAGAGAAAGCCCCCATTTGGTAAATGAACCAGTGAGAAATAATAACTTTTAAGAAGGGTCCAGTGCCTTTTTTGATACTTTTAAAACGGTACCGGCGCCTAAACGGTGCCTTAAACGATACTTAAAAAAAATAACCTAAAAAAACTATGGATAACATTAGAGAATATTATAAATATTTAAAATAAATCCATAACTTTCACCTTGGATCCTCTCATTTCCCAAGTTGTGCTTCCCTTAATAAGGCTAATAAATGTATTTCACAATCTGGGTCATTATTTAATACAAATGCACACATAATGTTTCTACTGTATCTCTGTCACTCACTCTGATATTTAGTTCAGATGAGTGCTGTCTGTCACTGTCTTTAATCAGTCCTGTGAATTACTATATGGTCATTCTTTATTAAGTAGCAACAATGTCGTTTTTAAAATACAGTACTGTGCAAAAGTTTTATGGAAAAGAAAATATAGTATTTTCACCCCAAAAAGAGTGTTTTACGTCAGTTATTTATATATTTTGCTGTAGTGCGTCCTTAGGAAAAATCAGTTTGCTATTAATTTAATAATAATCTAGTGCGATTTTGAATGCACAAGCAGTTTGACGACGGCAAAATGGATGTTTGGAAATATAAACTGATATTTTATACTGACACACCATCATGACGAACACCATTCTTTTAAGTGAAAATACTAACGTGCCTAAGACTTTTGCACAGTAGTGTATTAAATATATTTAAATAAGAGTAATTAAAGTATGCGTTCGTTCATATGTGTTAAGGGCTAGATTTTCGCTGGAGGAAACGGCTGTGATGAGCGCGCGGTGACAAGCGAAAACTTTATACTAGATGAGAAACCGACTGCTCACTCGTGACCTTTTGTAAACTGTATTTATGACAAAGAACTGCACGGATACAGATATTCTAACAATCTATCGAGAAACACACACCTTGTGTCCTCTGTCTCTGTTTGAGCTCGCATTGAATCACTGTTTCACGGCTGATCACTGAGCTCGGATTGCAGAGCGCGCTGAAAGACAGAGAGGAGACCGCGGTCTGACGCCGGTTTCATATGAAATTTAAGCGGACTGACTCTGAGGCGATCGGAAGCCAGTTCCACCCTACTTTTAAGAAATATAATTTTTGATAAACGAACCCAAAACCGGCTATGTCCTTGCTGGAGTGTGATGTGATTTGTGTCATGTGCAGGTGCGATGGATGGATCGCCTACAGACCAATAGGGTGGGTGTCGGAATGGTATATGTTTATACTTCTCATCCAACCACAATCAAATTCACTCCATCCGGATGGCGCGATTTATCTGGATATTTTTTTTCTCAATTATGACAAGCCAGAATGAAAACAAGCCGAAATAAAATAGCAGTAACTAAGCTATTTTTAAAATGTAAGGAGTAGAAAGTACAGATACTTGCGTGAAAATGTAAGGAGTAGAAGTAAAAAGTCGGCTGAAAAATAATTACTCAGGTAAAGTATAGATACCCCAAATTTCTACTTAAGTACAGTAACGAAGTATTTGTACTTCGTTACTTGACACCTCTGGAAGCTAATCTATTTTCAAGAATCCCCCGCAAAGTCCCTCTGTTAAAAAAAAGGCATGTGCAGAAGAGGTTACAATTTGCCAAATAACACATCAACTGGCCTAAAGGGAAATGGAGGAACATTTTGTGGACTGATGAGAGTAAAATTGTTCTTTTTGGGTCCAAGGGCCACAGGCAGTTTGTGAGACGACCCCCAAACTCTGAATTCAAGCCACAGTACACAGTGAAGACAGTGAAGCATGGAGGTGCAAGCATCATGATATGGGCATGTTTCTCCTACTATGGTGTTGGGCCTATTTATCGCATACCAGGGATCATGGATCAGTTTGCATATGTTAAAATACTTGAAGAGGTCATGTTGCCCTATGCTGAAGAGGACATGCCCTTGAAATGGTTGTTTCAACAAGACAATGACCCAAAACACACTAGTAAACGGGCAAAGTCTTGGTTCCAAACCAACAAAATTAATGTTATGGAGTGGCCAGCCCAATCTCCAGACCTTAATCCAATTGAGAACTTGTGGGGTGATATCAAAAATGCTGTTTCGGAAGCAAAACCAAGAAATGTGAATGAATTGTGGAATGTTGTTAAAGAATCATGGAGTGGAATAACAGCTGAGAGGTGCCACAAGTTGGTTGACTCCATGCCACACAGATGTCAAGCAGTTTTAAAAAACTGTGGTCATACAACTTAATATTAGTTTAGTGATTCACAGGATTGCTAAATCCCAGAAAAAAAAAAAATGTTTGTACAAAATAATTTTGAGTTTGTACAGTCAAAGGTAGACACTGCTATTTTTTTTAACACACCCCTTTCAACTAATTGCCCAATTGCACAGCCTTAAGAGCGTGCATATCATGAATGCTGGGTCTTGTTTGTTTTCTGACAATCTACTGAACCTACTGGTAACTTGTTTGCCACGTAGCAATAAAAAATATACTAAAAACCTTGATTATTCTGGTTAGTCACATTGTACTGCTATTATTTTGAACAATACTGTATATATGTAAATATTATCCCAATGTGCAACTTATGTTCAAAGTGAAATTATACTGAAGTCTTTCTACATTTCTAAAAAATACCACCTGGTATTGTTAGACCACACTTCTGAGATACTGGTCACAGCAGAAATATATCTCTGTCTAAAACATTATCTTTTAAAATGACGTTTTTCCTGAAAAATGGTACTTTCTCCCCTGCTCTCCCCTACAGCTGGAGATAAAAAATAATATAATAATAATAATAAACTTTAATTTCTATAGCGCCTTTAAAAGTTACATCTCAAAGCGCTTTACCAAGGCATAAAAGTAAATATATATATATATATATATATTAAATAAATAAACATACATTGTGATTGACCATCAGAGAAACATATCACATATATGCTAACCAGAAAAAAATGGTTTTAAGAGAACATTTAAAAATACTAAGGGATTCAGCCTGTCTGATTTCAGTAGGAAGAGAGTTCCAGAGTTTAGGTGCCACAGAAGAGAAGGCCCGGTCACCCATAGAGTGTAAACGAGTTACAGGAATAGTTAAAAACCCAGAAACTGAGGAACAAAGATTACGCATCGGGGTGTAGACAGTTAAAAGTTCAGTCAGATATTCTGGAGCTAAACCATGCAGGGCCTTGTAGGTAAGCATAAGAATTTTAAAATCAACGCGAAACCTGACCAGAAGCCAGTGCAAGGACTCCAAGACTGGAGAGATGTGCTCACTTGTCCGGGAACTTGTCAGGACTCTGGCAGCTGCGTTTTGAACATACTGCAATCTGCCTAAAGTAGATTTCGAGACCCCCGCGAGCAAAGCATTACAGTAGTCTATTCGAGAAAAGACAAACGTATTGATCAGTTTTTCAGCCACTGAAAAAGACAACATGGGACGTAGTCTTGCAATGTTTCTAAGGTGAAAAAATTATACTTTAACCATGTTCTGAACATGAGGATCAAAAGTTAAGTTTGAGTCAAATATCACCCCCAGATTTTTTAATTTAGCTTGAAGCTCCATAATAGACCCATCTATCTTTAAATTTAAGATATTAGCTTTACGTACTTGATGGGGTGAACCAATCAGCATAACCTCAGTCTTGTCACTATTGAGACAAAGAAAATTTTGAGACATCCATATTTTTACCTCCAATATGCAATGTTCAAGAAAGGCAACAGCCGAATTATCACCAGGTTTTGAGTGAATATAAATCTGAGTGTCATCTGCGTAAAAATGAAACTTAATAGCCCAAGGGGAAAATGTACATGCTAAAAAGTAAGGGACTCAAAACTAAACCCTGTGGAACACCAAACTGTACTGAGCCAATGTTGGACCTTCAACCACCCAGGGACACAAACTGCCTACGATCTGATAGATAAGACTTGAACCAATTTAAAGCTGTGTCAGTAACACCAAAAATGTTTTCCAATCGAGAGAGTAAAAGAGAATGGTCTACAGTGTCAAAAGCTGCGCTGAGATCGAGTAAAATCAGGATTGACAAAGAGCCAGAGTCAGCAGCAATTAACAAATCAATGGTGACTTTAACCAATGCTGTTTCAGTACTGTGCAGTTTGCAGAAGCCAGACTGCAGGGGCTCAAAAAGATTGTGCAAGGTAAGATGAGTATTTAACTGAGAGGCCACAATTCGCTCAAGTACTTTAGCTAAAAAAGGCAAATTGGAGATGGGATGAAAATTATTGATGTTTACCCAGTCTACGTTGGGCTTTTTTAGTACAGGTGTTACAGCAGCAATTTTGAGTGCAGCAGGTACAACACCCGTGTTCAGTGAGTGACTTATTATACTCAAGACGACTGGGCATAGTGATGCAAAACATGATTTAAACAGGCAGGTGGGTATTGGATCAACTATGGAAGTGGCAACTTTCATTTGTGAAACCACATTACCGAGAGAGAAATGATCAAGTAGTCTAAAATTTGAGAAAAAAGTCCCGGAAAAATTTGGGATACTAGGAGCAGAAGCAGACGCAACAGATTAAATTGATTTGCGTGCATCAGCAATTTTGGAACTAAAATGATCAAGAAATCCATTACAAAGCTGATCTGATATTGGAGGAGCTGTTACCTTTGAACAGTTTGTTAATGGTATGAAACAATTTTTTTGGGGTTATTTTGATTATTATCAATTATCTGAGAGAAATACTGAGATCTGACAGATACAATCTCTGCCTTATATTCAAGTAAGTGGTCTTTCCAAGCTTGATAATGAACATTCAGGCCAGAGGTACGCCACTTACGCTCCAGCTTACGACCCGCTGCCTTCCTAGAGCGCAGTTCACCATTATACCAGGGAGCAGATCGTACAAAGGCCACAGACAGGGATTTCATCAGTGCAAATAAGTCCAAACCAGACAAAAGAACAGTATTTAACAGAGAGATGTTGACCTCCAGAGGGTCTGATAAAGTAAGGCCACTTAAGGAGGATTCAATAAAAGCAGAGAAGTCATTGAGATCAAGATATAATAAATAACGATAAGTATTCCTACATCAAAAAATCTAAGTTTAGAAAGTATATGAATCTCAAATTAAAGGCATACTTGAAAACATATGGTCAGAAATAGTACATAAAATGACAGAAATTATAATATACAAATAACTAGTCCATGTGCACATAAAATGTTTGTACTGCATATGGCTTGAAAACAGAAAGAATCAATGTGCAGTTAGTTATTTTCTATTAGATTATGAATACAAAAGAAAACTCATATTAACTGGTCAAATCTCGTGTCAAGTCATTCATGTGGAAATATATGCATTATAAAAATTCTGAAAATACAGCTGACAAAGAAAAACAAAGCAGGAGATAAAATGTCAGTAGATCTATTTGTTGTTTACTGTGTCACTTCTCTTAATGTTCAAAGTCTCAGAGGGTGGAGCAGAGAGCTGAAGAGACGCTTATGTGCCTGCTGCCTCATTCTGAGTCTGAAAACAGAAACACTCTTCATCATCATCATCATCATGCTGCATTACTATATCTACTCTTAACCTAAGGAGACCCACTTTCAGCTTGCTGGACAATCTGAAAAACAGGAAATTCATTACTAAAAAGTGTTCAAGCTCAGCACATCAGTACATTTATCTCTAGAAAGAGAAATGTGTTACTTTTTGAATGACTTGCTGTCTAATTTTGTAAAGTGCAAGTCCAACAGTCAGAACGAAGAGAACCAGAATCAGGGGTAATATGATCAAGAATGAAACTGTAACCTGTTGACAATCTAAAAACACATGTAAATGAAACAGAAAATTATCTAATACAGTAGAAAGAGAGAAAATCAAGAATCCCAATCCTGTCCAATTAGTATTTACATGGAGGGCAGTTTTTTTTACTATAATCTTAGTTCCTCTTTAGGAACTCGAGCTGCGTCGAAACGCTTTGGGGAACGCGTTTAGTATGGAGTGAGTTTTGGTTCTTTATTACATGCGAGAAAATAAAAGATCTGAGAGAGAAAAAAAAGTTATCACACTGATAGCAAAAAAACATTTCATGAGAGAAAAAATAATATTTGAGAGAAAAAGTTTTCATGCCAATAGCAAAAAATTATAATATTTGAGACTAAAAAAAGTTCTGAGAGAAAATATTTTCTCATAGAACATAAAAAAAAATACATTTGAATTTTTTTTTTATTATTTCTGAGAAAAAAAATCTCTCTCAAAATACTTTGAAAAAAACTCTCAAATATATATTTTTTGCTATCAGTGTGAAAATATTTTCTCTAAAAAAAAAAAGTGTTTCTCTCGAAACGCTTTTCTTTGCTCTTGATGCAATTTCTTGCTCTCGTGTCAGGATTTTGCTTTCACTGTGAGAATTGTGTCATGGGCGGGGCCACGTTCCTATTGGCCAGTCGGGTGAGCATCGTCTTGTCTTGGGAGTCGAACTGAATCATTACACCATTGTTCGGTTCACCTGCATAGATGCCATGCCGCCTCTGCCTTATGGCTAGTTAAGTTGAGCAGTGAGCACGGACACTCCAATGTTTGGGTAAGATGATGACACACAGCTGGCTGAGCAAGTTCAGTATCACTGAAGCTTAAACATTAAAAAATAGCACTCATATTCATGAATGAATGTGTATTATATTATTTGCTTGCTAATCGCTAGTAAAGCTAGCCAGCCATCATGCTAGGTAAACTTGCAAACTCACCTGGTTTATAATTAATGTTTTGATTTAGATAGTTTCACGCCTCATTTAGTGAGTAGTGAGCTAGTTTCTACCTTTGCACTTGCTAGCCTCAAAGCACCTGAAGAGTAACTGCTTGTTCATACAACCTCCCGTACAACTTTCAACTAACGTTAGTATGCATGGAAGTTGGCAACCCTACAACTAGCTAACGTTAGACAATGTTTAGACATAGTTTAGCGTGAGCGACTCTGAATATGATATCTAATCTGTTTTATAGAAGAGTGTGACGTCAAAGGCGAGGTGACGTAAGCGACCAGGAAGCTATAAAGGCACGAGCCGCACAGCTGGCTTCAGCTTCTGCGTTTTCAGCAAGCGCTCTGTGTGTGCATGTCATTCTGTCTTGTCAGTCTTATTTATTGTTGTTTGTCACTATTAGCTCCTCAAAAAGTAAGCAATAGTCAAAGAGCAAAGCTAAGACGAGACATCTGAAAGGCGATTCAGATTGTGTGTTCATCACGAGTGAGAATACACGGTCTGTGCGCGGTCTGCCTGGGATTGAGGCACGCTGTTTCGGCTCTTGAGGGAGCCGACTGCCTGCACTGGTACAAGCCAGTGTGGACGCTTCGATCCCGGAGGACTCTCTCGAGGGGGAGTCTTCGCCAGCGTTCCTCGCAGTGTCGGTCCTGCTTTCGCCGAGGCGGAGTGGCGCCTGCACTCGCTGGTTCGCAGATAAGATCTGCTGGAGGGTAGGGAGACGGGCGCGTCCCTATCTCCTACCTCACCCGCCAGATCTGCCCGATCTCCGGGTGCGGAAGCTCGAGTGCTGCGGTCCTTCCCCTAACCCCCCACCCCCCCCCCACCCCCCAGAAACACAGTGTAAAACACTACACAGAATCTTGTAGATTACAATCTGCAACTGGATGTACTGCTACTTCCTCTACAGTCAGAAATCTGGGTGTTATATTAGACAGCAATTTGTCTTTTGAAAATCATATTTCCAATGTTACAAAAACTGCATTCTTCCATCTTAGAAACATTGCCAAGCTACGAAACATGTTATCTGTTTCTGATGCAGAAAAGCTAGTTCATGTATTCATGACCTCTAGACTGGACTATTGTAATGCACTTCTAGGTGGTTGTCCTGCTTTGTCAATAAACAAGCTACAGGTAGTCCAAAATGCAGCAGCTAGAGTCCTTACGAGGTCAAGAAAATATGATCATATTACCCCAATTTTACAGTCTCTGCACTGGCTACCTATTAAGTTCCATATCAGTTAAAAATTATCATTACTTACCTATAAGGCCCTTAATGGTTTAGCTCCTGTGTACTTAACTAGCCTTCTACCATGCTACAACCCATCACGCACCCTAAGGTCACAAAACGCTGGACTTTTGGTAGTTCCTAGGATAGCAAAGTCCACTAAAGGAGGTAGAGCTTTCTCACATTTGGCTCCCAAACTCTGGAATAGCCTTCCTGATAATGTCCGGGGTTCAGACACACTCTCTCTGTTTAAATCTAGATTAAAAACACATCCCTTTCGCCAAGCATATGAATAATGTAACTGTTAAATTGTAAGTGTAGTTGCATCTGATCAAATGTGCATTTTTATTCATTAGCTTGGGTTAAACTAATTTTACTTTGTTGGATCAGCAGCTATGCTAATGATGTCTCTCTTTTTTTTCTATGTTTTGCCACGGGGTAACTAGGATTTACACAAGCTCCAGTCTGGATCCAGAACACCTGAGAAAAGATGATGCTGACCCTCAGAGGACCCCAGATGAGGCTAACCTTGAATCAACAAACAGAACTAACAATTATTTCTAAATGTGTAACTGCATCATATAATAACTATTAATTACTAAAATTGATAGTTCACCGTCTAGCTGACTACGTCTTGTATTATTATTATAAATTTTTCTAAAATCCTGTCAAACGTGCACAAACTACTAGCTACTACTAAATATTGTAGAAACAATTTTCTGTAAAGTTGCTTTGTAACGATTTGTATTGTAAAAAGCGCTATACAAATAAACTTGAATTGAATTGAAATTTAATCTAAGAACAGGGCGAAGACAGCTCTGCCTATCTCCACCCGTATTCCCTAGATTTAGAGTTCATCTCGAGGTTCGGAAGCACGCGAAGCGGTTCCTTCCCCCTCTGTGAACTTGCAGCTGCAGCTACTTATCTCCGAGGAGATTTATATTGTTTGTGTGACTAAGCCGCTCGCGTGTTGCCGAGGCAACGTGTGTACTACATCATTTTCAGTTTTGTTTTAAATCTTACCAAATCCAGACCGTCTTTACTCGTCTGATTGGTTAACTGCATTAATTCTGAGGAATTAAATTCAGTATCTGACTATGAGAAGTTAGATATGAATTATATTAACAATGCAGACCGTGTTTACTCGTCTGATTGTTTGTTTGCATTAAATTCTGAGGAATATAATGACACTTATCTCACTCTGAGAAATTATATATACTGGAGGGGCTGCTGGGCGGGAGCAGCCCTCCCAATCTGTAGTCAGAGCGATGGTTGGCCCCGGGCGGGGTCTGGTTATGGAACAGGAAGTGAAACCCTATTAGAGAAGGAGGCCATCGAGGTGGTCCCTTCTCAAGACAGGGAGTCCAGGTTCTACAGCTGGTATTTCACAGTTCCAATTATGCGTCCGATTATAGACTTGAGGGTCTTAAATCATTCAGTTATGAGATTGAAGTTCAAAATGCTCACGATCAAGCATGTTGTAGATCAGATCAGGTCCGAGGACTGGTCTGTCACAATATATCTCAAACATGCATACTTCCACATTTCCATCCTTCCACAACACAGGAAGTTTCTGAGGTTCGCTTTTGGGGGTGAAGCCTACCAATATCGAGTACTTCCATTCGGCCTTGCACTCCGCACGTTCACAAAATGTGTAGACGCGGCTCTGGTTCCCCTGCACATGCAGGGCATCCGCATTCTCAACCACATCGACGATTGGTTGATTTTAGCTCAGTCAAGAGCAGGTTGCGGCTCGGCAGCAAGGTGTCGTTCTCGCACATATGGGGGAACTGGGATCGAGACTGAACGCCAAGAAGATTGTACTTTCTCCGGTTCAGAGAACCACCTATCTAGGCGTAGTATGGGATTCGACCGCGATGCAGGCACGATTGTCCCCTGCTCGTATCGAGTTGATCCTCATCTCAGTCGAGAGAGTCAAAGAAGGCCAGTCACTTACTGTCAAACAATTTCAGAGATTGTTGGGTCTGATGGCAGCTGCGTTCAACGTGATACCTCTTGGCCTGCTGTATATGAAACCCCTACAGTGGTGGCTCAAGACCAAGGGATTTTCCCCGAGGGGCAATCTACTTCGCACTATCAAGGTCACGCGGCGCTGCCTCCGTGCCTTAGACATGTGGAAGAAACCTTGGTTCTTGAATCAGGGCCCCGTGCTGGGAGCTCCTTGTCGCCGTGTAATACTAGCGATGGACGCATCTCTCACCGGCTGGGGTGCAGTCATGAGTGGCCACCCTGCCCGTGGTCTGTGGAGCGGTCGCCATCTAACATGGCATATCAATTGTCTAGAAATGCTAGCAGTTTATCGTGCACTGAAGCACTTCCTCCCAGACCTAAGGGGTCACCATGTGTTGGTGCGCACCGACAACACATCGGTGGTCTCTTACATCAACCACCAGGGAGGTCTGCATTCGCGCCCTTTGTACAAGCTGGCGCACCAGATCCTGGTGTAGTCCCAGAGTAAACTCCTCTCATTAAGAGCAGTATATATTCCTGGGAAACTAAATATGGGAGCAGACATACTGTCGAGGCAGGGGCCGAGGCCCGGGGAATGGAGACTTTACCCAGAGGTGGTGAAGCAGATATGGAGAGTATTTGGCAGGGCTCAAGTAGACCTATTTGCAACTCAAGAGACATCACAATGTCCCCTTTGGTTCTCTCTAGTTCATCCAGCTCCTCCGGGACTGGACGCTATGGTACAAACCTGGCCGAGGCTTCGTCTGTACGCCTTTCCCCTATTACTCTGCTCCTGGGAGTTCTGGCGAGAGTACGCCGGGACGGGGTACATCTGTTATTAGTAGCCCCGTTCTGGCCGGGCCGAGTATGGCTCGCAGATCCGGTCTCGCTCCTCAACGGCTATCCATGGGAGATACCGATCAGGACAGACCTACTCTCACAGGCGTAGGGTACGATAATTCACCCTCGCCCGGAGTTGTGAATGCTGTGGGTGCGGTCCCTGAGGGGGCACAACTGTTAGCAGCTGGTCTCTCAACTGAGGTTGTTGAGACCCTCCTCCAATCCAGAGCTCCCTCAATGAGGAAACTGTATGTAAATCTCCATTCAACCGATTCAAGATATCTCAGATAGACATCTGACTCTTAAAAACGCCTTTCTGTTGGCCATTACCTCTCTGAGGAGAGTAGGAGATTTACAGGCCCTCTCAGTGGCCCCTACCTATCTTGATTTTGCACCTGGCATGACCAAAGTGTTCATATACCCTCGAGCGGGATATGTTCCTAAGGTGCCCTCTATCACACCACAACCCATAGTGCTGCAGACCTTCTGTCCTCCTCGCTTTCGGGAGCCCGACCAAGAGAAGCTAAATTGTGTGTGTCCAGCTCGAGCACTGGATGCATACGCCCACATAGCTGCCCTGTGGAGAAAAATGGACCAATTGCTTGCATGCTGCGGTCCCCCCAAGAGGGGTTTCCCTGCTTCTAAGCAGACTATTAGTCGTTGGATAGTTGAGACTATCAACGCCACTCTGAGTCCTCTGGTCGTCCCCTGCTGTCGGGAGCCAAGGCTCACTCTACATGGGGTATGGTGGCCTCCAAGGCCTTTCTAGCAGGTGCGTCCGTGCTGGACATCTGCAATGCTACGGGGTTTCCATGCCTTCTACTTTTGAAAGATTCTATGGCTTAGACATGCCAGTCACTCCAGGCCCTTCATTCCCCTCGTCCTAAGCTGTGCTCTTCGGATACACACTAGGCAGGGGTTTGGTAGTCTGGCAGCGTTGGTACTTGGTAAAAGTAAAAGTAAAGTACTTGGTAAAAGCGTTGGTAAAAAGAATTTGCTTGTTAAATATAATGTTTTAAGTAAAACATCTCTAGGTTACGTATGTAACCCTAGTTCCTCGAGGGAACGAGACGCTGCGTCTCGAGGCCATACCCCCGGCACCCCTGCCGGCACTTGCTGGTACTCGAAGCTGAAGCCAGCTGTGCGGCTCGTGCCTTTATAGCTTCCTGGTCGCTTACGTCACCTCGCCCGTGACGTCACACTCTTCTATAAGACAGATTAGATATCATATTCAGAGTCGCTCATGCTAAACGCGTTCCCCAAAGCGTTTCGACGCAGTGTCCCGTTCCCTCGAGGAACTAGGGTTACATACGTAACCTAGAGACGTTTTACTTAAAACATTATATTTAACAAGCAAATTCTTTTTATTGGATTCATTTCACTAGAATATATAGTTATTTACAGGACACAATGTTGTGACGTGTAATGATTTACCTGCAAACTGCAAACCAGAGAGAGGCAGTTGAAACTGTTGACTTGCATTTCCATGAGAGTTGCTTCCAACATACTGCAGAGTGGATGTGTGTGTGAGAGACTGATGAAGAGTGATGGAGCTCCTCAAGCATGTGCTGCTCAATCGCTCTTCACTGATGAACGTGTTTAAAGAGTTAGTGACAGGACGTCCAGACAGATGCCACTCCAGTTCAGGAGAGGGATTCCCATCAGCCTCACAGAAACACACAGTTACATCAGTCCTGGTACATCTGAAGGATGGAGAGATTTTAGGGGAATCTGAAAGTATTAAAATGAGAGAAACAGAATAACTACAATGATTCTGCTCATGTCAGTGATAAATGAAGCAGGTCAGCACTGCTGTATTTGCATTACTGCTGCAGAATACAAAATAAGTTGTTTTGAAAATACAGGTCCTTCTCAAAAAAATTGCATATTGTGATAAAAGTTCATTATTTTCCATAACGTAATGATAAAAATTAAACTTTCATATATTTTAATAATGCACGCTTTGAAATAATGCACTTTTATCACAATAGGCTAATTTTTTGAGAAGGACCTGTATTTCATTAGTTCATAAAATGAAAGTCAAATGGGTTAAATGCTGCTTTGGACCCCACTGATGCTATAGTGCTGATGCATCAACAGTCAAAAGAATACATTTGGAAAACAATCTTGTTTTACTGATTAGAATCCAGATTAGTTTGAATCTGGTGTGAAGCTACAATTTATACTGAAAAATCAATGTCCCTGCATTTAAACGTATGTGGTAAATTTAACTGAATAAATTATAGGCCTTTTAATTATATTATTTGGCCTTGACCCCTTAACTGTCACTCACGTTTTTGAAGATAGACTTGAATGTGCATGATGCAAATTACATTTTTTCATAAAATTATGACTGAAAACATTTTGTAACATGATATTGATGTACCATTTACATAGTAATGCAAAGTCTGATTTTAAAATGGGTTTAAATTGATGAATTTTGAGATTTTACGTTTTTAGTTGATATGTAATTTCTGATGATTTCTCAAATGTGATAGAGAAAAAGGCAACGAAGAAGTCTTTTTTAAAAAACAAAGCTCAAAACTCCTGTTATAATGTAGATTTTTGAGGGTGCACTCTTGCCTTAAATTAATCTATTACTATAACAAAAAACATATAAAATATATAGTTGGGAGTCTCAGACCTTTCCAATGATATATAGTTTGTCAAGATTAGATTAGATTTAATTGTAATATAGTGAAGTATAGTGAAATCTTTATTAAGTTTAAAACTGTCACCCCGTCCCAAAATACAGGACAATGATATATATATATATATATATATATATATATATATGTGTGTGTGTGTGTGTGTGTGTGTGTGTGTGTGTGCGTGCGTGCGTGTGTATTATATAGCTAGTAGCTATTAATGCTAATTGAGCAGAGCAGCGCAGACTCACAGAGCTCCCCTCCAACACCTCCAACACCTCTTCCTGATCCTGCACCTCCTTCTGATCCACATACAGCTGCACTGTGGGTTTGGGGGGAGAGTCTGAAAAAGTAAAACGAGAATGGCGTCAACTTTTAAAACACTCATTTAACACTTTTGTTTATAAATGAAAACCTTAAATCACTCACCTAACACATTTATAGTGGTATTTACAGTGTAGAAATATTTCAAAACACCACTTTCGATCCTGAAGTAATATTTACCAGTGTGCTTAGAACTAACATTATAGAAGATAGTGGTGCAGTTCTTCTCATGTAGTTTTCCAGTTATTTTCCCATTAAGTTTGATTAAGTTTGGGATTTGTGGAGTGAAACATTAGATGCTCATCCATCTTATCTCCATCTTTGAGCCACTGTCCAGTAGCAGCTTTCTCAGTGAGGTCTTTGTCATATTGTTCCTGAATGAATCTCAAATCTGCACTTTATGATCACACAGGATCCACTGAGGGCTTGAATGTTCTGTGGCAGACTGATGTTGAAATTTCTACAGCAAACACCTACAACACACATAATGCAAACATGTAAGATATAATAAAAAAATATATTAATATCAAGAAAAGGACTGGAAATGTTGTTATTAAATTTAATTCATGAACAGAAATATACTACCTTTCAACAGAAAACCAAGAAGAATTATTTTCTCTGCTGTCCAGATGTCCATCCCTTCATTCAATGAGGAACATCAACCTATAGGTCAAAAGAAAATTGAACCTAAAAAAGGAAGAAACCTGTAACACTGGATAAACCGAGACACCTAATTCCTCTCTCACTTTTTGTGATTAAGAGACTTTTCTTTGAGTTTGAGAGCAGTCACAACATAAAACTCACCTTTGTCACGCTGCCAGTCTTTGTTTTCCTGGGTGTTCCCTAATGAGCTCACTTCCCCTTAGGCACTTCACCATAGGCACTTTAATTCCGCTAGTCTGGTTGTGTCTTCACAGTAATTGCACTCCAATTAGAATCGCACAGGTGTTGACAATACTCTGTCATTAGTTTCCCCATATAGAGCTGTCTTTCTCTGTTGTCATCATGGAGTCCTTACCCTATGTGTCTCATGCTCTCGTTCCCCCGAGACTTCCTCTACCTTCTCATTCTTCCGAGTTCCCCGTTTCATCCGGTTCCCTCTTTTGGTTACGTTTGTCTCTCATGACTGTTTATTTTTGTAGTTACCCCTCTGTTTAAATAAAAACCCTTACCTGCATTTGGATCTACCCTCTCTTTGTGTTTTCCCAAACCCAACCGTGACAGAAGGACTCCATCATGCCTAGATCCAGCGGTGTGAGATTTCGAATCGGTTCCCCAGCCACCATGGAGGAACGGAGGGGGAGATTCCGGAACTTAACCACCCTTCATCAAGAGGGAAGGGAGGTGGGTGGTCTGGCGCAATTGTTTTGGACTTTGGCAGTCGGGTTAGGTTACAATGATGCAGCACTAAAGGATTGGTTTAATAATTGCCTGGATGATCCTTTACCTCAATGGGAGATGAAGGGGTTAGAGATCCTGGACTTTTGGGGGTTTACCAATTACCTGCACCATCGTGCTCAGTGGAATGCAACAACCACACCAGAGTTTCCAGACAAGGCTGCCAGCTCAGCCCCACAACCCAAGATGGCCGACTCAACGCCACCGACTCTCCATCGTAGAGGACGGAGGAGGAGACAGGCAGCTACTGTTCCTCAGGACCCGGAGAACTGCCCGATGCAGTTCCCGAGGCGGTGCCCGATGCAGTTCCCGAGGCGGTGCCCGATGTTGTTCCCGAGGCGGTGCCCGAGGCTGTTCCCGAGGCGGTGCCCGATGCGGTTCCCGAGGCGGTGCCCGATGCGGTTCCCGAGGCGGTGCCCGAGGCGGTTCCCGAGGCGGTTCCCGAGGCGGTGCCCGAGGCTGTTCCCGAGGCGGTGCCCGAGGCTGTTCCCGAGGCGGTGCCCGAGGCTGTTCCCGAGGCGGTGCCCGATGCAGTTCCCGAGGCGGTGCCCGATGCTGGTCCCGAGGCGGTGCCCGATGCTGGTCCCGAGGCGGTGCCCGATGCAGTTCCCGAGGCGGTGCTCGATGCTGTTCCCGAGGCGGTGCTCGATGCTGTTCCCGAGGCGGTGCCCGATGCTGTTCCCGAGGCGGTGCTCGATGCTGTTCCCGAGGCGGTGCTCGATGTTGTTCCCGATGCAGTTCCCGAGGCGGGGCCCGATGCAGTTCCCGAGGCGGTGCCCGATGCTGTTCCCGAGGCGGTGCCCGAGGCTGTTCCCGAGGCGGTGCCCGAGGCTGTTCCAGAGGCGGTGCCCGATACAGTTCCCGAGGCGGTGACCACAAGGCCGTGGTGGTCTTCTACTCCACCCTGGGGGACTCGGGCGGTGACCACGAAGACGTGGTGGTCGTCCGCTCCGCTCTGGGGGACTCCGGCGGTGACCATGAGGACGTGGTGGTCTTCTGCTCCGCCCTGGTGGACTCCGGCCTCGACCACAAAGACGTGGTGGTCTTCCGCTCCGTCCTGGTGGACGCCTCAACATGCCCTTCATGGACTTATGTTTTGTGTTTTTTGAGTTCTGTTTCTGTCTGTTCCTTTTAGTTTAGTCTGGCCCTCCTTCCCTCCCCCTGAGCCTCCACCTGTCCGCCTCCCTCCTGGACTCCTTGTTTTGTGTTGCACCTTTCCATTCCTCCTGGTTGCTCCTGTCCCTGTTTTCTGTCCCTCCGTCCCTCCCCCTGGTCCGCCGCCGTTCCACCTCCCTCCTGCCTTTTTTTCTGTTGGGGTTTTCCTGGGTTTAGGTGGAGCATCTGGTAGCTGCTCCGTAGGGAGGGGGTAATGTCACGCTGCCAGTCTTTGTTTTCCTGGGTGTTCCCTAATGAGCTCACTTCCCCTTAGGCACTTCACCATAGGCACTTTAATTCCGCTAGTCTGGTTGTGTCTTCACAGTAATTGCACTCCAATTAGAATCGCACAGGTGTTGACAATACTCTGTCATTAGTTTCCCCATATAGAGCTGTCTTTCTCTGTTGTCATCATGGAGTCCTTACCCTATGTGTCTCATGCTCTCGTTCCCCCGAGACTTCCTCTACCTTCTCATTCTTCCGAGTTCCCCGTTTCATCCGGTTCCCTCTTTTGGTTACGTTTGTCTCTCATGACTGTTTATTTTTGTAGTTACCCCTCTGTTTAAATAAAAACCCTTACCTGCATTTGGATCTACCCTCTCTTTGTGTTTTCCCAAACCCAACCGTGACAACCTTTGCATTCAAAGAAAAAAAAAATGCAAAAGTATTTGCACAAATAATGTGCCAAAGCTGATACCTCAGGAAGAAGAAAGAAACATTTTATATTTTACATCAACATTTATTGTTGATTGAAAACATTTAATTACTTTTTGTTTATTTCCCTCCAAATAATTAAAATACTTTATGAATGTAATACTTAGCATGTATAGCACGTGTGAAAGCATTAGAGTTTTTTTCTTTCTCTTTCTCTTTCTCTTTGTCTCTTGTTTCTCTTATTTTAGACCCTTGAAAGTTGGTTCATAACCCATAAATGTTAATAATTATATTCACTTTAATAGTTCAGGATACTTAATCCATATGTTTAACCATTTAAATCATCTAACTATTCTCTGTATTACTTTTTTTTATTAGTTGCTTCATGAAATTGCTTGTTTCATGCAGTCAAGATTAATAAACAGTGCAATGAATTTGGAATTGGATATTTAAACAATATGTGGAAATTTTGCTTCATCTATCAATAAATAATTTTTAAATAATGTATTTGTAATAATGGTTATCATTACTTGGATAAAGCATAAAATATCCTGTGTTGAAAAAAAAAAGTTAAATATTTTAGATCTATTATAACTTCCTTTTTTTCATCACATCACACCAGTACTTCCTGGATCAACATGAACATGTCTTCTGCGCAGACAAAAAGCTACAAAACTATAAAACTTACATAATCTTCTGCATTCCAAATAATTTCAGTCTGTTTCTTGCACAAAGCTATAATATGGCTTCAGAAAACTTGAGATGTAGTGCACAGGTTATATATATATATATTATCAATGAATGAAAAAACCTGAATCACTTAAAATTCAGCCATGTTACATGGGCATCGGCCTACATAATGTGCTCATAATGGTGCTATTCTGGTCAAAAGATGAAGCACCAGAGCAGTGCATTTGTATTATCAAAGTTGTAACACTTAGATTTTTAATTCAATGTAAATATTCAACAAGAAAGAAACAGATCAGAATAAGAAGAAACATGCAAGATGTAAAAGTAATGAACTTGTAAGAAAATATATATATAAAATCAAACGCCACCAGATTGGGCCAAAAGGAATCAGTTTACAAAAGATTTTTCTCCTTACTTTCAGGTTGATTATCTCTATAATGAAAAAAGTCCTCTATGGAAGCTTTCTGCTGTAAAAACGTGTTTGTTTGTTTTTTTTTATTTGTTTTTTTTTTTTAGAGCAAATTGCTCCCATAAAGGAAATACTCCATAAAAATGTGTGTTTTATGGTCGATGGGATAATGTGTATACTGAATTTAAAAATTCTGCAGTCATGAGAATTTTTATACAGGTCCTTCTCAAAAAAAAATAGCATATTGTGATAAAAGTTCATTATTTTCCATAATGTAATGATAAAAATTAAACTTTCATATTTTAGAATCATTGCACACCAACTGAAATATTGCAGGTCTTTTATGAGCTGTATGCCAAAATCATCAGTATTAAAACAATAAAAGACCTGAAATATTTCAGTTGGTGTGCAATGCATCTAAAATATATGAAAGTTTAATTTTTATCATTACATTATCCTCAATATATATACAATATATATATACATTAGCCTTTTACTGCATTTGCATTCCAAGCTATGACATCATGTTCAACATGAAATATGGAGCTGAGAAAAATCATGTGATTTCATCATCGTTTCCCACAGTTAGGTCCGTAAAACAGTTTTCGAGTACAAAAAGTAAATTAATGAAGCTGTAATTTTTTTTTCATATTAGTTGTGTTGTTTTCTTGTTTCATGTGTCACAGTAATGATCAATCAACAGGTTATTTAGTACTTTAAAAAATCCTAAAGTTTGCAATTTGTTAGGAGCTCTTGTCAAGACGAAAGTAACAATTGTTACTTTTGTCCCGCTACAGTTATAAGCAGTATTTATTTTGTTCGGGTGCATGCTATATTGTGAATTTCTGTGTCTTGAATCATTTCTTAAAAATGTTTATGTCATATTATACTAAAATAATATGTCTGAGTGAGGGTTAGAAAGACAGACAGAGGTCTGGTTTTATCCAGATGTTTTTGAGAGGGCGTTTCTGGACATAGAGGAACATCACTCTTCGGGCAGCTGCTACAGTACATCACATTTATATTTAGGTTTTAGCCATATCTTAGCCTTTACACCTCCACCTATGAATTTGCAGTGTTTCCAGATGTTTTAATGCACATTTTCAATTTATGCATAAAAACAACTGGATAGAAACATAAATAGGCCTACTGTTACATTATGTTTAGAGTTTGTTTTATTATTCTAATGTAATTACATTTTTAGATTCATTATGTAAAAAAAAATGTTTTATCAAAATACATGAAACTGACAATAAAAAAATTATTTTAAACAATTCAAGTTTGTACAGTCAGGTTTTGAGACATTGTCACGCTGTCTAGTCTCTGTTTCCCTGGGTGTCCACTAGTGGGCTCACTTCCCCTTCTGTCACAGTGTCTGGGTTGTGTTCCCTGGGTTTCCACTAGGTGTCCTCCGTTCCCACGGTGTCTGTCACCCTATCACTTCCTGTTCCCTTATTTGGTCACCTTCCTTCTTGTTTTAGTTAATTGATTGTTCCCCACCTGTCTCCAGTTCCCTCAAAATTCCTTCTGTGTATTTATACCCGGTCTGTCTTAGTCTGTGTCACGGAGTCCTTGTCTTATGTGTGATACTTTCCTGAGTCTGCTCTTGACGTGTGTTCTTGATTTTGTTTGTTATGTTATTGAATATTCTGGTTTTGACCCTGCCTGGACTGTTTACCCTTTTGGATTTGCCCTTTAATAAAATCTCACACCTGCATTTGGATCTCTCTGTGTTTCCTGTATCACCAAACGTGACAGAAGGACTCCGTCATGCATAGATCCAGCGGTGTGGGATTTCGCATCTGTTCCCCAGCCACCATGGAGGAACGGAGGGGGAGATTCCTGAACTTAACCACCCTTCATCAAAGGGGGAGTGATGTGGGTGGCCTGGCGCAATTGTTTTGGACCATGGCAGTCGGGTTAGGTTATAATGACGCAGCACTGAAAGACTTCTTTAATGACTGCCTGGATGACCCTTTGCCTCAATTGGAGATGAAGGGGTTGGAGATCCTGGACTTTTGGGGGTTTACCCATTACCTGCGCCATCGTGCTCAGTGGGATGCACCAACCACACCTGAGTCTCCAGACAAGACTGCCACCAGCCCAGTGCCACAGCACAAGATGGCCGCCAGCCCAGCGCCACAGCACCAGATGCCAGCGCCACAGCACCAGATGGCCGCCAGCCCAGTGCCACAGCACCAGATGGCCGCCAGCCCAGCACCACAGCACAAGATGGCCGACAGCCCAGCACCATTGCACAGGATGGCCGAATCTACACCTGTGTTCAGGTGTTCATGGACCCTTCAGAGTCCGGACTAGTCACCGATGATCTTCCAGAGTCAGGGCTAGTCACCGCTGACCTTCCAAAGTCAGGGCTAGTCACCGATGACCTTCCAGAGTCAGGGCTAGTCACCGATGACTTTCCAGAGACCACGGGGACGTGCTGGTCATCTGCTCCGCCCTGGAGGACTCCGACTTCGACCACAAGGATGTGGTGGTCTTCCGCTCCGCCCTGGGGGACTCTGGCATCAACCATGAGAACGTGGTTCCAGTTGACCCTCCAGAGTCGAGTCAGGTTCTAGTGAACTCTCCAGAGTCGAGTTAGGTTCCAGTTGACCCTCCAGAGTCGAGTCAGGTTACAGTGAACTCTCCAGAGTCGAGTCAGGTGTTCGTGGACCCTTCAGAGTCTGGACTAGTCACCGATGATCTTCCAGAGTCAGGGCTAGTCACCGCTGACCTTCCAAAGTCAGGGCTAGTCACCGATGACCTTCCAGAGTCAGGGCTAGTCACAGATGACTTTCCAGAGACCACGGGGACGTGCTGGTCATCTGCTCCGCCCTGGAGGACTCCAACTTCGACCACAAGGATGTGGTGGTCTTCCGCTCCGCCCTGGGGGACTCTGGCATCAACCACGAGAACGTGGTGGTCTTCTGCTCTGCCCTGGGGGGCTTCCGCTCTGACCACACGGACATGGTGGTCTTCTGCTCCGCCCTGGGGGGGGGGGGGGGCTTCTTGTTATTGTTTGTTTTTTTGTTTTGTGTGTTCACTCCTGTCCCTGTTCCCCTCGGTTAGTCTGCCCCTCCGTCCCTCCCCCTGAACCTCCTCCGGTCCTCCTCCCTCCTGGTCTCCCTGTGTTGTGTTTTCATTCTGGTACTTGTTCCCCATGTTTTTCTTTTCTAGCCCTCCGTCCCTCCCCCTGAGCCTCCACCTGTCCGCCTGCCTCCTGGTCTCTGTTTTTGTCTATCGTGAAGCGTCTGGGAGCCGCTCCATAGAGGGGGGGTTCTGTCACAGTGTCTGGGTTGTGTTCCCTGGGTTTCCACTAGGTGTCCTCCGTTCCCACGGTGTCTGTCACCCTATCACTTCCTGTTCCCTTATTTGGTCACCTTCCTCCTTGTATTAGTTAATTGATTGTTCCCCACCTGTCTCCAGTTCCCTCATCATCCTTCTGTGTATTTATACCCGGTCTGTCTTAGTCTGTGTCACGGAGTCCTTGTCTTATGTTTGATACTTTCCTGAGTCTGCTCTTGATGTGTGTTCTTGTTTTTGTTTGTTATGTTATTGGATATTCTGGTTTTGACCCTGCCTGGACTGTTTACCCTTTTGGATTTGCCCTTTAATAAAATCTCACACCTGCATTTGGATCTCTCTGTGTTTCCTGTATCACCAAACGTGACAACTTCACCATAGGCACTATAATTCCCCTAGTCTGGTCCTCTCTTCACAGTAATTGCACTCCAGTTAATTGCACCAGGTGCAGGCAATCTATTGTCATTAGTCTCCTTATAAATACCTGTCTTTCCCTGTTGTTTGTATGGAGTCCTTACCCTTCGTATGTCCAGTCTTCTCGCTTCCCGAGATTCTTCATTCCTCATTCTGAGTTCCAGTTCCTATTTCCTTTCTTGTTTGTTTGTTTTTGTTTGGATTGCATTTCTGGTTTTGACCCTGGCATGTCTGACAACGAATTTGGATTATCCCAATAAAGCATACCTGCGATTGGATCTCCCATTCTCCCTGTGTCCCACTGGTCGTGAAGCATTACAGACGTCTGATGAAACTTGAAATTAAACTGAAAATATGAAAATGTAATTTTTTGCAAAGATACAGGACAGAATATGTTTGCAGTTGTGGCGGCGGAGGCGTGGTTCAGCGAGGTCTGCGACGGGAGAGAGAGTGAGGAGACGAGCGGTGGTAAGTGGCTCAAGTGAGAAACAAGTAACACCTGCTTCTCGTTGCAGTGATTGGCGTGGGGAATCGGCATTTAAGCCGCCCGCGAACCGGCAGAGACCGAGAGAGCTGAGGACTCGTGGGCGGAAGCAGCAGACGTGTGGGAGAGACCGTAACCCAGATTAGTGTTCAGTGAACGTGATTGATGCGCATGTGGCGCGAGTTTTGTTTTCTTTTTGAACTAATAAATATTCCCACGAGCCTCAGAACGCCGACTCCGTCCTCCTTCCTTCTCAGCTGATCCTGAGCTTAATATTTCCACAATGGTGCCGAAACCCAGGAGGGAAGGAGAATCACCCCGCCATGCAGACTCCGCCAGGAACATCGGGATCGCCGTTTGCGGAGATCATCACGTCGCTCGCGGGCCTGCACCAAGAACACCACCAGGCCCTGCTGGACTTGCGGGCCGACCACGATCGCCGTTTCCAGGCGATGATGCAGGCCCAGCAGGAGGGCCGCGAGCTGTTCCGGAGCTTGCTGGACCGGGAGGTTCGGACGCGGCCGGCAAGCCCCAGTGCCGGCCCCGCTGCCCACATGCCTCTCACGAAGATGGCGCCAACCGACGATCCGGAGGCGTTCCTGGACTTGTTTGAGAGGACGGCCGAGGCATGTGGGTGGCCATCAGACAGCTGGCCGGTCCGGCTGATCCCACTGCTGTCAGGAGAGGCCCAGAAGGCGGCCCAACAACTGCCCGTCCCGAACCTCCTGGTGTATGCCGACCTAAAAAGAGCTATTCTCCAAAGGGTCGGCCTCAGCCCCGAGCAGCATCGTCAACGCTTCCGGTTCGCTGGACCTGGCCGAAGCGGGCCGGCCCTTTGTCCTGGCCCAGCAGCTCCGGGACTCATGCCGCAAATGGCTGTTGGCCGGAGGAAGCGACGCCGAGAGTATCATCAACACGGTGGTACTGGAGCAGTTCGTCTCCCGTCTCCCGAAAAAGACTGCTCAGTGGGTCCAGAGCCACCGGCCGGCGTCGCTGGATCTGGCCATCCAACTGGCGGAGGACCAGCTGGCGGCTTGTTCCGGGGTCGGCGAACCCCTTCCAGCTATCTCTCTCTCTCTCTCTTCCCCTACATCTCTCTCTTCCCCTACCCCAAAGTCTGTTCCTTCTCCTAGGACCCGAGTCGGGGGGCCACCGAGGGCCGCGCCGCGTTGGAGGACGGGGACGGAACTGGCGGCCGGGTCGAGGGGTCCTGCCAGGGGGGCGGGGCCGGCACGCTGGGAGGGGGGCGAGGAAGCTCCTGTCACTTCCCCACGCCAATCACCTGAGCCACTTCCGGCCACTAGGACGGCGGGGAGGCCTGGGCCAGCCTGCTGGCGTTGCGGGGATCCGGGCCATTTTGTGGATAGGTGCCCGGTCATGGAGGTGGGGACGTTGGTCCGGATCCCGGATGACCCGCAGGCTGCCCCCGATCAAGCTGGGTTGTACCAAATACCTGTGAGTATTAAGGGGGGTATCTATCGGGCTTTGGTGGATTCAGGTTGTAACCAGACCTCCATTCATCAAAGCCTGATACAATCTGGGGCATTGGATATGGGCCGCATGGTTAAAGTGAGGTGTGTGCATGGGGATATAGTGGAATACCCCGTAAAAGCCATAGCTATTAAATTTAGGGACCAAAAGCATTACGTGGAGGTGGCCGTTAGTCCGCGCCTCCGGCACCCGCTAATTTTGGGAACCAATTGGCCAGGCTTCGAACAACTATTGGGGTGTTTAACCGTGGGTGCCTCGGGGGATAAGAATCGGCAGGACGGGGGAGCGAGCGCTCAGGTGGGAGAATCTGTGCCAGGACCCAGCGGGACAGCTCCAGGGGAACTGAGCGGCTTGGCGAGGCTGAACCTTGCTAGTTGCAATGACTTTCCCCTGGAACAGTCCCAGGATGAAACCCTCAAACATGCGTTTGAACAGGTCCGGACTATTGATGGACAGGTCCTCCATCCTGACCGTGCGCTCTCCTATCCGTATTTTGCCATTATTAAAGACCGGTTGTATCGCGTGACCCACGACACGCAAACAAAGGAGGATACAACCCAATTGTTAGTACCTCGGAGCCGTCGGGAAATGCTATTCCAGACGGCACATTGCAATCCTATGGCAGGGCATTTGGGAATGACAGCGACACTAAACCGCCTAATGACCCGGTTTTTTTGGCCGGGCATTCACGAGAACGTGCGCAGATGGTGCGCGTCTTGTCGTGAATGTCAGTTGGTAAACCCACCGGCCACCCCAAAAGCGCCATTGCGCCCTCTTCCTCTAGTGCAGGTCCCCTTCGAACGAATTGGCATGGACCTCATCGGGCCATTAGAGCGATCGGCACGTGGACATCGTTTTGCGCTAGTCATAGTCGATTACGCAACCCGATATCCCGAGGCAGTGGCGCTCCGCAACATCTCGGCAAAGAGTGTGGCGGACGCCCTGTTTCGTTTAATCTCCCGCGTGGGAATCCCAAAAGAGATTCTCACGGACCAAGGCACCGCGTTTATGTCACGCACGTTACGCGAATTGTACGAATTATTGGGCATTAAAGCGGTACGTACCAGCGTCTATCACCCACAAACGGACGGACTGGTCGAACGCTTTAACCGCACTTTGAAAACGATGATTCGTAAATTCGTACAAGAGGACGCGAAAAATTGGGACAGATGGCTGGAACCCCTCTTATTCGCTGTGCGCGAGGTCCCCCAAGCCTCCACGGGGTTTTCCCCCTTCGAGCTTCTTTACGGACGCCAACCCCGGGGGGTTTTGGACGTCCTGAAAGAAACTTGGGAGGACGGACGTTCGGAGAGTAAAAACGAAATTCAATATGTCTTGGACCTGAGAGCAAAACTCCATACACTGGGGCGGCTCTCTATGGAGAATTTGCTGCAGGCCCAAGGCAGACAGAGCCAGTCGTATAACAGGGGAACTAGGCTACGAGAATTTGCACCGGGAGATAAAGTGCTCGTTTTACTACCCACCTCTAGCTCCAAATTATTAGCAAAGTGGCAAGGACCCTTTGAGGTCACACAGCGGATAGGGGATCTCAATTATGAAGTAGTACGAACGGATCGGGGCAACGCGCGCCAAATTTACCACCTCAACCTCCTCAAAAAATGGAGGGCGGAGGCGTCAGTGCTGTTAGCAACGGCAGTGAGCGGAGAGGAGGATCTCGGGCCAGAAGCGTTTGTCAAAGAGAAATCCCTCGCCCTGGCCCCAGGGGGGGATCACCTCTCGCCCTCGCAGCTCACTGACATCGGGCGGTTGCAGTCCGAATTTGCCGACGTGTTTTCGCCTCTGCCGGGTCGTACTAATTTGATTCAGCACCATATTGAGACCGAGCCGGGCGTGGTGGTTCGCAGCCGGCCATATAGATTACCTGAACACAAAAAAAAGGTAGTTCAGGCGGAATTAGAAGCTATGCTAGGGATGGGAGTAATCGAGGAGTCCCACAGTGATTGGGCGAGCCCGATAGTTTTGGTGCCTAAAACGGACGGCTCAGTGCGCTTTTGTGTGGACTATCGCAGGGTGAACGCAGTGTCAAAGTTTGATGCTTATCCAATGCCACGGATTGACGAGTTGCTCGATCGGTTAGGCACGGCTCGTTTTTATTCGACACTGGACTTAACAAAGGGATATTGGCAGATCCCCTTATCTCCCATGTCCAAAGAAAAAACAGCCTTCACCACGCCGTTTGGATTGCACCAATTTGTGACGCTTCCGTTCGGTTTGTTCGGGGCACCGGCTACGTTTCAGCGCCTCATGGATCGGGTGCTAAGACCCCATGCTGCATATGCCGCGGCCTATCTGGATGATATTATCATCTATAGTGGAGACTGGCAGCGGCATATGGAGCATGTGAGGGCCGTACTTGGGGCGCTGAGACGGGCGGGGCTAACGGCCAATCCGAAGAAGTGCGCAGTTGGGCGGGTGGAGGTAAGGTATCTGGGCTTCCACTTGGGTCACGGGCAGGTGCGTCCCCAAATTGGGCCATTAGAGCGATCGGCACGTGGACATCGTTTTGCGCTAGTCATAGTCGATTACGCAACCCGATATCCCGAGGCAGTGGCGCTCCGCAACATCTCGGCAAAGAGTGTGGCGGACGCCCTGTTTCGTTTAATCTCCCGCGTGGGAATCCCAAAAGAGATTCTCACGGACCAAGGCACCGCGTTTATGTCACGCACGTTACGCGAATTGTACGAATTATTGGGCATTAAAGCGGTACGTACCAGCGTCTATCACCCACAAACGGACGGACTGGTCGAACGCTTTAACCGCACTTTGAAAACGATGATTCGTAAATTCGTACAAGAGGACGCGAAAAATTGGGACAGATGGCTGGAACCCCTCTTATTCGCTGTGCGCGAGGTCCCCCAAGCCTCCACGGGGTTTTCCCCCTTCGAGCTTCTTTACGGACGCCAACCCCGGGGGGTTTTGGACGTCCTGAAAGAAACTTGGGAGGACGGACGTTCAGAGAGTAAAAACGAAATTCAATATGTCTTGGACCTGAGAGCAAAACTCCATACACTGGGGCGGCTCTCTATGGAGAATTTGCTGCAGGCCCAAGGCAGACAGAGCCGGTCGTATAACAGGGGAACTAGGCTACGAGAATTTGCACCGGGAGATAAAGTGCTCGTTTTACTACCCACCTCTAGCTCCAAATTATTAGCAAAGTGGCAAGGACCCTTTGAGGTCACACAGCGGATAGGGGATCTCAATTATGAAGTAGTACGAACGGATCGGGGCAACGCGCGCCAAATTTACCACCTCAACCTCCTCAAAAAATGGAGGGCGGAGGCGTCAGTGCTGTTAGCGACGGCAGTGAGCGGAGAGGAGGATCTCGGGCCAGAAGCGTTTGTCAAAGAGAAATCCCTCGCCCTGGCCCCAGGGGGGGATCACCTCTCGCCCTCGCAGCTCACTGACATCGGGCGGTTACAGTCCGAATTTGCCGACGTGTTTTCGCCTCTGCCGGGTCGTACTAATTTGATTCAGCACCATATTGAGACCGAGCCGGGCGTGGTGGTTCGCAGCCGGCCATATAGATTACCTGAACACAAAAAAAAGGTAGTTCAGGCGGAATTAGAAGCTATGCTAGGGATGGGAGTAATCGAGGAGTCGCACAGTGATTGGGCGAGCCCGATAGTTTTGGTGCCTAAAACGGACGGCTCAGTGCGCTTTTGTGTGGACTATCGCAGGGTGAACGCAGTGTCAAAGTTTGATGCTTATCCAATGCCACGGATTGACGAGTTGCTCGATCGGTTAGGCACGGCTCGTTTTTATTCGACACTGGACTTAACAAAGGGATATTGGCAGATCCCCTTATCTCCCATGTCCAAAGAAAAAACAGCCTTCACCACGCCGTTTGGATTGCACCAATTTGTGACGCTTCCGTTCGGTTTGTTCGGGGCACCGGCTACGTTTCAGCGCCTCATGGATCGGGTGCTAAGACCCCATGCTGCATATGCCGCGGCCTATCTGGATGATATTATCATCTATAGTGGAGACTGGCAGCGGCATATGGAGCATGTGAGGGCCGTACTTGGGGCGCTGAGACGGGCGGGGCTAACGGCCAATCCGAAGAAGTGCGCAGTTGGGCGGGTGGAGGTAAGGTATCTGGGCTTCCACTTGGGTCACGGGCAGGTGCGTCCCCAAATTGACAAGACGGCAGCGATTGCAGCCTGCCCCAGGCCCAAGACCAAAAAGGAGGTGAGGCAGTTCCTGGGGCTGGCGGGATATTACAGGAGGTTTATCCCTGACTATTCGGACCTCACCAGCCCGCTGACTGACCTCACTAAAAAGGGGGTACCAGATACGGTCCAGTGGACGGAGCAGTGCCAACAGGCTTTCACCCGGGTTAAGGCTGCCCTGTGTGGCGGACCGCTCCTGCACTCTCCTAACTTTTCTCTCCCCTTTTTTTTGCAGACTGATGCGTCGGACAGGGGGCTGGGCGCAGTCCTGTCCCAGGAGGTGGAGGGGGTGGACCGGCCGGTGCTGTACATTAGTCGAAAGCTCTCAAAGAGAGAGACTAAGTACAGCACCATAGAAAAGGAGTGTTTGGCCATCAGGTGGGCGGTTCTCACCCTTCGCTATTACCTCCTGGGGCGGGAGTTCACCCTCTGCTCGGACCATGCGCCCCTCCAGTGGCTCCACCGCATGAAGGATACCAACGCGCGAATCACTCGTTGGTATCTGGCTCTGCAGCCGTTTAAGTTCAAGGTGATTCACAGGCGGGGGCGCAGATGGCTGTGGCCAACTTCCTCTCCAGGAATGGGGGGGGGGAGCTGCAGGCCGGATGGCTCCCCGGCCTGAGTCGGGCGGTGGGGGTATGTGGCGGCGGAGGCGTGGTTCAGCGAGGTCTGCGACGGGAGAGAGAGTGAGGAGACGAGCGGTGGTAAGTGGCTCAAGTGAGAAACAAGTAACACCTGCTTCTCGTTGCAGTGATTGGCGTGGGGAATCGGCATTTAAGCCGCCCGCGAACCGGCAGAGACCGAGAGAGCTGAGGACTCGTGGGCGGAAGCAGCAGACGTGCGGGAGAGACCGTAACCCAGATTAGTGTTCAGTGAACGTGATTGATGCGCATGTGGCGCGAGTTTTGTTTTCTTTTTGAACTAATAAATATTCCCACGAGCCTCAGAACGCCGACTCCGTCCTCCTTCCTTCTCAGCTGATCCTGAGCTTAATATTTCCACAGCAGTTACATATTAAAAAGGTCACAATCAGGTATACTTAAGAAAAATAAGAGTAACAGAAAAAAATCCAGCTTATATTGTTGTGTTGCTTTCGTCCCATCCAAAAGGGTCGAAAGTAACAATGTGCAACTTCTGTTCAAAGTGAAATTATACTGAAGTCTTTCTACATTTCTACAAAATACTACCTGGTATTGTTAGACCACACTTCTGAGTTACTGGTCACAGCAGAAATATATCTCTGTCTAAAACATTTTCTTTTAAAATGATGTTTTTTTCTGAAAAATGTTACTTTCGCCCATGCTCTCCCCTACAGCTGGAGATAAAGATATAATAAATGATGATAAGTATTCCTACATCAAAAAGTCAAAGTTAAGAAACTATATGAATCTCAAATTAAAGGCCCACTTGAAAACATATTGTCAGATATAGTACAAAAAATTACAGAAATTATAATATACAAATAACTAGTCTATGTGCAAGTAAAATGTTTGTACTGCATATGGCTTGAAAACAGAAAGAATCAATGTGCAGTTAGTTATTTTCTATTAGATTATGAATACAAAAGAAAACTCATATTAACTGGTCAAATCTCGTGTCAAGACATTCATGTGGAAATATATGCATTATAAAAATTCTGAAAAGACAGCTGACAAAGGAAAACAAAGGAGGAGATAAAATGTCAGTAGATCTATTTGTTGTTTACTGTGTCACTTCTCTTAATTTTCAAAGTCTCATATTCAGAGGGTGGAGCAGAGAGCTGAAGAGACGCATATGTGCCTGTTTCCTCATTCTGAGCCTGAAAACAGAAACACTCTTTATCATCATCATCTTCATCATGCTGCATTACTATATCTACTCTTAACCTAAGGAGACCCACTTTCAGCTTGCTGGACTATATGAAAAACAGGTAATTCATTACTAAAAAGTGTTCAAGCTCAGCACATCAGTACATTTATCTCTAGAAAGAGAAATGTTTTACTGTTTGAATGACTCACTGTCTAATTTTGTAAAGTGCAAGTCCAACAGTCAGACCGAAGAGAACCAGAATCAGGGATAATATGATCAAGAACGAAACTGTAACCTGTTGACAATCTAAAAACACACAATATGCACATGAAACAGAACATTATAGAATACAGTAGAAAGGGAGAAAATCAAAAATCCCAATCCTGTCCAATTAGTATTTACATGGAGGGCAGTTTCTTGACTATAATCTGAGATTTACATAAAACATTATATTACCAAGCAAACTCTTTGATGGGCATCATTTCACTAGAATATATAGTTCTTCCCAGGACACAATGTTGTGATGTACCTGTTATGATTTACCTGCAAACTGCAAACCAGAGAGAGGCAGTTGAAATCGTTGACTTGCTTTGCCATGAATATTGTTGCAGACACACTGCAGAGTGGATGTGTGTGTGACAGACTGATGAAGAGTGATGGAGCTCCTCAAGCCTGTGCTGCTCAATCGCTCTTCACTGATGAATGTGTTTGAAGAGTTAGTGACAGGACGTCCAGACAGATGCCACTCCTGTTCAGGAGAGGGATTCCCATCAGCCTCACAGAAACATAGAGTTACATCAGTCCTGGTACAGCTGGAGGATGGAGAGATTTTGGTAGCATCTGAAAGTATTAAAATGAGAGAAACAGAATAACTACAATGATGTAGTTGATAATATGTCAGTGATAAATGCAGCAGTTCAGCACTGCTGGATTTGCATTACTGCTGCAGAATACAAAATAAGTTGTTTTGAAAATATTTCATTAGTTCATAAAATGAAAGTCAAATGGGTTCAATGCTGCTTTGGACCCCACTGACACTATCTATAGTGCTGATGCATCAACAGTCAAAAGAATACATTTGGAAAACAATCTTGTCTTACTGATTAGAATCCAGACTGATTTGAATTTCTGAAGCTACAATTTATACTGAAATATCAATGTCCCTGCATTTAAATGTATGTGGTAAATTACCTGGACAAATTATAGGCCTTTTAATTATAGGGCCTTAACCCCTTAACTGTCACTCATGTTTTTGAAGATAGGCTTGAATGTGGATGAAGCAAACCTAAATTTGTATAATTCATGACTGAAAACATTTTGTAACATGATATTGATGTACCATTTACATGGTAATCTGAAGTCTGATTTTAAAATGGGTTTTAAAGGATGAATTTTGAGGAGTTTTTAGTTGATATATAATTTCTGATGATTTCTAAAAAGTCTTTTTTTTTTTTTAAACAAAGCTCAAAACTCCTGTTATAGTGTAGATTTTTGAGGGTGCACTCTTGTCATAAATTAATCTATTACATTTCCTACATAATTTTTAACATAAAAAAATATATATATATGGTAAAATATATATTTGGGAGTCTTAGACCTTCCAACGATATATAGTTTGTCAAGATTAGATTAGATTTAATTGCAATATACTGAAGTATTCGGGATGGGGTGACAGTTTAAAACTTATATATATATATATATATATATATATATATATATATATATATATATATATATATATATATATATATATATATATATATATATACAGTGTTGGGGAGTAACTAGTTACATGTAACGGCGTTACGTAATTTAATTACAAAATTAATGTAACTGTAATTAGTTACAGTTACTAAGAAAAAATGAGTAATTAAATTACAGTTACTTATGATTTTTTTAACGATTACAAAGGGGATTACATTTGAATATTTACACACATCCACATACAGATTTAACTGATTTCTTTCCCAAATTGCACTGACTATTCTAAGACATACGCCCTAATAATTTCCGGGTTGCGGAAACAGTCTGGTTCGTAGAATCCAGTCAGAAAAATGGAATGCCTAACGCGGACGGAATATGCCACATTTTGGATGACTAAATCAAAAGTAGGTCAGTACACTTGAATCAAAACATGACATGGACTAGTGTCTGTGAATATCAAGCCCCCAAAATGCAATATATGACTCCTGCACGTTCTGCGTGTCAGTTGAAATCACGCGCGGACTGGACACCGGGAGAACCGGGACAATTCCCGGTGGCCTGCCAGCTTCCTCAGTCTTCCTCAACTTGTCCCAATATTTTAATATCATTATTGTATAATTGCCTGCCGAATGTACTAAAGCGATCATTTGCGAATCCGCCATTTGATAATTAAATCTCTAATAAATCTGCTAGTCGTGACTCGCGCGCTCTCCGCGCCTCCGCCAAATGGTTTGGATCAGACTCCAAGTAATCAATGCGAAAGAGAGATAAAAGAGTGGACTGTGGAAGCGCACAGCTGGAGCAGAGAAGCAGAACTACTGTTCAGGGTTTCAGGTCAGTTTCATCTGTAAAGATGCTTTTTTGACACAACCCTTGCGAAAATTAACATTTTATTATTTTACTATAAATCCAGTGAAAATGGTTACTATTGTTTAACTGTGGTAACCAAAAATTTAAAAATAAATACGAATCCATTTGCAAAACAAAAAACCATACAAGGTTATTGTACTTTTATATAGGCTAATTAAAGCATGGTAAATTTTTGTAAGGGAAAAACATGACTCGTGTACAGTATTAGGATTTTTCTATAAATATATTGTAGTATTGTAGAGTATTGTATTATAAAGTACAGTTTTGTTCAATCTTGAGTATTAAGATGGATAACGGGGCAAAATAATGAGACTGAAGAGAGAAATGGAAGTGAAGGTGCCGTTCAGGAGAGAACTTTTAATTATTTGACATGTCCCCATATTAAAGATTTAAACCTTTTTTATGTCAGGTCCATACAAAAAATAGTATTGTCCATGAATTTGTTTGTATGAGTTTGAATTTTCCATTCTGATTTTTTTTTCCCAGTCTGCCCCTCCTGTAAATTAATGGCAAAGACATGCAGTTTCATTTACTACACATAAGCCTACTGACGCTCGCAGTGTTTTCAACCTCTGCCATCTCAATATATGAGTACACGAGCACATACACATAATTTCTAGAACTGCTCTGTCACTTCATGCATTTTACTTATTTTGAGAAAACTATCATCATATCATATATAAAGAGACAGCAGTTTAAAAAAAAAACACCAATGTTTCAGGAGTTTATTAAACAGCATATGACACATGCTTATTAGATAACTGTATTTGAGTTGATATATATGCTTTTATTTATTATAATGTTCACAAATTTAGAAAAGTAATCAAAAAGTACTCAAAAGTAATTAGTTACATTACTTTAATAAAGTAATTGAAAAAGTTACACTACTATTACATTTTAAACAGGGTAACTTGTAATCTGTAACCTATTACATTTCCAAAGTAACCTTCCCAACACTGTATATATATATATATATATATATATATATATATATATATATATATATATATATATATATATATATATATATATATATATATTATATAGCTAGGAGCTATTACTGCATCGTAACACAATTACAGTGTCATAACTGTTCATTTTATGATTGCCATTAAGGTGCTAATGTTACAAGGTAAAATTGTCTGTAATGTAATACTCACTCTGAATGTCCAGCATCACTGATGAGTTCTGGGTGCCATGTTGGTTCTGAGCTGTACAGTAGTACCAGCCTCTGTGTTTCAGGTCGATCCTACCGAAGGTAAGAGTGTCTCCAGTCTGCAGCTGCTTCATCTGTCCTTCACTCTCTCTGGACCAGGTGTAGTTCACTGCTGGGTTTGCTTCACTGCTGCAGATCAGAGTCACTGAACTGCCCTCCAACACAGAGCTGGAGGTATTCACTGAAGCTGACGTATTTTTAGGAGCATCTAAGAAGAAAAAAAAGGTTGATATTCAAAAGATGAATAGAGGAAGGAATTACTGTATGAATGAGGTACTGTATGAAATGTATGAAAAAAATAGTATTTGGGTGCAAGCTTCATTCAATGCATTTGCATTAAGTTAACAAAATCCAGCTTAAATCAGAGTAGATGCCATTTTGCTTGGTGTTTTATCGAAGGGGGTAATATTCAGACATTATGTGTGGCTGAAGTGTCCAGAACTGTTCAAATATATACACTTGTTCACACTGCACGCGATAAAAACTAGAAATAAAAACGTGTGAAAATACAGTAATTAATATCTAGCACATGAGCATAAAGTTGAGTGCACAGGACACAGTTAAAGTGAGAGGAGACACGTTTTAAGTGCGCATGCTCTCTCCGGGCGAGAGCAGCATGTGTCTGAGCAAGCACGACTGGCTCTGTGACAGAGCAGGGAAATCTGTGCAATCTGTGCAAACAGAGGGATTCGCGCTCATGCATTATGTGTATTTGCTTTCGCGTTACATTAACGCACTCTCGCTGCTGTTTCTGCAACGCTTACACATACTGTATATGCGCTGCAAACGTGTGAACCTGTATAATGTATAACAAATATATTTCAACACCTGAGGCACTGCTACTATTAATGAGCTCTAAGAACAATGCATGGCAAAAAGGAAAAAAAAGTCCCTGGAAACGGGATTTATATATTTTTTCCATAAGCCTAGAAATTTTGTTACACCTTTACTATACAGATTATTTTGACTTATGTCTGTTCTAGAGACGTTACAACTTTTTGATAAAGCTCTAATTAGTTTTCTTTTGGAAATATGTTTCAAATTCTTCCTGAATGCATTCATGACTGTAAAGCATATCTGTATGTGTCAAAATTGCGATTAAAATCGAAATAGCCAATTTGATCAAATAAATCGTGATATTTTTTTTTTTTTTTTTTTTTATATATATATCGCACAGCCCTATTTCATTCAATAAATACAGTTAAAAATCTAGAGTACTAACTTATTAACCCAACAATAGCGGGGTCAGTAAATTTTTTTGCAGTGAGCCGCACAAACATATGTGTTTGGTTGTGTGGGCCGCGAGTTGAAAGAGGTTGGGAACCACTGCAATACATCATTGAACAGCAAATGTGAATATTATGTAGACCTATTGTTTTAATCAAATGTGCACTGTAAATGATTTCTGTTGTTTATACAGTATTATACTGTTGATCTCAACAGTTTCTTGTTGTATAAGCTTTGTACAGTGCGTTACTGTATTTTACAGTATTATATTGTATTCTCAACAGTTGAGTGCTGTGTACACGGTTGATAGTATGTTACTGTAGATTTTCAATGCATTCTGGGAAATTATCAGTTACTGTAAATCAAAATACAAAAGGTGCAAACTGACCTAGAAAAACATCACACAGAATTCCACACATGCTATTGTTACATAAAAAAAAATATATATATATATATATAGTATATATATATCAGGACTAGGTGCTATGAATTAACAATCTTAATTTCTGTCAGTTGGGGTGCAAAAGAACGCATCTGAAAGAGTTTTGTCCTGTAATATCGGAAACATTGTGTCTTCTCTGCGACCTGGAAACGTGACTCATCTGGTGAGTAATAAATATTAATATTTTCATGCATACAGACATTCTAGCTAATTCTAGCTAAAAGATGTAATGTCTGTAGAGCCCTCAATGAGCCATCAGATTTAATCAAGAATAGCTTAATATGTGTTCCGAAGATGATATTATAGAACGTGACTGTGAGTGCTGGTCCTGGAGAGCCGTAGCCCTGCAGAGTTCAGCTCCAACTCTAATTAAAAGCTGTCTGTCTGTAGCCTTCTAGTAACCCTTCAGAGATTTTGATAGCTTGTTCAGGTGTGTTTGATTAGGGTTGAAGCAAAACTCTGCAGGGCTGCGGCTCTCCGGGACCGGTGCTCACTAATGTTACCCCTGTTATTGAACATCAGTTCTTCTAAACTACCATTTACGCTATTACTGTCATTACAAAATTAAGTTTTTTTTTACTTACAATATATTTAGAGACAGCGTCACGAGGCGAAGGCACCCGTTGATAAGAGAACTGAAAGAGTTCTTCACAAAATGGCAGTTTGTGGTTGTTTTTCGTGGGCATTCCGTATAACTGTATCTAAATGTACAGTAACATGCCGCAAATTACATTAAACATTTTCAGGATTTATCCTGAAAAGAAACCTGTAAATACAAAAAATAAAATAAAATAAAAAGGATATGTGATCACAATATGTAGCATCATCTCTAATAAGTCATGTCACAATAAGGAATAAGCTTTAAACGTTCATTTTATGCAAAAGCCCATTGCTATTACTAATGGAAATTAATTTGTAACAAAAGTGCATGAATGAAATGAAATTTGTTAGAGCCCAGAGCCTAGTAGTCGTTTTTTTTTTTTCTACTTTTTTTTTTTTTTTCATGAATCTAATAACATCCCTCCCGACTGGTGTTGAAGGCTTGGTCCATCCCCAACATTTTAATAATGTAGTTTACAGTTTACAACCTCTTGTTGTTCTACACACGTGAGACCTTCGATCTTCGGAACACAAATTAAGATATATTTTTTAAACCCGATGGCTCAATGAGGCCTCTATAGACAGCAATGTCATTGAACGTTGAACTCGAATCTTTTGTTTCGAATCAGTGATCCAGAGCGATCCAGAGCTTTTCCAGAGCTTTTCAAATCACTGATTCGAAACAAAAGATTTGAAGCATTGTTTTGACAAAATATTCAAAATATCACTAAATAAAGCTGAAAAGTTTTGTTTTTAAGGCACAACAAATTTCTCGTCGCTCTATAATATTAAGATTGAACCACTGAACTCACATGAACTGTTTTAAATATGTTTTTAATACCTTTAGTTTATGGATCTTGAGAAGTTCATACTTATTAAAGATGATGCTACATATTGTGATCACATATCTTTTTTTTTTTTTTTTTTTTTTTTTTCTTTTTTTTTTGTATATACAGGTTTCTTGTCAGGATAAATCCTGAAAATTTGAAATGCAATTCTGAGTTCCAGGTGAGCAGAACGAGTGGGAGGATTGTTAGGAGGAAAAACACAGCCTTAAACCCAAAAGTTGCATCTTTCTTTAGGGAGTTTGTACAATATGACTGGCAGAATCGTTAAGATAAGAGTAATAATACTGGTGTGCAATGGAGCCAATATCGTACCGTAATCTCAGAATTATTTGTGTCTGAATTTGTATTTAGAAAAATTTTGAAAAGGCCAGAAATATGTAAAATATGTTAAAATGTAATTCTGTGCCCTTCACAGTTTTTATTTAAAAATATGCTTTGTATAACTCACAGAATTTATATATATTTTTAAATTATAATTGTAACATTCCTTTAAAGAAGTTAAACAAGTAAAACAAGTACTTTTAAAGGATTAGTTCACTTTCAAATGAAAGTAAACCCAGTCGGAGATATACATCTATTAATTAATATCCTGACAAATCCAAATTTATAATAGCGCGGAGTGATACCAACAAGTATGAAGCTGATGAAACTGCTTCTATCCACATCCATCCATCATAAACGTACTCCACACAGCTCTTGTGGGGTTAATAAAGTTCTTCTGAAGCGAAGCGATGCATTTGTGTAAAAAAAAAAAAAAAAAAAATCCATATTGAAATAAGTTATGAAGTAAAATGTGTAGCTTTTGCCAGACAGCCTTACGTATTCAAGTTATGAAAAAAAAATGGAACTGGCATCACATTAGTTATGCTTTTCCCATAAGATAAATAGGGAAGGTGTAGGACATAGGGTAAGGTTTTTGAACTGCGAAAGTTTTACACTTACTTTGCAAGTTAAAGGCGGTTTGATGGAAGCTAGATATTTTTATATTTTTATTGCATAAGAAGGCCTTTATTACCCCGCGGAGCCGTGTGGAGTAGGTTTATGATTGATGAATGTGGATGGAGACATTTACCAGAAACAGGTATCTGTTGGGCATGATTCATATGTAAAAGAAAATAGCAGAAATGTTATATTTAGTAAATCCTAATGAAAATAGATGATTAATACATTTACAGTGCCGACTGAAAGTTTGTGAAAAATTTTAGTACAGTCCTGGGTAAAATATTTTATATAAAGGATGTTTACATCCTTTTAAGTCCACAAGACAAAAAAACGGCTGATTTATTAAGAATGACCCCGTTCAAAAGTTTGTGAACCATTGATTCTTAATACTGTGATTTCCTGGATGATCTACAAATGTTTTTTTGTTTTGTGATTGCAATTATCCACCAAAATGTACGTTGTATTTTTACTTTTGAATTAAAAATATTAATATTGCTGCGGGCCCTATGCAAAAGCTTTTGCCCATCATTTAAAGGTGTTGATGTGAGGTTTTTGATGATTAGTTCTCTGTTTGGTCTCAACGATGAATTTGGGCTTATCATTTCTTGCAGGATTATCAGAAGTGCAACATTTTCCACATGACACCAGCCCTCCTCGCCTGGCCTTCATTCTCACCTTCTTTCTTTGTTCAACTTCTTTGTTCTACTGTTGTGTAAGTTTGTATTTTAACTATTAATTTTTGTATGAATTGTTCACTGATTTTAATTATCAATTAAAAATGAATTAGTCGTGTTTAAAAATAGATTTTTATTATTGCATTAAATCACAATTATTTCCATTCTTAATTATAAATTGTTTTTTGGTTTTGTTTTTAAAACATATTTTATTGTTGTATTACTGTATATGCTATTATTATTACTAATGTATTGTTCTGTGATTTTAATTAATTATAAATTGTTAGAAATTAGTTAGTTAGATTTTTGTCATTATTTGTACTTTTGTATTGTTTAAAATTTAAATAAACAGTTTTTGTGCAATTAAAGCTTCAATTGATCTTTTTCCTATTTCCCTTCTGTCAGGAACACAACTGGACACAGATGCAGGTTACAGAGCGGGACCAATTTATTCAAAAAATTCAAAAAGAAAAACTTCCTCCAATGAACAGAAACAGGCCGGGAAATTAGGAAAAATGTCCAACAGAAAAATAAGAGACTTCAATGTCCTTGCATAAACACCCGGCAGGGGGCGCACAACGGCGCGGCCGCGATGAGAGCGGAGAGGGGAGGAAGCCACGAGAGAGCCAGCGACAGAACAAACAAAAACTCTTCAGAAAAATGCTGGTGCCTGGTCTAGGAAATGAGGGAGGGGAAAAATAGAAAAACAAAACAAAACCAATAGCAGCAAATAGTGGCACGACAGAACAAGGCTTGACACGATCAGACAAAATGGCTACACGGGGACTATTGACGAACAACGATCTGGCACCGATAGGCGCGTCAGACGGGAATAAATAGGGCAAGAGATGAACAGACATTGACTTCAGGTGAGCGGAATCAAACAATTAGAAGCGGAAACTGTGGTGATGAGGGGGAGGGAGGAACGCCACAGATATGTGCAAGATGAACGATCGAAACCAAAACAAAACACCATGGGGGTATTCCAAAAAGCAGGTTATGTGACATACCTGGGTATGTTTAAGGGTAAGTTCGTGGATAACCTCAACGTTCGGTTCCAAAAACAGAGGTAACTTTCTGGGTATGTATGTAACCATAGCAACTGACTCTCTGAAGATAACCTGCTCGAGAGCAGGTTATGTTTCAGTGTAACTTCGTTTCAGAAGGTTGGTGAGCATGGCGTGCCCTTTTGACGAGGATCCTGTGGACGTTGAAGCACAAATTATACGAGGTTTTTTTCATCGGGAGAGGGTTATAAGACCGCGTATTGATGTGTTTGCTTACCCTAATGAATATTTAAAAGAGCGTTATCGTTTTTCAAAAGATTCATTAGTTTATTTAACACGTCTTTTAAAACCGCATATCGCAAATGTGACAAACCGCGGCTCTGCGCTTAGCACAGAAAACATTCTGTGCATAGCACTTAGGTTTTTTGCGTCTGGCCATTTTTTGTACAGTGTGGGCGATTCAGAGCATGTGGGAAAGGCAACTGTGTGTAGAGCCGTTCGTACAGTGTGTCTGGCACTTAAACAGTTGTTACCCACGTTTGTACAGTTCCCTGGCCATAAACCTCTGCTTGTTATTAAAGACGAATTCCACAGAGTGGCAGGTTTGTCCTTTGTAGTAAAATATATGACGCATATTTAATATTTAGTCATATTATTAATATCTATACATGTATTCCTTATGCACACACTTCATACTTCCAAAACTTTCTGTTTCAGGGTTTCCAAATGTAATTGGGTGCATTGATGGCACTCACATTCCTATTAAAGCTCCATCAATAAATGAGGGAGACTATGTTAATAGGAAATCTATTCATAGTATCAATGTGCAGGTAACAACTTAATTTTTTCCCCTTCTTAAAATCATCAAAGTCATTACTTTTTCCACTAACTATAGGTAATATGTGAGGCAACCCAAATCATCACCAATGTCGAGGCAAAATGGCCAGGATCTGTGCATGATGCCAGAATTTTCCGCGAGTCATCATTATGCCAGACATTTCAGCAGGGTATGATTTGCTTTATACAATTTTTGTTTTTTCGTTTTTACTATATTTGTGTTGTACACTTCAATCATTACAGGACAGTACAATGGTTACTTGCTGGGGGACAGAGGATACCCTTGTCTGCCCTATTTAATGACACCCTACCCTGAACCTGAGCCTGGACCACAGACACGGTTTAACCTGGCTCACAGCCGAACACGGGCCAAGGTGGAGATGACTATAGGGATCCTCAAATCTCGGTTTCAGTGTCTGCGTGGGCTCCGGGTTAGTCCAGAGAGGGCATGCGACATTATTGTGGCTTGTGTTGTGCTTCACAATATTGCCACTATAAGAGGAGAGAGCCACCCTCCTTGTATTGAGGAAGATGGCCCAGAGGAACACCGACAGATTTTAGAGGCCAACAGAGACGGAAGACTTTTGAGAGACAGGATTTGTCAAAATTACTTTTATTAGTTTTTTTTGCACTGGTCTGCCAGGCAGTTTATTTCTTCATTTCCTGAAAAACAATAAAAGTAAAATTCATTCAAATGTTTTTTTTTTTTTTTTTTATATTGCTTTACACATACAGACAGACAGACAGACAGACAGACAGACAGACAGATAGATAGAGACAGACACAGACAGACAGACAGACCACTTTTAACATGCAACAGATTAATATTCAGACAAGTTCTCACCTTAAGGCGATTCTCAAGTAATTCTATTTCAAGTGCTGCTTTTTTAACGAGGAGCCTTTTCTCTTCCATTTGAAGCTGTATAAGGTCCATCTCCATGTCACTTTTTCTTATTTGTTTTAGAAGATGGACCTTATAAAGCTCCTTTGCTGGCAACTAAGGTGGAAAAATGTAATAAATGAGATTGTTTGGTCAGACAATAAAATTTTTTCTCCACATTTAAGATGGATGATTTACAATAGGCACCCTCACAAACAAGTCCCTCTTCTCCTGGCCATGGATGATGCGTGCAGTGACAGGAGACCAGTGTCAGGCCTGGATGCCAGGATTCCAGTAACACTCAATTTCACATTTTACTGTACTTTTCAACTGTACTGTTGTTGGGTTTCTCTCTCTCTCTCTCTCTCTCTCTCTCTCTCTCTCTCTCTCTCTTCTTATAAAAATTTTTTTTAACAAAAATGTTGGCAAAACCATTGTTGTGAGCTATTTCAACAATCATTCTAAGATTTTGTAAAATGCTTGCAATGTCTGTACCAGTGTTGAGTACTCGAGACTCGGACTCGGTCTTGGACTCGGTCTCGAGACCGTATTTTAATGGTCTCGGTCTTGTCATGGACTCGTGTGCATTTTGACTCGGTATTGACTCGGACTCGAACATATTAGGAATCGGACTTATGCCCGAGTCCACTCGAGTCCCAATCCAAATATTTCATGATTATTACTGTATGTTAATGTTTATTTAAATTGATGTATGATTGACACATCCAATGACTGGTGATTTTCTTTTGACGTGAGACGTTAGGCCAGCGACACACTGGATGTGTGGCGCAAGCGTCTCAGCTGCGTGGCGTGTCTGTTTTTAATTCGGCTCCCCTGTTAACAGGTTAGATCTTGCAGACTGCCTGCGTGAGACGCGCGTCCCAGGCGCGGCTCGATCCGCGCGGAAAACGCGCGCATGCTAGAAATAGAACCGACGACACGCGTGCATGTTGGAAGCGTTTCCAGGCAAAATATACTAGGAAAATATGTTTATATGTCATTTTGTACACAAATACATATTAATTCATGACATTTTGTGATGCAAAAAATGAGACTTCAATTCTGGTCAGACGGTGGGGTGGTATTTTAGTATGCAAATTTATTCAAAGAATATAGGAAATGAGAATACAACTCATTACTTGCAGACAGATTAGTAAGTATTAAAATCAGCTTCAAATATAGAAAATACGAATCCCAAAATTAATATAGTTTTAAAAGCAATCCATGGATGATGGATGTTGCCCAATTAAAAGTAATACAAAATGCATTATAATATTCAAAAGTAATCAAGATGTTAAAAATAATAATACAAAGTATACAACAATACCCTGTATATCAAAAGTCAAAAGTTATAATAATATTCATATAATAACAAATAATATAATAATAATCATATCTGAGATGAATAAAACCTGAGAGAAGTTCAAAGTATTCAAGTGAGCCCGGAATCAAAGATAAAGAAGGTGAGAAAAGACTAAGTCCAGCTAGAAGGGTCTAGGCTGAACTCAGTCTGAGCGAGCGTAAGGAGGGGTGAATTTGTCTCCTCTTATAGTCCTGCAAATCTGTATCAAACCCATGCCACGTCTCTGCAGCCACGTCTCAGACAGATATCAAAACCTTCGTCATCTTTCTCCGAAAATACATACTAGCCCTTGCAGCCTAATTTCAGTTCCCTATTTCGTAAGGTCAGCAGATTGTATGTTCAAAGTCCAACTGTCCTACCTCAGAAGATTAATCGTCTGGTTCTCTTTTGTTAAGAACCCACAGGGGGGGGGGGGGGGGGGGTTCAAATGACTCCAAATAACAGACGTGTGATGGAATATAAACGTCTCTGAATCATGCTGTTTTTAGAAGTATAAACATTTCGTGGAAATCTTTTATCTTTAACTTTTCTTATTTCCATATTGATATAGAAGTCTTCTAAGTCTAAAGTTCAGCTGAGGCCTTCAGCACAGGCTGTCCTGTACTTTTAAGCACATAGCAAATGCACACATGACAGAAGTCAAAATTTGGGTTACATCATTTTGATATTTGAAAGTCTATAGGTTGACATAAATTCAGATATAAATGTAATTTTAAAAATAAATTAATAATGATCGATTTTCAAATATTGCACCTGTCAAACATACTCTATTTTGCCGTCAATACTGTTGACGGTGTCTTATCAGTAGGTGTGTAAAAAAATAAAAAAATAAATTTGATATTGTAATAAAAAAAATAAAGAGCCTGTTTTTTTGGCGGCCTCCCTCTATGTCACCTACAGCAGCAGCAGCGCGCCAAGCGCCGCGTGCAGGCACGCTTCTGGTGTGTAAAGACACAGAAAACGCGAAGCAGCCACCACGCTTCTGGCACGCAGCAGAGACGCCACGCAGCCAGTGTGTCACCGGCCTTAAGTTACCCTCCTGCCTCCGTAACTAAAAAAACTTCGACTAGTGTGTATTTTACCCTGCATTAAAATGCACCATCCAGGGAAATTAGCATTAGATTATCCGTTGCTGTTACAGAAAGTGATGAAATGGTAACTGTTGTCAGTCCCCGCTTCCTCTGCGCCAGTAAAGAGAGTTTTTAGTTGGGGTGGATTGATCATGAGACCACATCGTGCTTGGTTGGGTAGCTGGATGGTCTCCTCACTTATTTTTTTGAAAAGTAATTATGCCCATCTGTAATCTTCACAACATCTAAAGTGCACATAATCCAATACATTGTAAGGATATTAGCAGTCATTAGTTAAGCTTCAAGGTTAAAAGTTATGTAAAAGCTGTTACAGTTGAACATTTACAGGTATAGTGGTACAGTAATGTTACTTGTACTAGAAGTGTTATGTAGAATTACAATATAGAGTCGTACAGTAATATTATGTGTACTAGAAAGGTTATATGGATGTGTATAGTGGTACAACGATGTTATGTGAAAATGAGCACTTAATATTGACAAGTAACACTTCATAATACTAGCCTAATAAAATAACCTTTACACCACATACTATGTGGCCCTTTTAACCTTTATTGTTTCCACCAAACATTTGACATACTCTTGAAGATTTCTTTAGGTCTTGTCTCAGACCCAATCTCTCTGGTCTCGGTCTTGACTCGGACTCGACCCTTTCTGAACTCGGTCTTGACTCGGACTCGACCCTTTCTGGACTCGATCTGGACTCGGACTCGAATGAGCTGGTCTCGACTACAACACTGGTCTGTACTTTGATCTCTCTCTCCATATATAGTATATTATTGTGATGTATGCATGTGTAGAATCGTAATGAAACCTGCATACCATGTTGTGAACTATTTACATTATTGTACTGACAACTGCACACAGAAAGTACATGATGGGTATCTTGTTTGTGTGTGTGTGTGTGATGTAAAGTAATGTTCCTATTCTGGTTGATAAGAAAGTAGTTACTTGAACCAGTGATTCTGCAAATGCAAGGCTTTGAATGCAACATGCATTTTGAACGATGTAAAGAACTGTGTTACAAATAATGACAGTTTTGAGTTTTGTGTCTCCAGTTTTGAAAAATGTCATTGGTGACAAAATGAGATGAGAAAAAAAAACACTGTATTAATATTAATACAGATTAACATTAATAAATCAATTAATGAAACAATGTGTTACATAATGACTAAATAAAAAAAAGTTATTTATTACTTGATCTTTTAATGGGAAAATAAAATTAGAAATTATGAAAAATTTATAAATTAAATTATAATGATAAAATAATAATCAATAAATATTTCACAATGAAAAGGAATGTACAACAACAACTACATAAAACACTTCATTCAATCAGATTTAATAAATTTCAAAATGCACATGCAAATTTTTGCTAAAAAAAGAAAAAACTGGATTCACACATTTTCAGGATTGAATAAGGAATACAGGTTTAATCAGTTATTTTAAAGGCCAATTATGTTTCTAATTTGTCTTTTCATTTCAATGCTGCTTTTCAATTAAGAATCAAATGCTTTAAGTAAGTGTATGTGCGCTTTACGTGTGTGCGTCATATATATAACATATATTATGTGTGACCATACACGTATGTCACAGTTCTGCATTAGAAATAGGCTCGCTATGTTAGATCTTACCTCCTTCGAGCACAACTAAGTTTTACAAATCATCACACGATAATATTATGACAAGATAAGGTAAACTAACATGGTATTTTTTGTCAAATATATATTTATAGGCAATAGTAGACTAAATGTAACATTTACATTTACATTTACATTTAGCAGATGCTTTTATCCAAAGCTATTTATCCAAAAAAAAAAAAAAGATATTGATTAAACAGCAGATAGCCTTCGTAAAGGTTTATGATGCAGTATCTTATTTCATGATACCCTATGCATGCTAATTAAATGTTTGATTACCTGTGCCTGGGATTACTCGTCCTTTAGTGCAGAATATGTATACTTTTCACTAACTTCTTACAAATCACTGACATAATTCAAAAGCAGTCCGGCAACGCAACTAAAAGAAATGTCTTTTACATAAAACAATACGTACTTTTCGCTAACAGTGCTATTGATCGATGCTCTAAGGGGTCGCACCGCACCAATAAAAAAAAAAGGGATTGACAGCATGTCAATGATGTCAATGATGACTATCTGTCAGATTGGATAGTACCACCTCCACCTTTGTACTGTAAAATAGATTATGTAGCTTTAAAACAAGTTTTAGCAATGTTATAAAAGTCATTCAAAAGTAATTATGAAATAATAAAAAGAAAATTAAAAAATGAAATACCCTCTAGTCTCAAATATATACATTATATCTATATTTTTTTAATACTGTAAGATTATTATAGCCTGTTATAGTGTGCTAATATTATTATTATTTGAGTGTCAATAGTAGAAAATGGTCATGTTACTGTTTAGATGGTGATGTTCCTCATGCATCTGCATAACTCCTTGATGTCATTCTGCCACAGCCTCAGCTGCAGCTTACTCCTATGTATGGGTAATAATACTATATTTTTTTTTTATACGCACTTTTCAGGATTCTTAGTAGGACTGGACGTTTAAAAGATCCCTAATGTTCAGCACAACAATTGAATGGAAAACTCAATGACACCTTACGGACACAGTATTGACTAATTATCAGAATATTGCAACACAACCCATTTCTAATGAAGAATTTTAAATTACAAGAAAATGAAGTGATATGTGTTATGTAACGTGTTAATTTCACAGTATCCACAGGCGAATATGTACATTTTCAGCAATACAAAAACAAAAGAAAAAAAAATCCAGCAATAAAGTAATAGATGTACATTATTTTATTATGTGAGTGGATCAGTGTGCAGCAGAGATTCAATAAATGTCCACAGGTGCTGAAGCCACAGTTGACACTGTTGTGCAGTCTGATCAGATGTACGTGGATCCAACTGCATGCTGAAAGTGGTATTGTTCTTTAAGATGCACATAGTTGTTCTCTGCAATAAAAAGAGCAAATATTTTATAAACTTTTATCATTTTTTACTTTTAAAGTTAATCTCAATACTATACAATGTAACAGCTCAGTCAAGGAAGAGGAGCATCAACGAATTAAGATTAAAGGAAACCTTAACACAGCAAAGCAATACAATAAACAAAACAGCAACAAAAAAGGAACAAAAATTACTTTGCAGGCACAATCTAGAACTCAACAGCTGCCAGTTTAAGACCAAACTGAAATGTCTATAAAAATCATAGAACTAAGAAACTACAGTATTGGTGAGTAACTAAGCAAATAACAATTTCTCAAAAGGATTATGAACATGATCAGTTTGTATGGTTACAAAAATGTGAAAGGGTCATGAATATGGGGCTTGATGTAAAAGGGATAGAATATACTTGGATGCTTGAAGTGACTTTAATGGTAATATAAGCAAACCTATAGAGGAAAGACTTTTATGAGTGTTTGAAAATGGCAAATGGTGCCAGTGCAAGAATGCACTTTGTTTTTTGGAGTGAATTTGATATTAAGTTTCTCCAAAACTATACAGGGAAAAAATGTGAAACTTAAAGGAATAGTTAGGGTGTCATTAATTCAGCACCAGAAGTCATCATCCACAATACAGACTCTCACACTACACAGTACACCCTAGACTACATTTACCATGCTCCATTGCACCAATCACATTCACCTGATAACAGTCACACCATGTCGAGTATTGTTCTGCACATATCCCTCCCCTAACAATAGCAAGCCATTCCGTGTTTTTTTCATACTTTTGTTTAAGTTCATTGTTTTCATAGTCGTGTCTCTTTTTCTAGTTTTTATAGTCTTGTTTAAGTTTATAGTTTTCATAGTCTTGTTTCAGTTTTTAGTTTTCATGGTTTAGTCTTTTTCTTGCTTTGCCCTGTTACTTGTGTTTTGACCCTTAGCTCTGAATTCTGGATTACCCCTCTTGCTTAGCCCTCTGGATATCGTTCGCTGATCAGAGACCCTTGTTTGCCCTTGGATTATTCTTGTGTCTTGGCCATACCATGCCTGTTTGCTCCTGTTTCAACCCTGTCTGTGTTTAGATCATGTCAGGGAAAGAAAGCTTGCATATAGATCGGCACTTCTCATGTCTCTGTCAGTCCATTAAACAGGGTGACTGTGAACAAATATAAACTGACAGAACGAGCTAACCTATAAAGCAAATATTTTTATTAGTGCTTGAAAATTGGATATGGTGTAAAAGTGCTTATGCACTTAGATGCTTGGGGTGAATTTGTTTTTAGTTTTCTCCAAAATTATACAGTAGAAATATTTTATACTTAATACAGTAATAATCAGGACCACTAAGAATAGGAATGAACTGAAAGAATGAGAAAACCTATAAAGCAAAGATTTTTATTAGTGCTTGAAGATTGGATATGGTGAAAAAGTGCTTATGCACTTAGATGCTTGGGATGAGTTTGGCTTTAGGTTTCTCCAAAACTATACAGTAGAAACATTTGAAAATTAAAACATTAACGGTCAGAGTGACTGTTAATAGGAATCCACTGAAAGAATGAGCAAACCTATAAAGCAAAGATTTTTATGAGTGTTTGAAAATGGGTAATTATGCAACAGCTAGAATACACTTTGAATTTGGCATGATTTTGCCATTTATGTTTTCCAAAACTATACAGTAAAAATATTTGAGAATTAATACATTAATGGTCAGAGTGACTGTGGATAGGAATCCACTGAAAGAACGAGCAAACCTATAAAGCAAAGACTTTTATGAGTGTTTGAAAATGGGTAATGGTGCAACAGCTAGAATACACTTGGATTTTGGCATGATTTTGCCATTAATTTTTTCCAAAACTATACAGTAAAAATATTTGAGAATTAATACATTAATGGTCAGAGTGACTGTGAATAGGAATCCACTGAAAGAACGAGCAAACCTATAAAGCAAAGATTTTTATTAGTGCTTGAAAACTGGATAAGTGTTTATGTACTTAGATGCTTGGGGTGAATTTGGTTTTAGTTTTCTCCAAAACTATACAGTAGAAATATTTGAAACTTAATACAGTAATGGTCAGATTGACTGTAAACAGAAATAAACTGAAAAAACGAGTAAACCTATAAAGCAAAGATTTTTATTAGGGCTTGAAAATGGGATATGATGTAAAGTGCTTATGCACTTAGATGCTTGGGGTTGATTTTTTCTTTAGTTTTCTCCAAAACTATACAGTAGAAATATTTGAAACTTAATAAAGTAATGGTCAGATTGACTGTAAACAGAAATAAACTGAATGAACGAGCAAACCTATAAAGCAAAGATTTTTTATGAGTGTTTGAAAATGGGACATGATGTAAAGTGCTTATGCACTTCGATGCTTGGGGTTGAATTTGGCTTTAGTTTTCTCCAAAACTATACAGTAGAATTATTTAAAAATTAATACAGTAATGGTCAGCTTGACTGTAAACAGAAATAAACTGAAAGAACGAGCAAACCTAGAGCAAAGATTTTTTATGAGTGTTTGAAAATGGGTAATGGTGCAACAGATAGAATAAACTTTGATTTTGGCATGATTTTGCCAATGATTTTTTCCAAAACTATACAGTAAAAATAATTGAAAATTAACACAGTAATGGTCAGAGTGACTGTGAATAGGAATCAAGTGAAAGAATGAGCAAACCTATAAAGCAAAGATTATAAATGTTTGAAAATGTGACATGGTGTTAAAAAGCTTATGTGATTAGATTATTGGGGTTGAATTTGGCTTTAGTTTTCTCCAAAACTATACAGTAGAAATATTTGAAAATTAATACATCAATGGTAAGAGTGACTGTGAATAGGAATCCACTGAAAGAAAGAGCAAACCCATAAAGCAAAGATTTTTATGAGTGTATGAAAATGGGTAACGGTGCAAGTGCTAAAATGCACTTTTTTGGAGTCATTTTGCCATTAATTTTCTCCAATGCTATACAGTAAAATAACTTAGAAAATATAAACTTAATTTATTCAGTAATATTCTGGGTCACTGTTAAAAGTTATCAATTGGAAAAAGGAGCAAACCTTTTAAGGAAAGCATTTTATGAGTAAGTGTTTTTTATGAGAAAAGAGTGAGAATGCACATTGAGTTTTGGAGTGATTTGCCTTTAAATTGTACAAAAATTGTATAATAGTTTTAACTTGAAAATAAATACAGCAATAGTCAGGATCACTATTAGTTGAAAGGTATACACACACAAACAACACACAAATACGCAATACATATTGTATCAATGTGTGTATGTATATATATATATATATATATATATATATATATATATATATATATATATACATAAACACATTGATACATTATGTATATTAATGTAAAATAAAAATGTTAATGTACAAAAACAATGTATTCACAAACATTAATTCAATGTTCAAGTCATTTAAAAAAAATGCATTATTTATATCATAACATAAAATAGCAATACATAAATATTTTGATGTCCCTTTAAGTTTTACCCTTTTTAGGGTTAAATTACGTTTTATGCAGATTTTATTTCATTTATTTTTTTTGGGAGGGGGTGGGCACCCGTGAACTATTGATAATATCAGAAAAAGTATAAAGGAAACGCCTTTACGACAGCTTCTTTATATCTATTTTGACCGCTCCCAGCACCCGTACCGTAAGTGCACGATTAGACGCACAAACAAAAAAAAAGTGCGGCTGGCTTGACCGTGTACTGTCAAACCGCGGCTGGCTTGACCGCAGTCTGAAGAACGGGGTGATCAGACAGCGGACATGACACCTTCAGCAGTTGAAATAGCACTTTTACAGGTTTTCTACAAATTCTAAACGTTATACAGTAACACTATAAAAAAATAAAAGAACACTTCATAATAGTATAATACTATACAGTATTATTGAAAATCAACAGTTTAATATTGTACTTTGACATGGTAATAAATACAGTAAAATAATGTATTCTACATTAAAGTAAGGTAAATACTACTGTAGATAGTGTTACAGTAATTTTACTGTTGAATGAAATAAACCAACTACTGGATAATTGTTGCCAGTAAGTTACTGTTGATTTTACAATATTTTTTTTAAACCGTATGCTTTTAAAGTAGAGTAATCATAGCAGTTTTCATCCAAAATATGTCAACGTTTAGCTTCAAATGAAGTCTTTGACGACAGTATGCTATAAAAATTATTTGCATTCTGATCTTGACATCAAAAGGCACAAATATATATATAAAAAAATTATCTTATTCCATGGATTTTACCCATTTACCTTCACTTGTTCCCAGCATCGTACACAGCTGCAAATGACGTAACTGTGACGTCTACTCTGAATGGGTCTATTATTGCATCACAATACAATGTCATCATAAAAACAGTGTCATAACTGTTCATTTTATAATTTACATTAAGGTGCTAATGCTACAAGGTAAAATTGGCTGTTATGTAATACTCACACTGAATGTCCAGCATCACTGATGAGTTTTGGGTGCCATGTTGGTTCTGAGCTGTACAGTAGTACCAGCCTCTGTGTTTCAGGTCGATCCTACCGAAGGTAAGAGTGTCTCCAGTCTGCAGCTGCTTCATCTGTCCTTCTCTCTCTCTGGACCAGGTGTAGTTCACTGCTGGGTTTGCTTCACTGTTGCAGATCAGAGTCACTGAACTGCCCTCCAACACAGAGCTAGAGGGAAGCACAGACACTGATGTGTTTTTTTGCCAAATCTGAAGGGAAATAATTCAGGGCCTCACAATAAAAATCACAATAATATGATTAAAAACTAAAAGGCATCTCAAAACCTCACTTACACTAAACATGTACTGTGATGTTGATCTGTGCTGTTTTGTTCTGGTCCTGTAGCTGGTAGGTTATAGTGCAGGTGAAAGTGACTCTGTGATGACAGACGGTGAGTAGCAGCAGTGTTCGAAATGAGGGGAATCTAGGGTGTCCCGGACCCTCCATAAGTCATTAGGGACCCCCCATAAGAATTTATTTTTTGATTTTGGGGGGTCCCCGACAAACATATTTTAATATTAAAAATGATTGTGAAAATTATAGGTTTTAGTGACATTTTGTATTTATAACGGTAATTAATTGATATCCTAGTGCGAGGCAGCAATCAGTGCAGCTATATTAGCCGAGTGAGTTCTTTACAGCGTGACAGATTGTTGTGGTGCTCCTGCAGACACGACCTAGATGAATGCGGCAAAAAGAGACATCAAAAAGAGTGAAATCCTGAATGAAAATCCTGTAAGTGCTTCGATTGTATTTATATCTCCATAATTGCTTTTAGTAAAATATTAGGAGTTCGAGTTTCCATATCAAAAGTTGCATTAACTAGAGATAACCAGTGTAATGTAGAAGAGCTACGTTTGTCAACGTTTCTTGCTAGCTGTAACTTATGTGTATGAAGCCAAATGATCTGACCTAGCAGCTAGTTACTCAAAGCTAGCTTAACAACCTAACGGTACTCGTCCAGTCAGTGATTACAAAAGATAACCAGGACTTAATTCAAGTCTGTAAGTTGATTAAAGTGAATGTGATTTGAGCATGACTGCGCATGAGAGCTTGGTAAGCAATCTAGGAAGCTAATATTATTTTTCTCAATTTGGAATCCTGCACATGGAGAGAAAAATAGGAAAAGGAAAGATCACTGACTTTTTCCAAAAGTAAATTGTGCTTATGTGATAACATGGCTGTTGTTGGGGGAAATTGTAGATATCAGGGATGCAAAAACTGTGCGCCTTTCGGCGCCTCTTGCCTAGTGTTTCTTTTTCTCTATGGTATCTGCAACTGCATCAAATTCTCATCAAATTCGGCTTTAAAAAACTTCCTGTCAATACAGAACGAAATATGCTGTTTCCTCTTCAGGAACTCGAGCTGTGTCGAGAACGATTGAGACACAGCCGGCACCAGCCTTTCTGTCTTCAGCAAGAGCTATCTGTGAGTGTCTACTGTTCAAAGAACTTTACATTTGTGAGTCTTATTTAGTGCTGTTTATCATCCCCAAAAGTATGCCAAAAGCACCCTCCAAGACAAAACACAAAATGGGCGAAGGCAAGCAGCGTTTCAGACTGTGTGTTCCTCCCTGTCCTCGCTATATCTCAGGCGGGGATACACACAGTTTGTGCATTGTTTGCCTGGGAGCGGAGCATGCAGAGTCAGCTCGCGAGAGAGCTCTTGCGAGCGGCTTGCCCTGCATGTTTCCGTTCCCAGAGGGCTCTCTTCACCGATGGAGCCTTCGCTAGTGTTCCCCGTGGCGGTGGTCCCGCTTCCGCCCAGCCGGAGCGGCGATCTCGCTCGTGGGGTTCGCAGTTGGATTTGGCAGAGGGAATGGAGACGGGCGAGTCCTTATCTTCTTTCTCACCTGCCAGATCCAGCATCCGGTCTCAGGGATCCGAAGCGCGCTCCGGCGCTACTTCTCCCCGGGGAGCAGGCTCGGCGCTTCATCTATCTTCCTTCGAGGAGGTTGATGTGGTGAACATCGCTGAGGATTCGCCCCCTCAATCGCCCCAGTATGAGGAGCTTTTGGAGGTGGTTAATCGTGCTGTGGCCAAGTTAAACATTGAATGGCCAGCCGAGAAAAAGGTTGAACCGCAGAAAAGTAAACTTGATGAGCGTTTTCTGCGAACTAAGCCGCCACCTCCACGCCGAAGCCTGCATTTTTTTCTCGATTTGCACGGCGAGGTGTGTAAATCGTGGGAAAAACCCTTCTCTGCCCGCGTCTTCATCCCTGTTTTTGATCACTACGGCAACGTAGCGGGGATGAATGAGCGCAGTTATAAGGCGATGCCCCGGGTTGAACAGACGCTCGCGAGCTATCTGTCTCCCGGTGCGGCATCGTCATTAAAGGCTCCGGCGCTGCCCTCCAAGCCGCTGCGTACAACATCAGCGCTGGTGGGCAAGGGGTACTCAGCAGCGGGTCAGGCTGGTGCGTGTCTGCACAACATGGCGGTGTTACAGGCGTACCAAGCCAATCTGCTGAAAGATTTAGATTAGCAATGGTAGCAGCAGAGAGACATTTGTGGCTCACCCTGTCTGACATGAAAGAAAAGGACAGGGTTTGTCTCATGGACGCCCCGCTTGTGTCCTCGGGCCTGTTCGGCGACGCTGTTAATTCTGTCGTCGACAGGTACCAGGAGGCTCGCAAGCAGGCGGCGGCGTTCCAGCGGTTCCTCCCACGTCGCTCTCTAAATCCGTAGGCTGCCGGGCGGGGGCAGCCTTCACCGAGTACCAGCTCCTCATACAGGGAGGCACAAAAACAGAGTGTCGCCTCACGTGCTCCTCCAGCTAAGCGGAGCCGTGGGTCCAGACGAGGCTCTGGGTCGGGGGCTTCTAAGTCTAAGCCGGATCTGCGGACCGTACTTAAGGCTAAGAGGTCTTCGGCCAATAAGCCCTGATGCCACTGGCCTGGGGCTTATGAGGGCAGTCGCCTCTGTGGTGCAGCGGGTTACACCGCATTACACGGTGTCCGTCGCCCCTCAGTACCCTCAGGAGATCGTTCTGCCAACCCTGCCGGAGTTACAGGGCGCAGCAGTCTCCCGCAAGCACCACGCCCAGTGACCGCCCAGAAACGTAGCGGTGCTGAGTGGCATCTCCGCCTCCGTGGAGGTCTCTAGAATGGTTAGTTCGGTTGTCTCCTGCCGGTCCGCCGTTACAGGGCACCGACCTAGCAGTTCTGATTACACCAGAGGTCAGTCTCGAGAGACTGACTCCCTTAGTAGATTATTTAGCAGCGTGGAAACTACTGCCAAATGTGTCTCAATGGGTCCTGCACACTGTAGAAAGAGTTCAGGATTTAGTTCTGTAGTTCAGGATGCTCACACTCAAACACAGGTTTTGTCTCAGATCAGGTCCGAGGACTGGTTTGTCACGATAGATCTAAAAGATGCATATTTCCATATCTCCATCTTTCCCCTACACAGGAAGTTTCTGAGGTTTGCTTTCGGGGGCGAAGCATACCAATATCGAGTACTTCCCTTTGGCCTTGCACTCTCACCCCACACTTTCACGAAGTGTGTGGATGCAGCCCTGGCTCCGCTACGACTTCAGGGCTTCCGCATACTGAACTATATCGACGATTGGTTGATCTTAGCTCAATCAGAGCAGATGGCGGTTCGGCATCAAGATGTCGTTCTCGCCCACATGAGAGAGCTGGGGTTAAGACTAAACGCCAAGAAAAGTGTGCTTTCTCCAGTACACAGAACCACTTATCTTGGCGTGGTGTGGGATTCGACCACGATGCAGGCACGCATGTCACCTTCTCGGATCGAGTCGATCCTCGCCGCAGTCATGAGAGTGAGAGAAGGCCAGTCACTCACTGTCAAGCGGTTTCAAAAACTGCTCGGTCTGATGGCAGCTGCGTCCAACGTGATACCTATTGGCCTGCTGTACATGAGACACCTACAGTGGTGGCTCAAGACCAAGGGGTTCTCACCGAGGTGGTGAAGCAGATTTGGAGAGTTTTTGGCCAGGCTCAGGTGGACCTGTTTGCGACTCGAGTGACATTGTCCCCTTTGGTTCTCTCTGACTCATCCAGCTCCACTGGGGCTGGACGTCATGGTACAGACGTGGCCGAGGCTTCGTCTGTATGCCTTTCCCCCGATTGCTCTGCTCCCGGGAGTTCTGGAGAAAATGCGCCGGGACGGAGTCCGGCTGCTGTTAGTAGCCCCATTCTGGCCCGGACGAGTATGGTTCTCTGACCTGATTTCCCTCCTAGACGGCTCTCCCTGGGAGATTCCCATCAGGAGGGATCTCCTCTCACAGGCGGAGGGCACCATAGTCCACCCCCGCCCAGAGCTGTGGAAGTTATGGGTGTGGCCCCTGAGGGGAAACAACTCGTAGCTTCCGGTCTCTCAACTGAGGTTGTTGAGACCATCCTCCAATCCAGAGCTCCCTCTATGAGGAAACTGTATGCCTTGAGGTGGAAACTTTTCACTTCTTGGTGCTGAGACCGCCAGCTCGACCCAGTTAACTGCCCGATTGGTACAGTGCTGGAGTTCCTGCAGGCCCGTTTCTCTGCAGGGTTGACCCACTCCACCCTGAAGGTCTACGTGGCAGCCATTGCGGCCTACCACGCCCCTCTCGGTGGCCAGTCAGTGGGCAGACACCCCCTTGTTACACATTTCCTACACGGTGCGCTGAGGCTGAGGCCTCCAGTACGTTCTCGTGTCCCCACGTGGGACCTGGCAGTGGTGTTAGAAGCTCTCTGTAAGCCCCCCTTCGAGCCTATTGAGGAGATCTCCGATCGCCTTATCTCTATTAAAACTGTCTTCTTGTTGGCGATTTCTTCTCTCAAGAGAGTTGGGGACCTGCAGGCCCTCTCTGTGGCCCCTTCTTATATAGACTTTGCGCCCGGTCTGGCTAAAGCCTTCCTTTACCCTCGTGCGGGGTATGTCCCTAAGGTACCCTCCCAACGTACTCAAGGCCTTCGGTCCTCCTCCCTTCAGGGAGCCAGACCAGAAGAAGCTTAATTGTATGTGTCCAGTGCGAGCAGTGGACACATACGTCCACAGAGCTGCCCTTTGGAGAAGCGGGGACCAGTTTTTTGTTTGTTATGGTCCCCCTTAGAGAGCTCTTCCGGCTACTAAACAGACCCTGGGGGTCAAGGCTCACTCCACTAGAAGATTGGTGGCCTCCGAGGCCTTCCTAGCAGGTGTCTCTCTGCATGATATCTGCGAGGCTGCGGGGTGGTCCACGCCCTTGACCTTTGTAAGATTTTACAGATTTTACAGCTCCAGGCCCCTCTGTTCTCTCGTCCTAGTTGTGCAGTTTCCCACACTGGCAGAGATTTGTAAGTCTGGCGGCGTGGGCATTTTCGTTCCCCAATCGTTCTCGACGCAGCTCGAGTTCCTGAAGAGAAACGTCTAAGGTTACGTATGTAACCCTGGTTCCTCGAAGGAACGAGACGCTGCGTCACAGTGCCACATTTCCGTCATCTCTGGCCGGTGCTTGCTTCATCCTTTGAGGCTGGTGTGGTGCTGGTGTGTCTCTCTGGCTTTTATGCTTCCTGGTCTCTGACGTCACCCGCCTATGACGTCTCGCCCATCCATTTGACTGATTACCCACATGATTCAGAGACGTCACGCTGGGGGCATTCCCCAGTCGTTCTCGATGCAGCGTCTCGTTCCTTCGAGGAACCAGGGTTGCATACGTAACCTTGCGTAACCTTGTAAAGACGATTTTGCTGTAAATACTGCCAACGTTGTCTTTGCTGTATCTGTAGGCTATATATTTATGTTAAACATTCAAATGTAGACTGGTCTGTCGGCGCACAGAGCCACACAGTCGCAGACAGAAGTTCGTGAACACCGAATTCCCTTGTCTTTCTTATCAGTGTTTGAACGGGAAAAAAATGAACGATGTGTACAAAAAAATAAGTCAAAGTGCCCGTCTTAACGAGTTTCCCCGTAAACGCAGTCAGAGAAAGAAAACGAATGCGTGTAATTACCGGTATTAGATACATGCATTCATCTTAAAGGGACAGCAACACAATATACCTGCAGCTGTTTGTGTCACCAAAGTTAATCAAAAAACAAAAGAGAAAGAGAAAAACACTTTTGTAGCTTAAGATGATCTATATTAATTATATGAATCATATTTAATGTATACATTGAATGCAGTCTTATTTTACATTTGATTATTCGATTTCTGTAACTTAATACAGTTCATTTACCTGAAAAACCAAAAGCACTGCTTTATTTCACATGCATTTTTGTTCTATTGCATTTATATATGCTTGTATTTTGTTTATTATTTTTTATGCAGAGGCACTAGGCCTACCCTACAAAATTACCCCAATCATCCTAGAACTTTACAAAAAGAGCTACTCAAATCATCAGGTGAAATTGTTTTTGGGAAGTATTGGAAGGAGTAGTAAAGCAAGAAGAAGTGATAGATAGTTTTTCTGAATTTCATTTTACTCTGTGTCTAAATGGGTGGGCCGGGGATGTAAGTATCTAGATATTTGCAGCAGGGCGAGGGCTTCAATTACCTCTCTCTTTTTTGATCATACATTTGTTTGCTAATTAATAAAATTTTAGGGGACCCCCAAGAGTCCCAAGTCATTTCGAACCCTGAGTAGCAGTGAAGTTCAGATCAGAGATGAGCTCCTCTCGTCTTCTGCTCTCACTGAGGGGGATTCTGGGAGTGGAGCTCCATGTGAGAGTTGGTGGAGGAGATGAGCATACTGCATGTATGGCGTACTGGCGTTATATTTTAAAATACTATACAAAATAATTAATCAGAATACTTACTACTGCTCACTCACGGCAAAGAACTCCCCGCTCAAGCTCGCTGCCTCTGCAAGATTAACGATGGCAGTTTGCACACACAGCTACTAGAAGATTTACATCTGTCAGACAGGTTGCTGACGTCGTCAAGCTTCGTTTGAGTCTGCGAAATAATAGCAAAATAAACGGGCTTCACTTGTCTCAATTGAGTTCCAATGGGGTCGCTGTGTCCATTTCTTTTACTGTCTATGGTATCACCTCAACGCAAAACATATTGCAGCTAGCGTGGACTTTACACTTTATGTTGAACTATGTATTATTTTGTTGGTGCAACTGGCAGTTTATGTTGAACTCTTTATTGTTTTGGCCAGGGTTATTGAGAGTTGGACTTAGTATGTTATGGCCTCTGAAGCAACAGAGAGATGTTTTCTAATAGTCAGGGTTTCCCTTCTGAATGTAATGACAGTATTGTGTTTTACTTAAAAACTTTACATAAGGTTCCAGCACCTATAAGCTACCTGAATTTCTGAAATGTAGTATTTCTAAATTGTTTCTAAATATGCTATTGCTACACTTAATGGCAAAAATTGAACCGGTCTGCTAGACTTGGTTGAACAAAAATAAACAATATTTTGTTGCTTAAGCTTATGTATTCAGTCATTTTTCAATGGTATACTATAGATCCATGTGGAAAAAAAAAATATTCTCACTGTTCTCAGGTCAAATATTTATATGCGATCAAAAAAAATCAGAAAAATTCTTTTAATCGAGTCCCGGCCCTACTTTTTTTACTAGTTGCTTCATGAAATTGCTTGTTTCATGCAATCAAGATTAATAAACAGTGCAATGAATTTGGAATTGGATATTTAAATAGTATGTGGAAATGTTGCTTTATCTATTGAAAATGAAGCATAATTAGAATTATATATATGTTTAAATAGTCTATTGGTAATAATGATTATCATTACTTGGATTCAGCATATTATATCCTGTATTTGTTTTAAAAATATAAGTTAAATATGTTAGATATGAAAGCATCTATTCATATTCAATAAGTCTATTAATGTAGGTTTAATATGATGGAAGTAAAACAGCAAACATAATCTGACCTTCCTGGGGGCAGAGAGTGAAATATCCTGTTTAGAAGTTTCCAGCTGTAACACCTGCTGCTGATAAGAGACGGACTGAAGCTCTGCTGCAGAAACTGAATCTGACTGCATCAGATCTTTTATAACTTGCCTTTTTCATCACATCACACCAGTACTTCCCGGATCAGCATGTACATGCCTTCTGTGCAGACAAAGTCTTTAACTGAATATCTGGAAAGTCTTTTGCTACAAAAACTATAAATCTTACAAAATCTTCTACATTCCATTTCAGTCTGTTGCTTACACAAAGCTGTAATATGGCTTCAGAAAAATTGAGATGCAGTGTACAGGTTTATATATATTATCAATGAATGAAATAACCTAATTCACTTAAAATTCAGCCATGTTACATTGGCAGAGGCCTACATAATGTGCTCATAATGCTGCTTTTCTGGTCAAAAGATGAAGCACCAGAACAGTGCATTAGTACTATCAAAGTTGTAACACTTAGATTTTTAATTTAATGTAAATATTCAACAAGAAAGAAAAAGATCACAATAAGAAGAAACATGCAAGATGTAAAATTAATGAACTTGTAAGAAAAATATATATATATAATCTAACGCCACCAGATTGGGCCAAAAGGAAACCATTTACAAAAGATTTTTCTCCTTACTTTCAGGCTGATTATCTCTAAAATGAAAAACGTCCTCTGTGGAAGCTTTCTACTGTAAAAATGTTTTTTTTTTTTTTTTTTTTTTTTTATAGAGCAAATTGCTCCCATAAAGGAAATACCCCATAAAAATGTGTGTTTATGGTTGATGGGATAATGTGTATACTGAATAAACATTTTTCTGCAGTCATGACAATTTTTATATATGGCCAGCTATTTTAAACTCTGTTTCATTACATTCTAGAGTTACTTTTATGCATAAAACCCCTTACACAACACTGAGAGGAATACTGAGATAAAAGACAAAAAATACAACCTTCAACGTATTTTACAATTGTTACTTTAATTACACAACAGGTCATTTAAATTCTCTCATCCTTTTTTTTTTGTACATTCACTGAAATTCTGTGCAATCAGCACTTTCAAGCTTCAATACGTATGAAAAGATATTGTACAGACAGAGCATGAGTACAATTAGAGAAAATTTTATATTAAATAACAATAAGTATTCCTACATCAAAAAGTCAACGTTAAGAAACCATATGAATCTCAAATTAAAGGCATACTTGAAAACATATGGTCAGAAATAGTACATAAAATGACAAATTATTATAGACCAATAGCTATTCCAAGTGCAAATAAAATGTTTGTAATGCATACAGCTTGAAAACAGAAAGAATCAATGTGCAGTTAGTTACTTTTATTTATTTATTAGATTATGAATACAAAAGAAAATTCTTATAAACAAGTCAAATCTCGTGTCAAGACATTCATGTGGAAATATATGCATTGTAAAAATCCTGAAAATACAGCTGACAAAGGAAAACAGAGGAGATCAAATGTCTATTTGTTGTTTATTGTGTCACTTCCCATAATGTTCAAAGTGTCATATTCAGCGGATGGAGCAGAGAGCTGAAGAGACGAATATGTGCCTGCTGCCTCATTCTGAGCCTGAAAACAGAAACACTCTTCAACACCATCATCATCATCATCATCTTCATGCTGCATTACTTTATCTACTATTAACCTATGGAGACCCACCTTCAGCTTGCTGGACAATCTGAAAAACAGGAAATGAATTACTAAAAAGTGTTCAAGCTCAGCACATCAGTACATTTATCTCTAGAAAGAGAAATGTGTTGTTACTGTTTGAATGACTCACTGTCTAATTTTGTGAAGTGCAAGTCCAACAGTCAGAGCGAAGTGAACCAGAATCAGGGATAATATGATCAAGAATGAAACTGTAACCTGTTGACAATCTAAAAACACACAATATGCACATGAAACAGAACATTATAGAATACAGTAGAAAGAGAGAAAATAAAAAATCCCAATTCTGTCCAATTAGTATTTACATGGAGGGCAGTTTCTTGACTATAATCTGAGATTTACATAAAACATTATTTTACCAAGCAAACTCTTTTTATTGGATTCAATTCATTTCACTAGAATATATAGTTCCCTTTCAGTCGGTCACTCTCGACGCCACGTCGGTGACCGACAAATATGGGATATTGCTTCGATAGACCAATCTACTTTGAGTGTAAACTAAACGAGCCAATGCACATTGGCATGCAATTATTGCATCCAGCTGCCGCTGATCACTGCGTTAGTATAAGAGGGCAGCAGGTGCAGTGCATACCAGTTTTTCGCTTCGGAGCCGAGCGTTAGTATCCCTATGCTTAACTGTGTCTGCTGTGAACTATGAGTTCAGCACGCTCTCGGAAGCTTTGTGTGTTGGCGAGACGGCGCATCATCGGCGGTCGTTCCTGTGTCGAGTGGACTGCACACTTCAGGCTGCACTACCCCTGTCGTCTTGCAAACGGCCAATTCCCCTGTGTGCTTTCCTAAAGAGCAAATTTCTCTAAAAGAGCTTCACGGGTGCGTCTTTGTAAAGACGACGGATCGTCCTTATTAGGATGCCGTTTCACCCGTGCGTTTCTGGGTGCGGTCGTTACCTGGCAACAGGTGATGGTCACGATCGCTGCCTCACGTGTCTGGGTGTCGAGCACACTGAGGTGGCGTTTGTGGATGAGTCATGTTCTCACTGTGGGAATATGACCTTCCTCGGAGCTGCGACCCAGGCTCCGCTACCTTCAGGGGGGCGGAGTCCCGCTGCCGCTGCCGCGATTTGGGGCTCGTTCTGGCGGCCGACAGACGAGGACCACTCATCCTCGTCCTTCACCAGATGGCAGCAGTGGGCGGTTCGAGAGCGTCAACAAATGCCCTACTCACGCACCCTCTGCCAACCCGTGGAACCAGGTGAGCCCTGCACCCCACACTCGCACCACACTCCGGCCTGCTCACAAGCCGCCCGAGTTGGGTCCCTGTGTTCCACCTCGCTTCCCCACTGCGGGTACGGCTGTGGTTCCGCTGGTCCCGCTTGTACGGTTCTTAAGCGCCTGGTCAGTGCTACCCAGCCCAGTTTTGCTGGCTTCTGCGAACCATCAGCCTCGGCTATGCGATTCAGATCGCCCGGCATCCCCCTAAACTCTGTGTTGTCCGCTTCACTACAGTGAAAGCGTCCGATGCCCTAGTCTTGCTGGAAGAGATTGCAGTCCTACTGGCGAAGGACGCGATAGAGCCGGTCCCTCCAGCCGATATGAGGATGGAGTTTTACAGCACGTACTTCATTGTACCCAAGAAAGGCAGTGGGCTACAACCTATCTTGGATCTGCGAGTTTTGAATCGGTCCCTCCGTCGGCTACAGTTCAAAATGTTGACACAGAAACGCATTTTCAGGTGCGTCCGTCCCCAAGATTGGTTTGCAGTGATCGACCTGAAGGACGTGTACTTTCATGTGTCCATCCTTCCGCGCCACAGACCTTTTCTGTGGTTTGTGGTTCTGCGTTTAAAGGACTGGCATATCAGTACAAGGTCCCGCGCTTCAGGCTGTCCCGGCCTCCCCGTGTCTTCACGAAAGTCATGGAGGCAGCACTCGTTCTTCTCAGAGAGCAGTGTTCGCATTCTCAACTACTTAGACGATTGGCTGATACTAGCACAGTCTCGAGATCAGTTGTGCGAGCACAGGGATGTGGCTGAGCCTGTTGGGCCTTCATGTCAGCTGAGCACGCCTCACAGAGGAACGTCCGCGGTCGGTTCTAGCCTGCTTGAATACGTTCAAGAGCAGGACAGCGGTCCCACCGAAACTCTTTCTGAGGCTCCTGGGCATATGGTGGCCGCGGCGGCATTTACACCGCTCAGCCTGTTATATATGAGACCGCTCCAGCACTGGCTTTATGGCTGAGTCCCGAGGTGGGCGTGGAAGCGCGGCACTCACCGGGTCCAAGTTACACTGGCCTGTCGCCCAACCCTCACCCCGTTTGTGTTTCTCAGGGCAGGGGTGCCCCTAGAGCAGATCTCCAGGCATGCTGTGGTTTACACGGATGCCTCCACCACTGTCTGGGGGGCCACATACAACGGGCATGCAGTCTAAGGGGTTTGGACGGGCCCACAGCTGCAGTGGCACATCAATTGTCTAGAGTTGTTAGCAGAGCACCTTGCCTTGAACCGTCTCAAAGGTCACTTATGAGGCAAGCATGTGCTGGTCCGAACGGACAACACAGCGACCGTTGCATACACCAACTGACAAGGTGGTCTGCGCTCCCGTCTCATGTCACAACTAGCCCGCCACCTCCTCCTTTGGAGTCGGAAGGTTCTGAGGTCACTTCGTGCCATTCACATTCCGGGCCTGCTCAACCGTACAGCCGACGAGCTGTCTCGAGCAATGCTCCCAGGAGAATGGCGACTCCATCCCCTCACAGTCCAGCTGATTTGGAGATGGTTCGGAGGCGATCAGGTAGACCTGTTTGCTTCTCCAGAGACCGCTCACTGCCAGTTGTTCTACTCCCTGACCGAGGGAACTCTCGGCACGGACGTACTGGCACACAGCTCTTCAATGATCTTCATCGTCAGGTTCCTTAGAGTGGCCAGGAGGTTAAATCCATCCCGGCCCCCTTTATACCCTCTTGGGACCTGTCTCTAGTGCTTAAATCACTACAGCAGGGCCCATTCGAGCCTTTGCATTCAGTTGAGCTAAAGTTTCTTTAATTGAAAACTCTGCTCCTGCTTGCACTGGCCTCCATCAAGAGGGTAGGGGACCTGCATGTATTTTCGGTTGATGATTGGTGCTTAGAGTTCGGGCCGGCTGACTCCCAGGTAATCTAAATGAATAAATGTTAATGTTAATGTAAATGAACCTGCAAGCGCTGCCCCTGGAGGAGGCAGACCCAGCCCTGGCTTTGCTTTGTCCCGTCCGAGCATTAAGGTGCTACGTAGACCGGACGCAAAGCTTCAGGACCTCATACCAGCTCTTTGTCTGTTACGGAGGCCGGCAGAAGGGGAGTGCCGTCTCAAAGCAAAGGATGGCCCACTGGATTGTGGAAGCCATAACCCTAGCTCATCAAGCTCAGGATGTGCCCTGCCCATTCAGGTTGCGAGCTCACTCAACTAGAAGTGTTGCATCCTCCCGGGCGCTGGCTCGTGGCGCCTCGCTGACAGATATTTGTAGAGCTGCGGGCTCGGTGACCCCTAACACGTTTGCTAGGTTCTATAGCCTTCGTGTAGAGCCGGTATCCTCCTGTGTTCTCACCTCAAACGGGTAGTGGCACTGAGAGGCCCCGGTTAGTGTCAGCTTGCTTAAACCACTCCAGAGTGTCCGTAATGTAGACCCTGTTGAGATCCTTCATCACCCATGGAAGGGTGGGTTCCATATTGAGACCTAAGCGGTACTCATATGTGTATAGTCCACGGTATAGCCTTAGAGCCCGTGTTTCCCCGGCATACTTCTGCCTTCCCAAGAGGGTTTTAATCACCTCAAATTTCTCCTTATACTCCTAAATGGATGCTATATGTGTATAGCAGTTTAGTTTACACTCAAAGTAGATTGGTCTATCGAAGCGATATCCCATATTCGATTCAATGTGGCGTCTCCGTTCCCTCCTTCAGGGAACGAGGGTTACCATACGTAACCGAGACGTTCTTCCCAGGACACAATGTTGTGATGTACCTGTTATGATTTACCTGCAAACTGCAAACCAGAGAGAGGCAGTTGAAATTGTTGACTTGCATTGCCATGAATATTGTTGCCGACACACTGCAGAGTGAATGTGTGTGTGAGAGACTGATGAAGAGAGATGGAGCTCCTCAAGCCTGTGCTGCTCATTCGCTCTTCACTGATGAACGTGTTTAAAGAGTTAGTGACAGGACTTCCAGACAGATGCCACTCCAGTTCAGGAGAGGGATTCCCATCAGCCTCACAGAAACACAGAGTTACATCAGTCCTGGTACAGCTGGAGGATGGAGAGATTTTGGTAGCATCTGAAAGTATTAAAATGAGAGAAACAGAATAACTACAATCAATGATGTAGTTGATAATATGTCAGTGATAAATGCAGCAGTTCAGCACTGCTGGATTTGCATCACTGCTGCAGAATGCAAAATAAGTTGTTTTGAAAATATTTCATTAGTTCATAAAATGAAAGTCAAATGGGTTCAATGCTGCTTTGGACCCCACTGACACTATCTATAGTGCTGATGCATCAACAGTTAAAAGAATAAATTTTGAAAACAATCTTGTCTTACTGATTAGAATCCAGACTGGTTTGAATCTCTGAAGCTACAATTTATACTGAAAAAACCATGTCCCTGCATTTAAATGTATGTGATAAATTTAACGGGACAAATTATAGGCCTTTCAATTATATTATTTGGCCTTAACCCCTTAACTCTCACTCACGTTTTTGAAGATAGACTTGAATGTGGATGATACAAACCTAATTTTTTATAATTCATGACTGAAAACATTTTGTAACATGATATTGATGTACCATTTACATGGTAATGCAATGTTTGATTTTAAAATGGGTTTTAAAGGATGAATTTTTAGAATTTTTTAGTTGATATATAATTTCTGATGATTTGAGAATGTGATAGAGAAAAAGGCAACGAAAAGTATTTTTTTTAAAACAAAGCTCAAAACTCCTGTTATAAGGTAGATTTTTGAGGATGCACTCTTGTCATAAATTAATCTATTACATTTCCTACATAATTTTTAACAAAAACATTGGTAAAATATATATTTGGGAGTCTTAGACCTTTCCAACAATATATAGTTTGTCAAGATTAGATGTATTATGAAGTATTCGGGATGGGGTGACAGTTGTAAATTTAATAAAGATAAAGATATAAATATAGATAGATAGATAGATAGATAGATAGATAGATAGATAGATAGATAGATAGATAGATAGATAGATAGATAGATAGATAGATAGATAGATAGATAGATAGATAGATAGATAGGAGCTATTACTGCATCGTAACACAATAACAGTGTCATGACTGTTCATTTTATGATTGCCATTAAGGTGCTAATGTTACAAGGTAAAATTGTCTGTAATGTAATACTCACACTGAATGTCCAGCATCACTGATGAGTTCTGGGTGCCATGTTGGTTCTGAGCTGTACAGTAGTACCAGCCTCTGTGTTTCAGGTCGATCCTACCGAAGGTAAGAGTGTCTCCAGTCTGCAGCTGCTCCATCTGTCCTTCACTCTCTCTGGACCAGGTGTAGTTCACTGCTGGGTTTGCTTCACTGCTGCAGGTCAGAGTCACTGAACTGCCCTCCAACACAGAGCTGGAGGGAAGCACAGAAACTGATGTGTTTTTAGGAGCATCTAAGAAAAAAAAAAAAAGATTGATATTCAAAAGATGAATAGAGGAAGGAATAACTGTATGAATGAGGCACTGTATGAAATTTATGAAAAAATAGTAGGCTATTTGGGTGCAAGCTTCATTCGATGCATTTGCATTAGGTTAACAAAATCCAGCTGAAATCAGAGTAGATGCCATTTTGCTTGCTGTTTTATCGAAGAGGGTAATATTCAGACATTATGTGTGGCTGAATTGTCCAGAACTGTTCAAATATATATATATATATATATATATATATATATATATTTGTTCACACTGCACGCTGTAAAAAGCTAGAAATAAAAACGTGCGAAAATAATTAATATCTAGCACATGAACATAAAGTTGAGTGCACAGGACACAGTTAAAGTGAGAGGAGACACATTTTAAGTGTGCACGCTCTCTCCGGGCGAGAGCAGCATGTATCTGAGCAAGCACGACTGGTTCTGTGACAGAGCAAAGGAAATCTGAGTGCAAACAGAGGGATTCACGCTTGTGCATTATTTGTATGTGCTTTCGCGTTACATTAATGCTCTCTCACTGCTGCTTCTGCAAAGCTTACACATACTGTTTGTATTATATATATATATATATTATATAGCTAGTAGCTATTACTGCATCATAACTCAATAACAGTGTTAAAACTGTTCATTTTATGATTGACATTAAGGTGCTAATGTTACAAGGTAAAATTGTCTGTTATGTAATACTCACACTGAATGTCCAGCATCACTGATGAGTTCTGGGTGCCATGTTGGTTCTGAGCTGTACAGTGATACCAGCCTCTCTGTTTCAGGTCGATCCTACCGAAGGTAAGAGTGTCTCCAGTCTGCAGCTGCTTCATCTGTCCTTCACTCTCTCTGGACCAGGTGTAGTTCACTGCTGGGTTTGCTTCACTGCTGCAGGTCAGAGTCACTGAACTGCCCTCCAACACAGAGCTGGAGGGAAGCACAGACACTGATGTGTTTTTAGGAGCATCTAAGAAGAAAAAAAAGATTGATATTCAAAAGATAAAAGATGAATAGAGGGAGGAATAACTGTATGGATGAGGTACTGTATGAAATTTATGAAAAAATAGTATTTGGGTGCAAGCTTCTTTCGATGCATTTGCATTAAGTTAACAAAATCCAGCTGAAATCAGAGTAGATGCCATTTTGCTTGGTGTTTTATCGAAGGGGGGTAATATTCAGACAATTATGCGTGGCTGAAGTGTTATTTGTATGTGCTTTCGCGTTACATTAACGCACTCTCGCTGCTGCTGCTGCTTCTGCAACGCTTACACATACTGTATATGCGCTGCAAACGTGTGAACCTGTATAATGTATAACAAATATATTTCAACACCTGAGGCACTGCTACTATTAATGAGCTCTAAGAACAATGCATGGCAAAAAAGAAAAAAAAGTCCCTGGACACGGGATTTATATATATTTTGCCACAAGTTTAGAAATTTTGTTACTCCTTTACTATAGAGATTTTTTGACTTATGTCTGTTCTAGAGACGTTACAACTTTTTGATAAAGCTCTAATTTGTTTTCTTTTGGAAATATGTTTCAAATTCTTCCTGAATGCATTCATGACTGTAAAGCATATCTGTGTATGTCAAAATTGCGATTAAAATCTAAATAGCAAATTTGATCAAATAAATCGTGATACTGTTTTTTTTTTTTTTTTTTACATATCGCACAGCCCTAGTTCATTCAATAAATACAGTTAAAAATCTAGAATACTAATCTATTAACCCAACAATAGCGGTGTCAGAATTTTTTTTTTTTTGCAGTGGGCCGCGCAAACAAATGTGTTTGGTTGTGTGGGCCGCGAGTTGAAAAAGGTTGGGAACCACTGCAATACATCAATGAACAGCAAATGTGAATATTATGTAGACCTATTGTTTAAATCAAATGTGCACTGTAAATTATTTCTGTTGTTTATACAGTATTATACTGTTGATCTCAACAGTTTCTTGCTGTATAAGCTTTGTACAGTGTGTTACTGTAGATTTGGTTGTTTTTATAGTATTATATTGTATTCTCAACAGTTGAGTGCTGTGTACAGGATTGACAGTATGTTACTGTAGATTTTCAATGCATTCTTGGAAATTATCAATTACTGTAGATCAAAATACAGCAATGCAAACTGACTGCAAAAAATATCACACAGAATTCCACACATGCTATTCCTACATAAAAAATAAATAAATAAATAAATTAGGACTAGGTGCTATGCATTAACACTCTTAATTTCTGTCAGTTGGGGTTGCAAAAGAGCGCATTTGAAAGAGTTTTGTCCTGTAATATCTGAAACGTGTCTTCTCTGCGACCTGGAAACGTGCTTCATCTGGTGAGTAATAAATATTAATATTTTCATGCATACAGACATTCTAGCTAATTCTAGCTAAAAGATGTAATGTTAGTTTAGAATAGCTGACCGCAATTTCGATATTCAAGGTTTTCTCTCTACCCAACATTTTACTAGTGTATAAACTATGTACAGTACTCTTTTAATGTAGTCTGCGGCCTGTTACTGTAAATTTAAATACAGTAATACGAAATGCCCATGAAAAACAACCACAAACTGCCATTTTGTGAAGAACTCTTTCAGTTCTCTGATCAACGGGTGCCTTCACCTCGTGACGCTGTCTCTAAAGTTCGCCATAAATATCTTTTAAGTAAAAAAACTTAATTTTGTAATGACAGTAATAGCATAAATGTTAGTTTACAAGAACTGATGTTCAATAACAGGGGTAACGTTCATGAGCGCCGGTCCTGGAGAGCCACAGCCCTGCAGAGTTTTGCTTCAACCCTAATCAAACACACCTGAACAAGCTCATCAAAGTCTCTGAAGGGTTAACTAGAAAGCTACAGACAGATGGGTTTTAATTAGAGTGGGAGCTGAACTCTGCTCCAGGGCCAGCACTCACAGTCCCGTTCTATAATATCATTGTGGCGAGTGGGGCGGGGCCGAGAGGCGTGGGAACGAGGGGTGGGGCGCAGGTGCAGCTCATTTCCAATCACTACACCTGGCCTCACTCCTCGTTCCCACGCCTCTCGACCCCGCCCCACTCGCCACAATCATCTTCAGAACACATATTAAGTTATTTTTGCTTAAATCCAATGGCTCAGTGAGGGCTCTATAGACAGCACTGCGTCACCTTGGAATTATAAGGTTCGAATCAGTGATTTGAATCGCGTGTCAAAATGTTTTCAGACCTATACTTGGGTCAAAATCTGTTTTTTATACAGGCTATGGTCAAAATGCACTCTGGATCGCTCTGGATCACTGATTCGAAACAAAAGATTTGAGTTCAACTTTCAATGACATTGCTGTCTATAGAGGCCTCACTGAGCCATTGGATTTAAAAATTATATCTTAATTTGTGTTCCGAAGATCGAAGGTCTCACGTGTGTAGAACGACAAGAGGGTGAGTAATAAACTACATTATTAAAATGTTGGGGGTGAACCAAGCCTTCAACACCAGTCGGAAGGGATGTTATATGATTCATGAAAAAAAAAAAGTAGAAAAAAAAGGACGACTAGGCTCAAAAAAATTTCACTTCATTCATGCACTTTTGTTACAAATTAATTTCCATTAGTAATAGCAATGGGCTTTTGCATAAAATGAATGTTTAAAGCTTATGCTTTATTGTGACATGAATTATTAGAGATGATGCTACATATTGTGATAACATATCCTTTTTTTTTTCTTCTTCTTTTTTTTTATACAGGTTTCTTGTCAGGATAAATTCTGAAAATTTGAAATGCAATTCTGAGTTCCAGGTGAGCAGAACGAATGGGAGGATTGTTAGGAGGAAAAACACAGCCTTAAACCCAAAAGTTGCATCTTTCTTTAGGGAGTTTGCACAATATGACTGGCCGAATCGTTATAGGGGGGGTGAAATGCTCGTTTTCACTCAGTATCCTGTTAATCTTGAGTACCTATAGAGTAGTACTGAATCCTTCATAACTCCAAAAAGTCTTTAGTTTTATTATATTCATAAGAGAAAGATAGTCTGTACCGATTTTTCCCGGAAAAACACGACCGGCTGGAGGCGTGACGTGTGGGCGGAGCTAAAGAATCACGAGCGCCAGTAGGCTTTTGCGTTGAGAGCATGTGGAAGCTGTGACATTACCGTGAGGGAAAAACCATCATCCAAAACAAACCATGGCTTATAGTCAGATTCAGCCGTTTATTTATGATCCAGAATCAGATCCCGAGGCTGAAACTGAACGAGAGCAGAAGCAGCAACGACTCGCTCCGAGCGGGGCTCGAATCCCGGTTCTCCGGCATTGGAGGCGGACACACTAACAAAGAGGCAGAGATGTTTTAAGCAGTTTTACTCACCGCCTGTGGTTCCAACACACGATCGTGACCCTCTTTCGTTGGGATTGCATCATCCTTAAGAAATAAACGATACGCAAATCCGTTGTCAAACTGGGCCTTGTTTGTAAAACAAGCATCTTCGAAATGCAGGGAACAAACAAAAACACTTGCACAACTCCGTTGATGCTCTGTAAAAATAAACTCCATCCACTGGTCCCTTAATGCTGTTTTTTTTTTTTTTTTTGGTAATCTGTGCAGGGTTATCTTGCCCTGGCAACCAAAAACACACTCCTTTTGTGACTTTTCGCGATGCTCTCACTCTGATCAGTGAATGCCTGTTGTGCTCTCAGTGCTCTGCTATAGGGAAGCGCGCGCTCTTCCGGCAGACGTGCCCTTAGCACCCTGTGGCGAGGGGGGCGTGGATTAGCGGAATCTGCAACGGGAGAGAGACGGGGGGAGCAGAGCGAGGCGTAAGTAGGTCAAGTGCAAATAACGAACACGTGTGTTTGATTGCAGTAATTGGCGTGGAGAGACCGGATATAAGCCGAGTGACCGCAGAGAGAAGAGAAGAGAGACACGCTGGGACCTCGTACTGCACTGGGAAGCCTCAACAGTGAAATTGAAGTTATTGACTGTGTTTGAGCAATAGTTTGCTGTTTATGCCCAGAGGGCATCGTGATTTGTTTGTTTGGTTAAATAAACGAGCGTCCCAGCAACAAGCCGACCCCTGCCTTCTTCCTTCCTATTAAGACTGTGTTGAACCTTGCTACACACCCATATAAGGAAATTCCGCTCCATCTAACGTCACACAGAGCCATACTCGAAAAAAACTTTCCGAAACTTGTGACAAACCGGAAGGAGTATTTTGGGAACAAAAATACTCCTTCAAACGTACAACTTAATTTTTGAAACTTTGTCCATGTTTAGCATGGGAATCCAACTCTTTAACAGTGTAAAAAAACTCAGTATGCATGAAATAGCATTTCACCCCCCCTTTAAGATAAGAGTAATAATACTGGTGTAATGGAGCCAATATCTGTAGTACCGTAATCTCAGAATTATTTGTGTCTGAATTTGTATTTAGAAAAATCTTGAAAAGGCCAGAAATAACCAAATGTTTGTGAAAAAATGAGAAGTCTGTTTTAAAATGTAATTCTTTGCCCTTCACAGTTTTTATTTAACAAATATGCTTTGTATAACTCACAGAATTTATATCATTTTTAAATTATAATTGTAACATTCCTTTAAACAAGTTAAACAAGTAAAACAAGTACTTTTAAAGGATTAGTTCACTTTCAAATGAAAGTAAACCCAGTCGGAGATATACATCTATTAATTAATATCCTGACAAATCCAAATTTATAATAGCGGCGAGTGATACCAACAAGTATGAAGCTGATGAAACTGCTTCTATCCACATCCATCCATCATAAACGTACTCCACACAGCTCTTGTGGGGTTAATAAAGTTCTTCTGAAGCGAAGCGATGCATTTGTGTAAAAAAAAAAAATCCATATTGAAATAAGTTATGAAGTAAAATGTGTAACTTTTGCCAGACAGCCTTACGTATTCAAGTTATGAAAAAAAAATGGAACTGGCATCACATTAGTTATGCTTTTCCCATAAGATAAATAGGGAAGGTGTAGGACATAGGGTAAGGTTTTTGAACTGCGAGAGTTTTACACTTACTTTGCAAGTTAAAGGCGGTTTGATGGAAGCTAGATATTTTTATATTTTTATTGCATAAGAAGGCCTTTATTACCCAGCGGAGCCGTGTGGAGTATTTTTATGATTGATGAATGTGGATGGAGACATTTACCAGAAACAGGTATCTGTTGGGCATGATTCATATGTAAAAGAAAATAGCAGAAATGTTATATTTAGTAAATCTTAATGAAAATAGATGATTAATACATTTACAGTGCCGACTGAAAGTTTGTGAAAAATTTTAGTACTGTCCTGGGTAAGATATTTTATATTTTTATATTTGTCCACAAGACAAAAAAACAGCTGAATTTATTAAGAATGACCCCGTTCAAAAGTTTGTGAACCATTGATTCTTAATACTGCGATTTCCTGGATGATCTACAAATGTTTTTTTGTTTTGTGATTGCAATCATCCACCAAAATGTACGGTGTATTTTTACTTTGCCCTATGCAAAAGCCTTTGCCCATCATTTAAAGGTGTTGATAATGTGAGGTTTTTGATGATTAGTTGTATGTTTGGTCTCAACGATGGATTTGGGCTTATCATTTCTTGCAGGATTATCAGAAGTGCAACATTTTCCACATGACACCAGCCCTCCTCGCCTGGCCTTCATTCTCACCTTCTTTCTTTGTTCAACTTCTTTCTTTGTTCTACTGTGTTGTGTAAGTTTGTATTTTAACTATAAATTTTTGCATGAATTGTTCACTGATTTTAATTATCAATTATAAATGAATTAGTCGTGTTAAAAAAAATACTTTTATTTTTGCATTAAGTCACAATTATTTCAATTCTTAATTATAAATTGTTCTCTAGTTTTGTTTTTAAGACATATTTTAATGTTGTGTAACTGTATATGCTTTTATTATTACTAATTTATTGTTCTGTGATTTTAATTAATTGTTAGTTATTAATTAAATTGTTAGTCTTTAATAAGTTAGTTAGATTTTTATTGTCATTATTTGTACTTTTGTATTGTTTAAAATGTAAATAAACAGTTTTTGTGCAATTAAAGCTTCAATTGATCGTTTTCCTATTTCCCTTCAGCAGTTGAAATAGCACTTTTACAGGTTTTACAGGTTTTCTACAAATTCTAAATGTTATACAGTAGCACTATAAAAAAAATAAAAGAACATTTCATAATAGTATAATACTATACAGTATTATTGAAAATCAACAGTTTAATATTGTACTTTGACATGGTAAAAAATACAGTAAAATTATGTATTCAACATTAAAGAAATACTACTGTAGATAGTGTTATAGTAATTTTACTGTTGAATGAAATAAACCAACTACTGGATAATTGTTGCCAGTAAGTTACTGTTAGTTTTACAATAATTTTTTTAAACCGTCTGCTTTAAAAGTAGAGTAATCATAGCAGTTTTCATCCAAAATATGTCCATTTAAATGACAGCGTTTAGCTTTAAATGAAGTCTTTGACGACAGTATTCTATAAAAATTATTTGCATTCTGATCTTGACATCAAACGGCACAAATATATATAATTTGTTTTCTCTTATTCAATGGATTTTACCCATTTACCTTCACTTGTTCCCAACGTCACGCGCAGCTGCAAATGACGTAACTGTGACGTCTACTCTGAATTGGTCTATTATTGCATCATAATACAATGTCATCATAAAAACAGTGTCATAACTGTTGATTTTATAATTGACATTAAGGTGCTAATGCTACAAGGTAAAATTGGCTGTTATGTAATACTCACACTGAATGTCCAGCATCACTGGTGAGTTTTGGGTGCCATGTTGGTTCTGAGCTGTACAGTAGTACAAGCCTCTGTGTTTCAGGTCGATCCTAGCGAAGGTAAGAGTGTCTCCTGTCTTCAGCTGCTTCATCTGTCCTTCACTCTCTCTGGACCAGGTGTAGTTCACTGCTGGGTTTGCTTCACTGCTGCAGATCAGAGTCACTGAACTGCCCTCCAACACAGAGCTGGAGGGAAGCACAGACACTGATGTGTTTTTAGGTGAATCTGAAGGGAAATAATTCAGGGCCGCACAATAAAAACCACAATAATATGATTAAAAACTAAAAAGCATCTCAAAGCCTCACTTACACTGAACATGTACTGTGATGTTGTCCTGTGCTGTTTTGTTCTGGTGCTGTAGCTGGTAGGTTATAGTGCAGGTGAAAGTGACTCTGTGCTGACGGTGAGTAGCAGTGAAGTTCAGATCAGAGATGAGCTCCTCTCGTCTGCTGCTCTCACTGAGGGGGATTCTGGGAGTGGAGCTCCATGTGAGAGTTGGTGGAGGAGAGGAGCAGAGAGTCTCAGCAGAGCAGTGCAGACTCACAGAGCTCCCCTCCAACACCTCCAACACCTCTTCCTGATCCTTCACCTTCTTCTGATCCACATACAGCTGCACTGTGGGTTTGGGGGGAGAGTCTGAAAAAGTAAAACAAGAATGGCGTCAACTTTTAAAACACTAATTTAACAGTTTTGTTTATAAATAAAAACCTCAAATCACTCACCTAACACATTTATAGTGGAGGTATTTACATAGTAGCCATATTTTAAAACACCACTTTCAATCCTGAAGTAATATTTACCAGTATGCTTAGAACTAACATTATAGAAGATAGTGGTGCAGTTCTTCTCATGTAGTTTTCCAGTTATTTTCCCATTTAAGTGATTAGGTTTGGTATCCTTGGAGTTAAACACTAGATGCGTATCAATCTTAACTCCATCTTTGAGCCACAGTCCAGTAGCAGCTTTCTCAGTGAGGTCTTTCTCATATTGTTTCTGAATCTCAAATCTGCACTTTATGATCACACAGGATCCACTGAGAGCTTGAATGTTCTGTGGCAGACTGATGCTGAACTCTCTACAGCAAACAGCTACAACACACATAATGCAAACATGTAAGAAATAATTTAAAAATATATTAATATCAGTGAGAGGACTGGAAATGTTCTTAAATTTAGTTTATGAATAGAAATATACTCAAACCTTTCAACAGAAAACCAAGAAGAATTATTTTCTCTGCTGTCCAGATGTCCATCCCTTCATTCAATGAGGAGCATAAACCTATAGGTCAAAAGAAAATTGAACCTAAAAAAGGAAGAAACCTGTAACACTGAATAAACCGAGACACCTTAATTCCTCTCTCAATTTTTTTGTGATTAAGAGACTTTTCTTTGAGTTTGAGAGCAGTCACAACATAAAACCCACCTTTGCATTCAAAGAAAAAAAAAAGATGCAAAAGTTTTTGCACAAATATGTGCCAAAGATGATACCTCAGACAGAAGAAAGTAACATTTTATATTTTACATCAACATTTATTGTTGATTGAAAACATTGCGTTACTTTTGGTTTATTTCCCTCCAATTCATTAAAATCCTTTCTGATAGTAATACTTAGCATGTATAGCACATGGGTGAAAGCATAAAAAAAAAATTTCTCTGTGAATTCTTATTTTAGACCCTTTAATGTTGGTTCATAACCCATAAATGTTAATAATTATATTCACTTTAATAGTTCAGGATGCTTAATCCATATGTTTAACCATTTAAATCATCTAACTATTCTCTGCATTACTTTTTTTACTAGTTGCTTCATGAAATTGCTTGTTTCATGCAATCAAGATTAATAAACAGTGCAATGAATTTGAAAGTGGATATTTAAATGATATGTGGAAATTTTGCTTTATCTATAGAAAATGAAGCATAATTAGAATAATATATATATTTAAATAGTGTATTTGTAATAATGATTATCATTACTTGGATAAAGCATATTATATCCTGTATTTGTTTAAAAAATATGTTAAATATGTTAGATATGACATCGTCTATTAATATTCAATAAGTCTATTAATGTAGGTTTAATATGATGGAAGTAAAACAGCAAAAATAATCTGACCTTCCTGGGGGTTGAGAGTAAAATCTTCTGTTTAGAAGTTTCCAGCTGTAACACCTGCTGCTGATAAGAGACGGACTGAAGCTCTGCTGCAGAAACTGAATCTGACTGCATCAGATCTATCATAACTTCCCTTTTTTCATCACATCACACCAGTACTTCCCTGATCAGCATGAACATGCCTTCTGTGCAGACAAAGTCTTTAACTGAATATCTGGAAAGTCTTTTGCTACAAAAACTATAAATCTTACAAAATCTTCTACATTCCATTTCAGTCTGTTGCTTACACAAAGCTGTAATATGGCTTCAGAAAACTTGAGATGTATTGTACAGGTTTATATATATTATCAATGAATGAAATTACCTGAATCACTTAAAATTCAGCCATGTTACATGAGCAGAGGCCTACATAATGTGCTCATAATGCTGCTTTTCTGGTCAAAAGATGAAGCACTAGAGCAGTGCATTTGTACTATCAGTTGTAACACTTTTTAATTTAATGAAAATATTCAACCAGAAAGAAAAAGATCAGAATAAGAAGAAACATGCAAGATGTAAAAGTAATGAACTTGTAAGAAAAATATATATATAATCAAACGCCACCAGATTGGGCCAAAAGGAAGCCATTTACAAAAGATTTTTCTCCTTACTTTCAGGTTGATTATCTCTAAATTGAAAAAAGTCTTCTATGGAAGCTTTCTGCTGTAGAAATTTGATTTATTATTTATTTATTTTTTATAGAGCAAATTGCTCCCATAAAGGAAATACCCCATAAAAATGTGTTTTATGGTCGATGAGATAATGTGTATACTGAATAAACATTTTTCTGCAGTCATGAGAATTTTTATATATGACCAGCTATTATAAACTCTGTTTCATTACATTCTAGAGTTACTTTTATGCATAAACCCCTTATACAACACTGAGAGGAATACTGAGATAAAAGACAAAAAAAAAAAAAAAAAACCTTTAACGTATTTTACAATTGTTACTTACGCAACAGGTCATTTAAATTCTCTCATCCTTTTTTTGTACATTCACTGAAATTCAGTGTAATCAGCACTTTCAAGCTTTGATACGTATGAAAAGACATTGTACAGACAATGAATTTTTTTTTCATATTAGTCGTGTTGTTTTTCTTGTTTCATGTGTCACAGTAATGATCAATCTACAGGTTATTTAGTGCTTTAAAAAATCCTAAAGTTTGCAATTTGTTAGGAGCTCTTGTCAAGACGATCCATGGACCTCTGGGATATGGGCCCAGTAAACTTCTGCTGTGCCACTCTGCTATTGTTTAGAGTATTGTTTACATTATGTTTAGAGTTTTTTTTTTATGCTAATGTAATTCAATTTTTATATTATGTTGAAAATTCTTTTTATCAAAATACATTGAAATTGACAATAAAAAAAAATATTTTAAACAGTTCAAGTTTGTACAGTCAGGTTTTGAGACATCTGATGAAACTTATTTAAAATTAAAATAGGAAAATGTAATTTCATATTTTTTTCCAAAGATAAAGGACAAAATATGTTTGCACTTACATATTAAAAAGGTAACAATCAGGTATACTTAAGAAAAATAAGAGTAGCAGAAAACAAATCTAGCTTATATTGTTGTGTTGCTTTCGTCCCATCCAAAAGGGTTGAAAGTAACAATGTGCAACTTGAGTTCAAAGTGAAATTATACTGAAGTCTTTCTACATTTCTACAAAATACTACCTGGTATTGTTAGACCACACGTCTGAGTTACTGGTCACAGCAGAAATATATCTTCTGTCTAAAACATTATCTTTTAAAATGATGTTTTTTTCTGAAAAATTGTACTTTCACCCCTGCTCTCCCCTACAGCTGGAGATAAATATATATTAAATAACAATAAGTATCAAAAAGTCAAAGTTAAGAAAATATATGAATTTAAAATTAAAGGCATACTTGAAAACATATGGTCAGAAATAGAACGTAAAATGACAAATGAAAAATAGACCAAAAACTAGTCACATAAAATGTTTGTAATGCATTTAGCTTGAAAACAGAAAGAATCAATGTGCAGTCAGTTATTTTCTATTTGATTGTGAATACAAAAGAAAACTCATATTAACTGGTCAAATCTTGTGTCAAGACATTCATATGGAAATATGTGCATAATAAAAATCCTGAAAATACAGCTGACAAAGGAAAACAAAAGAGGAGATAAAATGTCTATTTGTTGTTTATTGTGTCACTTCTCTTAATGTTCAAAGTCTCATATTCAGAGGGTGGAGCAGAGAGCTGAAGAGACGCATATGTGCCTGCTGCCTCAATTGAGCCTGAAAACAGAAACACTCTTCATCATCATTGTGATAACCCGAGTATTTAAAGATGCACGCATACATTGCTTTTTATCGTCTTTACTAAACTCAGCAGCAAATACAGAAACTGGCTTGCAAAAACTGCAACAACACATTCAAAACATCCGGTGTGCAACAGCTTAACTAGGACCGGGGGGGAAGCAAAATAACAAACAAACATTCCGGGTTTCACCCCGGCCTACACCGCAAATAGTCCCTCTGCAACAATCATCATCATCATCAAGCTGCATTACTATATCTACTATTAACCTATGGAGACCCACCTTCAGCTTGCTGGACAATCTGAAAAACAGGAAATGAATTACTAAAAAGTGTTCAAGCTCAGCACATCAGTACATTTATTTCTAGAAAGAGAAATGTGCTGTTACGGTTTGAAGGACTCACATTCTAATTTTGTAAAGTGCAAGTCCAACAGTCAGAGCGAAGAGAACCAGAATCAGGGATGATATGATCAAGAATGAAACTGTAACCTGTTGACAATCTAAAAACATGCAATATGCACATGAAAGAGAAAAATATAGGATACAATAGAAATAAATAAAAAATTGAGAGTCCTAATACTTGCAGTTTCCTGACTAGTATAATCTGAGTTTTACATAAAACATTATTTTATCAATCAAATCATTTGATGACATCATTTTACTAGAATATAAAATATAGATTCTGATGTGAGAGTTGGTGGAGGAGAGGAGCAGGGAGGCTCAGCAGTCCAGTAGCTCTATCAGTTAGGTATTTGTCATATTGTTCCCAAATTTCAAATCTGCACTTTATGATCACACAGGATCCACTGAGAGCTTGAATGTTCTGTGGCAGACTGATGCTGAAATCTCTACACCAAACACCTACAACACACATAATGCAAACATGTAAGAAATAATGGGGAAAAAAATTAATATCAAGAAAAGAGGTCTGAAAATGTTCTTCTTAAATTTAGTTCATAGAAATATACTACCTTTCAACAGAAAACCAAGAAGAATTATTTTCTCTGCTGTCCAGATGTCCATCCCTTCATTCAATGAGGAGCATCAACCTATATGTCAAAAGAAAATTGAACCTAAAAAAGGAAAAATCTGTAACACTGGATAAACTCAGCCACCCTCATTCCTCTCTCACTTTTTTTGATTAAAAAACTTTTCTTTGAGTTTGAGAGCAGTGACAACATACAACTCAACTTTGCTTTCAAAGAAAAAAAAAAAAAGACGCAAATATGTGCCAAAGATGATACCTACGACAGCGTTTTAGTGCCACGTTGTGATTGTGATTCTTGAAACAAAGTTATTTTCTGGACTTCCAAAACAGACGGAACACTCAGAAGACCGTAATCATGGACCCCGTAAGCATACAGCCAGTGAGTCCCATGAATATTCTGAATCTCAACAGTTTATACCAAGTGTAGAGGAACTGTGACGATCGTGTACCCAGAGAGACACAGGGAGAGCGAGAGATCCAATTGTAGATGTCTTTATTCAGGGATAATCCAAATCGTAGTCAAAAACAATCCAAGGTCAAAACCAAAAGACAGTCCAAAAATAAACAAACAAGGAAAGGGACAGGAAAGGGAACTCGGAAAACGAGAGGACTCGGGGACGAGCAGACTAAGAAGAATCTCGGGGAACGAGAATGCTGGATACATGAAAGGTAACGACTCCATACAAACAACAGGAAAAGACTGGTATTTATAGGGAGGCTGATGACAATAAAGTGACTGCACCTGGTGCAATTAACAGGAGTGCAATTACTGTGATGACAGGACAAGACTAGAGGAATTCTAGTGCCTGCGGTGAAGTGCCTAAGGGGAAGTGAGCCCACTAGTGGACACCCAGGGAAACAGACACTAGACAGCGTGACATTTACTCCCTGCTCCACAGAGCAGCTGCCAGATGCTCCACCCGAACCCAAGGGAAAACCAAAAACACAAAGAGACCAGGAGGGAGGTGGAGCGGCGGAGGACCAAGGGGAGGGACGGAGGGCCAGGTAGAATGGGGAAAACAGAGACAAGAGGACCAGGTAGAATGGGGAAACAGAGACAAGACGACCAGGTAAAATGGGGAAACAGAGACAAGAGAAGTGCAACACAAAACAAGGAGTCCAGGAGGGTGGTGGACCGCTGAGGATCGGGGGGAGGGACAGAGGGCCAGGTCCTTAGAGGGAAACATAATGAAAGACACAGACAAGAAACCCAGGAGGGAGGTGGACTGGCGGAGGATCAGGGGGAGGGACAGAGGGCCTGGTCCATAGGAGGAAAACAGACAGGAGAACAACAAAAAAAACACAAAAACACAAGTCCAAGAAGGACATCACGTGACGCCCACCAGGGCAGAGCAGAAGACCACCTCATCTGTGCGGTCGAACCAGATGCCCCCCAGGGCGAAGCAGAAGACCACCACCTCCGTGAGTTCGAGCCAGACGCCCCCCAGGGCAGAGCAGAAGACCACCGCATCCGTGCGTCCGAACCAGACGCCCCCCAGGGCGGAGCAGAACGCCACCACATCCATGCAGCCGAACCAGACGCTCCCTAGGGCGGAGCAGAATACCACCAATTCCGTGCGTCCGAACCAGACGCCCCCCCAGGGTGGAGCAGAAGACCACCACATCCGTGCGGCCAAACCAGACGCCCCCCAGGGCGGAGCAGAAGACCACCACATCCGTGCGGCCGAAACCGACGCCCCCCAGAGCGGAGCAGAAGACCACCACCTCCATGTGGCCAAATAAACAGGAGGATAAGTCTGATTGGGCAAGTCTGAAACAAAAAACATGAACAAGTTAAGGGTAGCCTCTGTGGCCACAGCAGGATCAGTTGGGTGCTCAGAGAGTTCAACTGAGACATGACGAGGTTCTCGAAGTTCCTAAGAAGCGATGAGAGACTCTGGTAGATCATCAGATACGTGGAGAGACTCTGGTAGTTCATCAGAGACGTGGAGAGGCTCTGATAGTTCAGCAGAAACGTGGGGAGGCTCTGGTAGTTCATCAGAGACGTGGAGAGGCTCTGGTAGTTCCACAGAGAAATGACGAGACTCTGGTACTCCCATGGTGTTTCCTTGTTCATGAAGATCACTGGTGACTTGTATTCGTTCATGAAGATCAATGGTGACTTGCCTTTGTTCATGAAGATCACTGGTGACTTGAATTCTCCCATGAAGAACCCCGGTGACTTGACTCGGTCCCTGAAGATCACCGGTGACTTGACTCTGTCCTTGAAGATCACCAGTGACTTGACTCTGTCCTTGAACATCACCAGTGACTTGACTCCATCCTTGAACATCACCAGTGAATTGACTCTGTCCTTGAAGCTCACCAGTGACTTGACTCTGTCCTTGAAGATCACCAGTGACTTGAATCCATCCTCGAAGATCACCAGTGACTTGACTCCATCCTCGAAGATCACCCGTGACTTGACTCCGTCCTTGAAGATCAGCAGTGACTTGACTTGACTCTGAAAGGTCAACAGTGACTAGCCTTGACTTTGGAAGGTCAATGGTGACTAATCCTGACTCTGGAAGGTCAACGGGGACTAACCCTGCCTCTGGAAGGTTAACGGTGACTAACCCTGACTCTGGAGGGTCCACGAGCACCTGACTCGACTCTGGAGGGTCCACAAGCACCTGACTCGACTCTGGAGGGTCCACAAGCACCTGATTCGACTCTGGAGGGTCCACAAACACCTGACTCGACTCTGGAAGGTCAGCAGGAACTAGCCCTGACTCTGGAAGGTCAACAGTGACTGACCCTGACTCTGGAAAGTCGATGGTGACCAGCCCTGACTCTGGAAGGTCGACGGTGACTAACCCTGACTCTTGTAACAGATATGCAGGTCATCGATTCATGGGTTCTGAACTAATGAATCACGGTTCGTTGAATCTAAAACAATGCAAACCCAACGCTTGTAGATTTTGAATTCAGGCATATAAAATGAAACATTTTTACACTAAATGTTTTACACTGGCCTGGCACCAGCCTGGCTGGATTTAAATTATTTACGACAAGAAATTCCAGAGTCACGCGAGAAGCCTCAAAGGAGAAACTTACATAAAGCTCTTTATGTAAGTCCTTGATAATATGTATTTTGAATATCTTTGTGCGTTGCATAAAATGGTTAATCCTTGTTATGCGAGGATTATAATTTGCTGACTTATAAATTGGAAATGTTTCTCCTAATTTTAATGTTCTCAAATAGAATCATTAGTTGTAACCCTACCCCCTTAACAGCTCATAAAACTTTATGATCCCACTGGGAAACAGGACAGGAAAAGCCAGCCCACTGGCACCTTCTCTCAATGTATTCTAAACTATTACCTTTTCTCAATGTATTCTAAATGTATTAAATATTGCTTTTTGGTTCATTAGATGTTTTCCATCTAATCAAATCAAAAATTGGAGTATCCACAATTTTATTGTGTGTTAATCTTTAAATGTGTGTAATTCTGCATATGAAGGTAACATTGTGTTTCTATCAGTTATATATGTAATTTTTGGTGTCTTTGGAATTGTCATGTTGTGACCCAACTATCCACCTATATGAAAGGTGTGTAAAGTGTATTAATCTGGAATTACGAATTTGCTAGAATATCACTGCTGAAATCTCATAAGCCAGAACTTATTAGAGTGGGTGTTTCCCCAGAGACAAAGGAACTTTTTCCCGCTTCAGATCGCGGACTTTCATTGGTTGTTCATGCGAACAGAGGCGTGAACTATTCAAGCCATAAGAGCTGACCCAGGAAGTTCCTACCTTCTTGGCTTCCCCTCTTGCACTCTGACCCCGCTCGTCCTTCTTCGCGGCCTTGGTCCGCTCTCCTATCGTCTGATCTCAGCATGGCAGCTGAGAGAACAGCCGTTCTCATGGCTCCTTCGGGAGCTTTCATCTCCATTGTTTTTGTTAGGAAGACGAATTCTGAAACATTGCTTTGTTGGACCTTTCAAAAACCGTGCGATTCCGCAGCAGCCCCGGAAGAGGAGGGTCCACGAGCATCTGACTCGACTGAGGAGGGTCAACCGGAGCCTGACTCCACTCTGGAAAGTCAACGAGCACCTGACTCGACTCTGGAAGGTCAACAGGAACTAGCCTTGACTCTGGAAGGTCGACGGTGACTAACCCTGACTCTGGAAGGTTGACAGTGACTAACCCTGACTCTGGAGGGTCCATGAGCACCTGACTCGACTCTGGAGGGTCCACGAGCACCTGACTCGACTTTGGAGGGTCAACGGGCACCTGACTCAACTCTGGAAAGTCAACGGGCAATTGACTCAACTCTGGAAGGTCAACGGGAACCTGACTCAACTCTGGAGGGTCAACGTGAACCTGACTCAACTCTGGAGGGTCAGCGGGAACCTGACTCAACTCTGGAGGGTCAACTGGAACCTGACTCAATAGATGTTTTCCTGACTCAGGAAAGCCCACCGTAGCTGCCATCCTCTGCAGTGGCTCCGGGCTGGCGGCCACCTTGTGCAGTGGTGCTGGGTTGGTGGCCATCTTGTACTGTGGTGCTGGCTCAGCAGACATGACGTGAACAGTCTCTGGATCAGCAGACGTGACGTGAACACTCCTGGGAATCTCTAGGATTTTTGACAGCATGGAGAAATAATCCAAAAACGTCTCAGCGGCCATCTTGGGTGTTGGCGCTGAGCTTGTGGCCATCTTGCATCGTGGCGCTGGGCTGATGACCACTTTGTGCTGTGGCGCTGTGCTGGCATCCATCTTGCCTCGTGGCGCTGGGCTGACAACCATCTTGTGCAGTGTCACTGGACCTGCGGCCATCTTGTGCTGTGGCGCTGGGCTGGTGTCCATCTTGCCTCGTGGCGCTGGTCTGTCGGCCATCTTGTGCTGTGGTGTTGGGCTGGCTTCCATCTTGCCTCATGGTGCTGGGTTGGCGGCCATCCTGTGCAATGGCGCTGGGTCGGCGGGCATTCTGCGCAGTGGCACTGGGCTGGCGGCCATCTTGTGCAGCGGCACTGGGCTGGCGGCCATCTTGTGCAGCGACGCTGGCTCTGCAGACTTGCGTCTCCTTTCCCATCTCTGTCCACAGTGGTGAGACGGCGGCTCCCATCCGTTCCTCCCGAACCCAAGGTCGACAGGGGGCCATAGTCCTCTCGACCACTCATTCCTGAGCGACCCCCCCCCCCTGTGCTTTTCACAGAAAATGGAGGAATTGGTGTATACTGGGACTAAACTCTCTCACTCATTCGCTGCTAGCCCTCAGATATCAACAAAAAAACTGCGGGCCCCCCAACCACCAAAGCCTGTGGGCCCTGTTCCTATGAGAGCTCTCCGACCGTTGACACAACGCCAGGGCCCAAATCCACTATCTGCTGAAGGTGAACCAAAAACAGCTGATAGCAGCTCTCAGTTATATGTGTTGGGTCCCGCTTTAATAGCTCAAATAAAAGTTTTTGCACAAATGTGCCAAAGATGATACCTCAGACAGAAGAAAGTAACATTTTATATTTTACATCAACATTAATTGAAAAATTAAACGTTGCGTTACTTTTGGTTTATTTACCTCCAATTAATTAAAATCCTTTCTGATAGTAATACTTAGCATGTATAGCACATGATGTGTGAAAGCATTACAGTTTTTTTTCTCTGTGAATTCTTATTTTAGACCCTTGAAAGTTGGTTCATAACCCATAAATGTTAATAATTATTCACTTTAATAGTTCAGGATACTTAATCCATATGTTTAACCATTTAAATCATCTAACTATCTAGTTACTTCATGAAATTGCTTGTTTCATGCAATCAAGATTAATAAACAGTGCAATGAATTTGGAATTGGATATTTAAATGGTATGTGGAAATTTTGCTTTATCTATTGAAAATGAAGCATAATTAGAATAATATATATATTTAAATGATGCATATGTGCCTGCTGCCTCATTCTGAGCCTGAAAACAGAAACACTCTTCAACATCATCATCATCATCATCATCATCATCATGCTGCATTACTTTATCTACTATTAACCTATGGAGACCCACCTTCGGCTTGCTGGACAATCTGAAAAACAGGAAATTAATTACTAAAAAGTGTTCAAGCTCAGCACATCAGTACATTTATTTCTAGAAAGAGAAATGTGTTGTTACGCTTTGAATGACTCACTGCCTAATTTTGTAAAGTGCAAGTCCAACAGTCAGAGCGAAGATAACCAGAATCAGGGATAATATGATCAAGAATGAAACTGTAACCTGTTGACAATCTAAAAACACACAATATGCACATGAAAAATAGAGGATACAATAGAAATAAAAAAAAATTGAGAGTCCCAATACACGCAGTTTCCTGACTAGTATAATCTGAGATTTACATAAAACATTATTTTATCAAGCAAATCCTTTGATTGCATCATTTTACTAGAATATATAGGTCTTCCCAGGACACAATGTTGTGATGTACCTGTATTGATTTACCTGCAAACTGAAAACCAGAGAGAGGCAGTTGAAATTGTTGACTTGCATTGCCATGAATATTGTTGCCAACACACTGCAGAGTGGATTGTGTGTGTGACAGACTGATGAAGAGAGATGGTGCTCTGTTAATAAATAAATATCATATTCTTGCGGGCGCTAGGATGCAACTATATTCAAAGCAATCCCGGTGGCCTGCAACTTCTCCTGGTGCTCTCAATCCAGGACATTTAAATGCGCAATAAAGGCCTACTTTCAAAATAATAATAATATATATAACTTTTCATTTCACTTCACTAGAATTATTCTCCTAATATTTAGAAATGTTATGATTTTAATCTCGTAATCTTAGATTATTATTTTTTTTACGTGGCACTAAAATGCCATCGTAAATACCTCAGGAAGAAGGAAGTAACATTTTATATTTTGCATCAACATTAATTGTTGACTAAAAACAAAACATTGCATTACTTTTTATTTGATTTCATCCCATGAATTAAAATACTTTCTGAAAATAATACGTAGCCTAGTACTGTACAGTTTATTTTCTCCGTGAAATCTTAGTTTAGACCCTTGAAAGTCAGTTAATTTCCCATAAATGATAATTATTTGGAATTGGATATTAAAACAATAATTTAAACATCTATTAATATTCAATGAGTCTATTAATGTTGGTTTAATATGATGGAAGTAAAACAGCAAAAACAGAGAGTGAAATCTCCTGTTTAGATCCCAAGTTTCCAGCTGTAACACCTGCTGATGATTAGAGAAGGACTGAAGCTCTGCTGCAGAAACTGAATCTGACTGCATCGGATCTATTATAACTTCCTTTTTTCATAACATCAAACCAGTACTTCCTGGATCAACATGAACATGCCTTCTGTGCACACAAAGTCTTTAACTGAATATCTGGATAGTCTTTTGCTACAAAAACTACACAACTAACATTTTCTATGTTCCATCTAATTTCTGTCTGTTGCACACACAAAGCTATAATATGGCTTCAGAAAACTTGAGATGTAGTGCACAGGTTTTATAGATGTACAGGTGCTGGTCATATAATTAGAATATAATCAAAAGGTGATTTATTTCACTAATTCCATTCAAAAAGTGAAACGTGTTTATTATATTCATTCATTACACAAAGACTGATATATCTCAAATGTTTATTTATTTTGATGTTGATGATTATAACTGACAAATAAGGAAAATTCCAAATTCAGTATTTCAGAAAATTAGAATATTGTGAAAAGGTTCAATATTGAGGACACCTGTTGCCACACTCTAATCAACTAATTAAATTGAATTAAATTAAATTTATGCATTTAGCAGATGCTTTTATCCAAAGCGACTTACAGTGTATTCAGTCTATACATTTTTACCTATCATGTTTTCCCGGGGAATCGAACCCCCAACCCCCTCTACCACTTGAGCTTCTAACTCAAAAACACCTGCAAAGGCCTTTAAATGGTCTCTCAGTCTAGTTCTGTAGGCTACACAATCATGGAGAAGACTGCTGACTTGACACCTTGCACAAGGAGGGCAAAACACAAAAGGTCATTGCAAAAGAGGCTGGCTGTTCACAGAGCTATGTGTCCAAGCACATTTATAAAGAGGAGAAGGAAAGGGAAAAAAATTGTTCTAGAATAAAAATGTGTACAAGTAATAGGAATAACCACACCCTGGAGAGGATTGTGAAACAAAACCCATTCAAAAATGTTGGGGAGATTCACAAAGAGTGGACTGCAGTTGGAGTTAGTGCTTCAAGAACCACTACGCACAGACGTATGCAAGACATGGGTTTCAGCTGTCGCATTCCTTGTGTCAAGGCACTCTTGAACAACAGACAGCCTCAGAAGCATCTAAAGACGAAAAGGTAAATTTTGCATTTCCTTTGGAAATCAGGGTCCCAGAGTCTGGAGGAAGAGAGGAAAGGCAGACAATCCACGTTGTTAAGGTCCAGTGTAAAGTTTCCACAGTCAGTGATAGTTTGGGGTGCCATGTCATCTGTTGGTGTTGGTTCACTGTTTTTTTTCTGAGCTCCAAGGTCAACACAGCAGTATACCAGGAAGCTTTAGAACAATTCATGCTTCCTGCTGCTGTCCAACTTTATGGAGATGCAGATTTCATTTTGCAACAAGACTTGGCACCTGCACACTGTGCCAAAGCTACCAGTACCTGGTTTAAGGGCCATGGTATCCCTGTTCTTAATTGGCCAGCAAACTCGCCTGACCTTAACCCCATAGAAAATCTATGGGGTATTGAAAAGAGAAAGATGCGATATGCCAGACTCAACAATGCAGAAAAGCTGAAGGCCACTATCAGAGCAACCTGGGCTCTCAAAACACCTGAGCAGTGCCATAAGCTGATCGACTCCATGCCACACCGCTTTACTGCATTAATTCAGGCAAAAGGAGCCCTAACTAAGTAATGAGTGCTGTACATGCTTATACTTTTTATGTTTATACTTCTTAGTTGGCCAAGATTTATAAAAATCCTTTCTTAGTATTGGTCTTAAGTTATATTCTTATTTTCTGAGATACTGAATTTGGGATTTTCCTTAGTTGTCAGTTATAATAATCAAAATTAAAAGAAATAAACATTTGAAATATATCAGTCTGTGTGTAATAAATGAATATAATATACCAGTTTCACTTTTTGAATGGAATTATTTAAATAAATCAACTTTTTGATGATATTCTAATTATATGGCCAGCACCTGTATGGTCATATTCCCTTTCACACTGACCAAAGTTTCTCTTTTGGAATATACACACTTTTAGAAAATGTACAATTTCTTTGCTGCCCTGCCTCTTCTCCAAGATTCAAATGATTTTCCAGAGCCTGAAGCAACTTGGGACAATACTTATAAACCTATGGAATGTCCCACTCTGGCAATGCTGTGAAGCAAGCTAACCAACCAACTCTTTCACAGAACAGCTCTCAACATTAACACCATTAGAAGAATTGCTGACAATTTCAATTCGGAAAAGAGATTGTCAGATTTGGGCCAGGTAATCCAGACTTATGGTCAAAGAGATCCACAGCATGGCCATCACATGTAAACCCATGGTAGTAATCATGATCACAAGATCTTTGGATTGACTTCCCCCACCTAGAAGAAAAGAACCAGACTGAAATTAATTTAAGGGGACCTTTTAACCTCTGGTCTCCATAGAACGTCCTTATGTCAGAGAATGGCACAGAAACTGTCTGTTATGTAGATGCACCAAAATGAACTCAAAAAGACTTATAAATGAATATCAGTCCATTGCTTAACTCCATATTCATTTATATGTAACCCACACATTTGACTATCATGTTTATAATCACTTATTGTGTATGTATTTTTAATAACTATTGAATAGCTTAAGGATTCATATTCATGTTTAGTATGTGTGTTTGAATCTGCTTGCTTAAAAGGTTTCTGACCATCGGTTATTTGTCAAATGTATCATATTCTTGTTTTAGGAATCATGTCCAAAATAATACCCTGCAAGATCGGGAAAATTTGGACCATATGATTGATAAGATAGCATATGATTTATCTATGGGGGTGTAGAAACATCGCAACACTCCGAGCAAAGACAATATCTAATTGGTCAAGAAAACATTTGAGGTGTGGCCAAAAGGCCAGTTTAAATACTCAGAACTCCATCAAATTTAGCTTTTAGCTTTTAGCTTTTACTTTTTAGCTTTTGCTTTTAGTCATGCCAGCTTTTAGCTTTTGCTTTTAGTCATCACTTTTTGCGTTCTTTGTGCACGGTTCCAGCGTGCTTTCAGCCTGCTGGTACTTAGCCACATAAACACCACATATTCTCGTCAAACTTTTCTATTATTCTTTTACTTTAGTTTCTTTTCTTTTCCGTTTGAGAGTTTTGTGCTCTAAGTTTTGTAACGCAGTGTCTCCGAGTCTGACCTCGACTGATAGTCTGAAACTTCAACCAGCCCACAACTCCGAATCGTTAGCCGACGCCCAACCACAGGCTTCCCAAGACGTCACTTCAATGACTAGACTGTAAACAATTTGGAGTAGGATTTACTTGAGAAAAGCTTGGAAAGTTTTAAATTAAGTTTGCTTGGGAATTTCCAGGTTAATTTTGTTGACTCTTTGTAAATTTTACATTATGTAATGCTTATTACTGTAAAAAAAAAAAAAAAAAAAAAAACTGAAAAAGAAAAAACAATATGTAAGATTTACTTAATTTTTTGTTTTCTTATGCAAATTTTGCAATCATATATTATAAGTGAAACTTACCCATTGAATGAAATAAAATCTGTGAGTTTATAAAATTTACTTTAACAAGGTAACACTGGAATAACACCAAGCTATTAGAGCATGTGGTTAAATTGCAAACATGCAAGTAAGCATGTAGACAGGCTTTCATCCTTTTAAGATAATATGCCCACTCAATAAAATGAATAGCCAAATTAACACAGAGACCTCAATGCATGGTACACCACCATACACAATGATGTCAATAATCAATGAATAGTGTTTGAGTATGAATGGGTCATTTTGAGTAGAAAATGAACTCCAGGTGTCAAAAAAACAGTATGTTACTAAAACAAGCTAAAACAAAAAGAGTGAAAAATGGAACATATTTAATTTTTCATGCCCCAATGCATGATGGGAAATATGGGAACATAACTTTGATATACTTAAAGAATCCTTGTAAACATAACAAATGGTTCCAAGTAAAATATACTTATGAGTTCCAACTTTAATTTCTACAAGTTTAAATTGAGTACTAACATAAAATGTACTTTATATTTTTTTTATTATTGCCTTAACTTAATTATTTAATGTAGAAATTACATTTGTTTTTGTGTAGTATTTACTGCACCACAAAATAATTGTTATCAGTGTACTGAACTTCCCCCTTTTCAACAAAAATAAAGGGGACCCCTTTTACACAGGCAATGCAGGTAAAGTATCTATGTAACAATTGGTGTGGAAGACAGGAGGCAAATGCAAGTTAACAGAGTTTATTGTAAAGAGATGTGATGGATGAAGGTTGGAGAGTGAACGGAGGGGACTGCGACTTCGGATTCCAGACTGGGAAAAATAGGTGGCTGGTAACCTAAACTACACTCAAAAGGAGATAGGCCCGTAGCTGATACTGGTAAGGTATTGTGGGCGTACTCCACCATTAACAATTGTTGGCTCCAGGAGGAAGGATTCTTGCTCTGGGGATGAAACCCTGAGGACAGACTTACAGTCGCTCCCAGCAATCTACAGAATTCTCGCCAAAATTTGGACACAAATTGGGGTCCCCTGTCGGAAACCACGTCTATCGGGAGGCCATGTAAATGAAAGACGTTATCTATGACGGTCAACGCTGTCTCCTTGGCTGAGGGTAATTTGGGCAAAGGAAAAAGTGGGCCGCCTTCGAGAACCGGTCCACCACGGTTAAAACTACCGTGTTGCCCTGGGAGGGCGGGAAGGCGGTAATAAAATCTATAGCGATGTGGGACCAGGGTCTCGAAGGGACCGGCAGCGGTTGAAGTAACCCATCAGGGGGCCGATTGGAAGTCTTACCAGTGGCACAGACAGAGCAAGACAAAACAAAACTGTGAATGTCGCGAGCCATAAGTGCCCACCAGAATCGTTGCTTGACTAAAAATCTAGTGCGGTTAACCCCTGGATGGCAAGCTACATTAGAGCAATGTCCCCACTGGATAACGTTGGACATTAATCCCTCACAAATAAGCGATTTGATGGGCACCCGGGCGGAGGCGTTACCCCTTCTAAGGCCATTCTGACCTTCCATTCGATCTCCCATGAGTGTGGAGACCACTAATGTCTCAGGAAAAATACACTCGGGAGTGGACGGGCGTTTGGAATGGTCAAAAATACGTGACAAAGAGTCGGGTTTGATATTTTTGGAACCCGGGCGGTACGAGATAGTAAAGTCAAAACGTCCAAAAGAAAAGTGCCCACCGAGCCTGCCTGGAGTTCAACCTTTTGGCTGTGCTAATGTATTCTAGATTCTTGTGGTCAGTCCATACAATAAAAGGAACCCCCGATCCTTCTAACCAGTGTCGCCATTCCTCCAATGCCATCTTAACTGCCAACAATTCTCAGTTACCAATATCGTAATTTCGTTCAGCAGGAGATAAACGATATGAAAAATACGTGCAAGGGTGGACCTTGTCATCTAAGGGAGAACATTGCGATAACACCGCTCCTACCCCCACCTCCAACACATCGACCTCCACCACAAACTGACGTGTTGGGTCAAGGGTGATCAATATAGGGGCTGAAACGAAGCAGCTCTTCAGTTTGGCAAACACAGCCTCAGCTGTGTCTGACCACCTGAACGCAGTCTTGAAGGAGGTCAAGGCAGTCAGAGGTCCGGCTAGTTGGCTGAAGTTGTGAATAAAACGCCGGTAGAAGTTAGCGAACCCCAGAAACCTCTGTAGGGCCTTACGGAATCTGGACTTGGCCACTCTACTACAGCCTTAACCTTCTCGGGATCAATGCGTATTCCCTCAGTCGACACGATATACCCCAGAAATGGAATTGACGGTGCATGAAACTCGCATTTCTCCGCCTTGACAAAAAGCCCATTCTCTAGCAACCTCTGAAGCACTCATCAGATGTGACGAGTGCCTGGAAGACAGCTGGGGAGTTGGAAAGCCCGAAGGGCATGACCAAATATTCAAAGTGCCCTCTGGGGGTATTAAAGGCGGTCTTCCATTCATCCCCTTCCCTGATACGAACCAAATCATAAGCATTGCGTAAGTCCAGTTTTGTGAAAATTGACGCTCCCTGCAACCTCTCGAAGGCCGAAGACATCAACGGCAAAGGATAAGTATTCTTTACCGTGATGTTGTTCAGTCCCAGGTAATCAATACAAGGTCGCAGTGATCCGTCCTTCTTCCCCACAAAAAAGAGCCCCACCCCCGCAGGAGAGGAGGAAGGGTGGATGAACTTCGAAGCTAGAGAATCAGAAATATATTTCTCCATAGCCTCCCTTTCCGGAACAGAAAGTGAATATAATTTGCCTTTTGGCGGAGACTTACCTGACAGTAAATCTATGGCACAGTCGTAGGGACGATGCGGAGGAAGAGAAGCAGTACAAGACTTACTGAACACTTCCTTCAGATGGAGGTACTCCACGGGCACGTTAGACAAATCCACCGCCTCCTCCTGTAATACAGACATAGACACAGACGGACAGGCAGACACTAAACAAGACTCATGACACTTTTTACACCAGGACAGAATGGAATTGGAGGACCAGTCTATTTTGGGGTTATGGAGGAGGAGCCAAGGGTGACAGAGGACTATGGGTGCCAGGGGAGAGTCAAGGATGTGGATGGAAATAGTGGTTGACTGAGAGTGGTTGCCTGGTGTGATGAGGGTGATGTCTTCAGTGATGTGCGAAATAGCCGGGAGTTTCTGTCCATTAAGGGCGTGAACCGTGATGTGGTGTGGAAGGGGTTTGAGGGGAATGTGGAGTTTGTGTGCCAGAGTGCTGTCCATGAAATTACCCTCTGCCCCTGAGTCCAGTAGTGCTTGACAGTGTGTCTGTGCTGACCATCTCAGTCTAACCGGAAGGAGCGTAGATGATGATGATGAGGTCTTCTCGGCGGAGATCCCACCCGATAGTAGCCTCATACGTACTACCGGGCTTGGCCCTTTTACCGGACAGGTGTAGGCTTGATGTCCGGCTCCCCCGCAGTAGAGGCACAGGCCAAGGGACCTCCGCCTCTCCTTCTCCCAGGAAAGCCGAGCTCGCCCTACCTGCATGGGCTCGTGATCGTAGGAGGGGCGGGCCGCGTCCCTGCCGCTGAATAGCACGTCCGCCGGTGTTCTGGATGTGGTGCTGGGTAAGCTCCTCCTCTCCATCCGCATCAGACGTGTGTCGACCCGCAAGGCCCATGCAGGAACATGTCCCACTGTACCTCCTCGTTCCAATGACACTCCACCGCCAGGGTCCGGAACTCGATGGAATAGTCCGAGACGGATCTCTCATGCTGGCGTAACTCCGCCAGTTTTGTGGCCGCCTCCTGTCCGGCGACGGCCCGATCGAAGACCTGTCTCATCTCGGTGGAAAGTGCCTGAAACGAGGCGCAGCATGGATCCTGGTTCTCCCACACCGCTGTCCCCCATAATGCCGCCCTCCCAGAAAGTAGAGTCAGCACAAAGGCCACCTTGGCCCTTTCATTAGCGAAGGTCCTGGGCTGTAGGAAAAAAGTGCATGTCACAGCGGGTTAAAAATGCTCTACAGAAGTTGGGCTCGTTAAGAGTGTCGTTAAGATTCCTCTCCTGGAGTCCATCCTCTGAACACTGGCACTGAGAAATTCCTCGAGAGTGGAATGTTGACTACTCGCTACCTCCATAATGGTCAGATCGTTTTGTAACAATTGGTATGGAAGACAGGAGACAAATGCAAGTTAACAGAGTTTATTGTAAAGAGAAAGGTTGGAGAGTGACGCAGGGACTTCGATGGCAGCACAGACTGGTGAGTAGGTGGGTTGAGTGCGCTGGTAGAGATGACTGTGGTGGTAGATCCGTGAGAGGTGAAGATAATCCGTGGGTGAATGGAACAATCCGGAGACGGCCGAACAGGAGACAAAGCAAGGGCAGGAACACGAGAAGCTGAACAGACATCAAACACGGAGGACCTCAAACAACGATCTGACAAACAAGAGACGAAAGATTAAGTATTAAGTAGGCTGTTGGAATGAGCTGCACCTGTCGCTGATCAGATGATCAGCGGCAACACCCACATGAAACAATCAACATGACATAACATGAATACAGCAGGAGACAGACTAAGTTAAACTGGTGTATCTAATATAATTGTAAGGAACTCGAGGGTCGAGGGTCAATTAAGTGATTGGTGGTTGTTCATGTCTATGCAATTTCACGTATTGCTGTTAACTGGGATTTCACATTTTCATTCTTTGAAACTCATTATTTTCTAACTTTCTGTCTTCCTCCAACTTATGTGAATGTGTGAGTGCATGTGCTTATGTGTTAGATTAGTTTATATGTCTTAGATTTATCTAATAAAGCCTTGTTCATAGTGCTGTAGTACTCGAGTCCGGTCTTGGACTCGAGTCCGGACTCGAGACATTTTTCTGTCGTCTCGGACTTGTCTCGGACTCGTTGAATTTGCACTCGGACTTGTCTCGGACTTGGCCATTGGACTCGCCAAGTCTTCTAATTGGTCTCGACCGAGTCCAGCAAAAAAATAAAATAAAAAATTTCTCCTTCAAAACAAAACCACATTTGCATGATGTCGCGACTGAAAACGTGTGGAAAACGCTAGGCGCACCGCTCTCCTTATTTCCAAAGCACTGTAGCCTGCGCTTGCGCTCCAGTGGCGTCTGCTGTTGCTGGGCAACCATGACCCGCTCTCCATGATGATGCAGAAGTTTCAGCAAAGAATAAATGGAATTCCAGCACTTAAAATCACTTGCAGTAGCTCTGCTAATAGATTCATTTAAAAAATGGCTATCCTTGTACAACTATGATCATCTGTTTCTCCATCTTGCCTTAGCTTTCAGTATTGTTCCGGGAAAGGATGTGCATGACCAGTGGTGCACTTACTGTGACCTGAAAAGTTTAGATGTTTCTAATTTAATTTTCTACCTGTTAGATTGTGTTTTATTTACGTCTACACCTAGATAGCCTATTTTTTTTATCAATAAACGCATATTAATGCATAGCCTTATGCAACAATTACATATGTAAATTTTAAAAACTTTATATATGACATTACATATTTACATTTTCATGTAACAGCCAGTATTTGTATCTGTAACAATCACAAAAATTTTCCTATCTGCATTCGGATACAACATCGTACAGTTACTTGATAAGACTGTTATGACTTTTTATATATTTTTTCGTAGTTATCACTGAACAAGTATGTCGTGTTAAACTGAAATAATTATTAATTTCTAAAATAATATTTATCATGCAAGCAGAGAGATGTCATGACAAACGTGTCATAGTGATCATTTGAACACGACTGAATCCATTCAATGCACACATTCTCATTACGCAGAACACTTTAAGCGAGTCTTAATGTTAATGAACTTCACTAAACAGATGTGTGTGTTCCGCGCAAACCAGCAAAAGGTAAATATGCAAACATGTAGGACAAGTAGACAATGTATCCGTATCGAAGCTGATTATTAGCCTACTCTTGAGAGAGAACTGATTTGGTTTTTGAGAGACTGAGACGCGCAGCGCGGCTGTTTGATTGGTGAGCGCGCTGTGCTTATTCCATTCATTCGTATCATGGTAGCCTAAGCTTTCAATATTTGCCTTTTAAATATATACAAATAATATAATGTGTAGCTCTGATGTATTATTATAGGTAAAATTACTCTTGCAACGCTCTGATTTCTGAGAGATAAACAGAGAGGCGACAACAATGGGGTGTTTGATTTGCGATCTTTTCACTCAAAGTTTACATTCATTCACTTCTGGTGCTGATCCCCTGGCTCACCTGTTATCTAGCAAACACCAGACTCTGTCAGCTTTAGCCGAGTATTCAGGCAGAATTATTCCTTGAGCGTTATTCGTTTTTTAAGCCATTATCCGTGCCTTTCCGAATAAGGTATTCGGCTTCAGGCACAACCCTAATTATTACATTACATATTTTATTTTTACATGCAACATAGATAAGGTCATATAGTAACAGCTCCACACAATATTGTAATTCTAAAATTCACGTCGTACTTGCAAACACTTTGTATGCATTATGGTTAATGCATGCTGGAGTAGTCGATTGTTTCCGACAGAGCTCGACTAGTCTATGCAAGCACTAGCACAGTATGACAAAAATGTCGCTGTATTTATGTGCGCATGTCCAGTAGAGCCAAACGTATCCATTCTAGCCTTGCTGCGCGCATTTGTCATATCCCAAGCTTTGCGTGTGTCTGTGCACTGTGCCAATTAGGCATAGTCATATACATTTTTGACCACAGATATAATGTCAACAAAAAATAAAGTACATAAAAATAATTTGACCTTACAGTTCCAAACTTTGTTTGTTTATCCAAGTTTAGCTCCCAGGGTCGGACTGGGGGTAAAACCACTCATTAGCAAGGCCCCAAAGGAAGAGAGGGCCCTTGAAAAGTATGAATCTGAAATATATATTTTTTACCTGGATATTTTCATGGGTGGGGGCCATGGGGGCCCATCAGGACTGCCTATGCATAGGGCCCAGGATCTTGTTTAACGCCCCTGTTAGATTTAACCCTAATTATACACAATTGAATCTAATCAAGCTCTTACTAGACACACTCATCTTCCAGGTGTTTTAAGGCCAGTTGGAGCTAAACTTTTCAGGACATTGGCCATCCAGGATGTAGTTTGGAGACCCCTGTCCTACAGAGTTGTTACTTTGCACATGCTTTTTGATCATTACAAATAATAATGTAAAATTATTTTCTTAGAATAGGAGATATGCTTTCTCTCGCATCACAAACATTATCAGTAGTTAAGTATGTGGTCTTGAAGAGGACCCTTTTTTCTTTCATTTGGACTCGGTCTTGGACTGGGACTCGAAACTTTTGGACTTGGACTTGACTTGGACTCGAACCTCTTTGGACTCGGTCTTGACTCGGTCTCGACTAGTCCTGGACTTGGACTTGACTTGGACTCGACAAAGCCGGACTTGACTACAGCTCTACTTGTTCATATCGAAAAGATAAGTATTTTGTGTTTTGTGCTTACAAGTTAATGTCTTAAAATGCCTATCTTCTTACTGTGCTAATTAATAGTGTTTTCACTATACTTTGGATATTAATATCCATTGCAGAGTTGATGTTATATGGCTCGTTTCAGTAAATCACTGGCCTTCTCAGTGATCAGCCATATAACAGTGATTCTGTCCAAATTCCCTTTGAAATCTTAAATGATTCCCTTTGAGCTAAACTGATCTGTTTACCTTCACAGAATGATTAAACAACTCTGGTGTATCAATATCACCCTGCAGAAAGACTGATAATTTACCCAATTAATTATTTTTCCAGGCATGAAAATATCCAGATGATGTGTAATTAGTAACCCTTTGAAATAAATAATAATTATAATATTTACAAACCCGATTCCAAAAAAGTCGGAACACTGTACAAATTGTGAATTAAAACAGAATGAAACTAGAAAAAAAAGTTTGTTGAGACAAACTTTAAGTTGGCTTGAGAAAGCCTTACCAGAAAGTTTGAAGAAGTTTAAAGAAGTTAGAAGTTTATAATTTAAAGTTAGATTGATAGATTAGTTTAAAGAAAGAAATATATATTAGTTAGAAAGAATGACAGATAGATTAGTTAGAAAGAATGATATAGATTAGCTCAAATGAAAGAATGATAGATAGATTAGTTTGAAAGAAAGAATGCATGCGACTAACATGTTTCTAGCATGATTAGCAAGTTACTAGCATGTTGTTAGCATGACTAGCATGTCGCCACCATTTTTGTAGCATGACTAGCATGTTGTTAGCATGTTTCTAGCATGATTAGCATGCGAATACCATGTTTTTAGCATGACTAGCATGTCGCTGCCATGTTTCTAGCATGATTAACATGCTGCTAGCCTGTTGCTAGCATGTTACTAGCATGACTAGCATGGGACTAGCATGTTGCTAGCATGTTTCTAACATGATTAGCATGCTAATAGCATGTTTTGCTAGCATATTGTTATCATGACTAACATGTTGCTAGTATATTTCTAGCATGATTGGCATTTGAATAGCACGTTGCTAACATGTTTCTAGTATGATTAGCATGTTGTTAACATGTTTATAGCATGATTAGCATGCAACTAGCATGATTTTAGCATGATGAGCATTTCACTAGCATGTCTGTAGCATGATTACCATTTCGCTAGCATGTTTCTAGCATGTTTCTAGCATGATTAGCATGTTTTTAGCATGTTGCTAGCATGTTTCTAGCATGATTAGCATGCGACTAGCATGTTGCTAGCATGATTTTAGCATGATTAGCATGTTGCTAGCATGTTTCTTGCATGATTAGCATGTTGCTAACATGTCGCTAGCATGTTGCTAGCATGTTTGTAGCATGACTAGCATGAGACTAGCATGTTTCTAGCATGATTAACATGTTGCTAGCATGTTTCTAGCATGACTAGCATGCAACTAGCATGTTGCTAGCATTATTTTACCATGATTAACATGTTGCTAACATGTTTCTAGCATGATTAGCATGCGACTAGCATGTTGCTAGCATGATTTTAGCATGATTAGCATGATGTTAGATTGTTTCTATCATGATTAGCATGCGACTAGCATGTTGCTAGCATTATTTTACCATGATTAACATGTTGCTAACATGTTTCTAGCATGATTAGCATGCGACTAGCATGTTGCTAGCATGATTTTAGCATGATTAACATGATGTTAGATTGTTTCTATCATGATTAGCATGCGACTAGCATGTTGCGAGCATTTTTCTAACATGATTAGCATGTTACTAGCATGTTGCTAGTATGTTTCTAACATGACTAGCATGCAACTATGATGTTGATAGCATGTTTCTAGCATGATTAGCATGTTGCTAGCATGTTTCTTGCATGATTAGCATTTTGTTAGCATGTAGCTAACAAGTTTCTAGCATGATTAACATGTTGCTAGCATGTTGTTAACATGTTTCTAGCATGATTAGCATGCGACTAGCATGTTGCTAGCATGATTAGAATGTGACTAACATGTAGAAACATGTTAGTGACATGGTAGCAACATGCTAATCATGTTAGCAACATGTTAACAACATGCTACCATGTCGCTAACATGTTTCTAGCATGATTAGCATGTTTCTGGCATGGCTAGCATGCAACTAGCATGTTTCTAGCATGTTTAGCATGTTTCTAGCATGACTAGCATTCGACTAGCATGTTTCTAGCATGATTTTAGCATGATTAGCATTTTTAGCATTTTGCTAGCATGTTTCTAACATGATTTTATTATGATTAGCATGTTACTAGCATGATTTTAGCATGATTGACAAGTTTTTACCATGTTTCTAGCATTACTAGCATGCAACTGGCATGTTGCTAGCCTGATTTTAGTATAATTATCATGTTGCTAGCATGTTTCTAGCATGATTAACATGTTGCTAGCATGTTTATAGCATGACCAGCATGTTTCTAGCATGTTTCTAGCATGTTTCTAGCATGATTAGCATGTTGCTAGCATGTTTCTAGCATGACTAGCATGCGACTAGCATGTTGCTAGCATGCGACTAGCATGTTGCTAGCATGCGACTAGCATGTTGCTAGCATGATATTAGCATGATTAGCATATTATTAGGACAGATAGATAGATAGACAGATAGATAGATAGATTTACCATAGTTTACCATGATTTACTATAGTATACCATGATTTACCATGTTCAAGTATGATTTACTGATTCTAGCATGATTTAGCATAGTTTACCATGATTTACCACGATTTACAGTAGTTTACCATGATTTACTATAGTATACCACAATTTACCATGTTCAAGTATGATTTATTGATTCTAGCATGATTTACCATAGTTTACCATGATTTACCACGATTTACTATAGTTTACCATGATTTACTATAGTATACCATGATTTGCCATGTTCAAGTATAATTTACTGATTCTAGCATGATTTACCATAGTTTAGCATGATTTACCATAGTTTACCATGATTTACCATAGTTTACCATTATTTACTATAGTATACCATGAGTTACCATGTTCAAGTATGATTTACTATGATTCTAGCATGGTTTACAATAGTTTACCACGATTTACCATAGTTTACCATGATTTACTATAGTTTACCATGATTTACCACGATTTACCATAGTTTACCATGATTTACTATAGTATACCATGATTTACCATGTTCAGGTATGATTTATTGATTCTAGCATGATTTACTATAGCTTACCATGATTTACCACGATTTACCATAGTTTACCATGATTTACTATAGTATACCATGATTTACCATGTTCAAGTATGATTTACTGATTCTAGCATGATTTAGCACAGTTTATCATGATTTGTCACGATTTACCATAGTTTACCATGATTTACTATAGTATACCACGATTTACCATGTTCAAGTGTGATTTAATGATTCTATTATGTTTTACCATAGTTTACCATGATTTACCATAGTTTACCATGATTTACCATGATTTACTATAGTTTACCATTATTTACTATAGTATACCTTGATGTACCATGTTCAAGTATAATTTACTGATTCTAGCATGATTTACCATAGTTTAGCATGATTTACCATAGTTTACCATGATTTACCACGATTTACTATAGTTTACCATTATTTACTATAGTATACCATGATTTACCATGTTAAAGTATGATTTACTATGATTCTAGCATGATTTACCATAGTTTACCACGATTTACCATAGTTTACCATTATTTACTATAGTATACCATGATTTACCATGTTCAAGTATGATTTACTGATTCTAGCATGATTTACCATAGTTTACCATAGTTTACCACGATTTACCATAGTTTACCATTATTTACTATAGTATACCATGATTTACCATGTTCAAGTATGATTTACTGATTCTAGCACAATTTACCATAGTTTAGCATGATTTACCATAGTTTACCATGATTTACCATAGTTTACCATTATTTACCACGATTTACCATAGTTTACCATGATTTACTATAGTATACCACGATTTACCATGTTCAAGTATGATTTACTGATTCTAGCATGATTTAGTATAGTTTACCATGATCTATGATCTATGATAGATAGATAGATAGATAGATAGATAGATAGATAGATAGATAGATAGATAGATAGATAGATAGATAGATAGATTAGATGAGTTTGAATGAGTTTAAATTGAATAGCATCAAAGCTTGATTGAGTCTAATGGGATTTGGAGCTTGGGTCATCTGAACATCCTGTCAATGAAAGTCTATGGGCATTTTTATGATTTTTAATATTAATTTTTAAGAAAACCGTAACTCAACCAGCCTGACCTGAGTTTGGAGTATGTAGCTTGAACGTTCTAGGAGGAGTAGGAGTCCAAAAATTTTCCGGCCAGAAAACTAAGAAGAAGAAGAAGTTTAAATAGGATTTCAGTAAGTTGGCTTTCTCAAGCCAACTTGATGTGGAAGATTCAAATTTCAATATTTTATTCAGAAAACAACATAGATGACATATCAAATGTTTAAAATGAGAAAAAACATTTGTGTGAAGATATATAAGATATTTGATATACACATTTTTCTGTAGTCATCAGAATTTTTATATAACTCATACCAGTAATTTTGAGCTCTGTTTCATTACCTTCTAGAGTTACTGTTATGCATAAAACCCTTGATACAACACTGAGAGGAATACTGAGATAAAAGACAAGAAATGCAACCTTCAAGTTATTTAACTTTTGTTACTTTACTTACACAACAGGTCATTTCAATTCTCTCATCCTTTTTTTTGTACATTCACTGAAATTCTGTGCAGTCAGCACTTTCAATCAATTTGTATGAAAAGATAGTGTACAGACAGAGGATGAGTACAATTAGAGAAAATTTTATATTAAATAACAATAAGTATTCCTACATCAAAAAAGTAAATGTTAAGAAACCATATGAATCTCAAATTAAAGGCCTACTTGAAAACATATGGTCAGAAATAGTACATAAAATGACAAATGATTACAGACCAATAGCTATTCCAAGTGCAAATAAAATGTTTGTAATGCATCAGGCTTGAAAACAGAAAGAATCAATGTGCAGTTAGTCATTTTCTTTTAGATAATGAATAAAAAAGAAAACTCTTATAAACAAGTCAAATCTCACGTCAAGTCATTTACGTGGAAAAATATGCATAAAAAAATTCTGAAACTACAGCTGACAAAGGAAAACAAAGGAGGAGATAAAATGCCTATTTGTAGCTTATTGTGTGTCACTTCTCTTAATGTTCAAAGTCTCATATTCAGAGGGTGGAGCAGAGAGCTGAAGAGACGCATTTGTGCCTGCTTCCTCATTCTGAGCCAGAAAACAGAAACACTCTTCAACACTCTGCATTACTATATTTACTATTAACCTAAGGAGACCCACCTTCAGCTTGCTGGACAATCTGAAAAACAGGAAATGAATAACTAAAAAGTGTTCAAGCTCAGCACATGAATACATTTATTTCTAGAAAGAGAAATGTGTAACTGTTTGAATGACTCACTGTCTAATTTTGTAAAGTGCAAATCCAACAGTCAGAGCGAGGAGAACCAGAATCAGGGATAATATGATTAAGAATGAAACCGTAACCTGTTGACAATCTAAAAATACACAATATGCACATGAAACAGAAAAATATAGAATACAGTAGAAAGAGAGAAAATCAAGAATCCCAATCGTATCCAATTAGTATTTACATGGAGGGCAGTTTCTTGACTATAATCTGAGATTTACATAAAACATTATTTTATGTAGGACACAATGTTGTGATGTACCTGTTATGATTTACCTGCAAACTGCAAACCAGAGAGAGGCAGTTGAAACCGCTGACTTGCATTGCCATGAATATTATTGCCAACACACTGCAGAGTGGATGTGTGTGTGAGAGACTGATGAAGAGTGATGGAGCTCCTCAAGCCTGTGCTGCTCAATCGCTCTTCACTGATGAACGTGTTTAAAGAGTTAGTGACAGGACGTCCAGACAGATGCCACTCCAGTTCAGGAGAGGGATTCCCATCAGCCTCACAGAAACACACAGTTACATCGGTCCTGGTACAGCTGGAGGATGGAGAGATTTTAGGTGCATCTGAAAGTATTCAAATGGGAAAGACAAAATAATGACAATGATTCTGCCCGTCAGTGATAAACGCTGCAGTTCAGCACTGCTGGATTTGCATCACCGCTGCAGGTCAGAGTCACTGAACTGCCCTCCAACACAGAGCTGGAGGGAATCGCTGAAACTGTCAGGTTTTTAGGAGCATCTAAAAAGTAAAGTTCCCAAAAAAAGACAATAAGGACCCCATAGACTTTCATTGTATAGATATTCAAATATCATCTTTTGTGTTCTGCAGAAGAAAGAATTTCATACAGGTTTGGAACAACATAAGATCAGATCATGACAGAATATACATTTTTTGGTAAACTGCATCTTTATTAAAACTTAAGAATAAGAATGTATGTTTTATTGCTGACTCTGTCCTCCACACACTAGTAAGAAAAATGTGATGTAATTACCATTTACTTTATGGTAAATGTTTATTGAACAAAAGTTCACACAGAACACCTGAGAACAAGTAGAAGGCAACATGATGAATTCAGGGCAGTAGATAGTCTCTCAAGGCCAAGGATCAGATCCGGAACACAGACAGCAGGAGAGCGTGACGCAGGGACTGAGACAGACGATCCTGAAGTGCGTGAGTGTCACGGGCCAGCAAAGAAAGAATAGGGTCTGGGTCCAAATGCAGGGAAGAATCTTTTAATAGAACAAAACCAAAAACAAACAAGGGAAAAACAAAACAGAACAAATAACAAGGACAAGATCAGGATCAGAAGCAACCGCAAGACCAGGCGTGCAGATGGCACTAGGGACGGGGGGAACATGACCCCACCAGATTCATAGTAACCAGATCCGCCCCCCTCACTTTCTCAATGAAAGGTTCTATTGGTAAACAGAGGATTAATCTGAGTTTCCGCGATGTACATTAGACCCAGCCGCGCTCCTTTAAATGTGTACTAGACACCAGTAACAAATAAAAATTTAATACAGCCAGACAGAGTGGTGTGTGAGACGAGAATATTTAATTTCCATGACAATGAGCAAAAGCTGTGTGTGTGATTGAGAGACAGGGGTGCGGAGTGAAGGTAAATGAGTCCGGGAGCAAGGGAGAAACACAGGTGTAGCAACAAAACATAATGAGGTGAAAAAGTGGGCGGGGTCAGAAAAGGACAGGAGAGAGCACATGGCACCAAACAAACACAACACTCACAGAAGACAGTGACAGGAAGACAGAAAACTGTGACAGTGAGGTGATGAAGATGAACCATGAAGATGAATGGTGAGAACGGGAGTGAAGCGATCGATCACAGGAGGCTTCAAACAATGATCTGACAAACACAAGACAAAAGACAGGGCAATAAATAGGAGCTGGAATGGTTTGCTGCTGCCGCTGATTAATTAATCAGTGTTCACGCCCACACAAAACGACACACACATAAACCCAAACACATAAGACAAGAATGAGACAGCGGCTCTACCAACCGTGACACTATAACGGCATCATAACACAATAACATTGTCATAACTGTAATTTTATAATTGACTTTAAGGTGCTAATGAATGTTACAAGGTAAAATTGGATGTTATGTAATGCTCACACTGAATGTCCAGCATCACTGATGAGTTTTGGGTGCCATGTCGGTTCTGAGCTGTACAACAGTACAAGCCTCTGTGTTTCAGGTCGATCCTATCGAAGGTAAGAGTGTCTCCAGTCTGCAGCTGGCTAACTGGTAAGGTTGCGTAGCTAATATTTCTGTCAGTCGTGTCAGTGTACCCTGGCCAAATTATTTGGACATAAGCAGAGCTGGGAGGTTACTTTTAACATGTATTTCACAACAGATTACAAAATACAAGCTTTAAAAAGTAATCAGTAATGTATTTTGTTAAATAACCCAGGTTTAGTAACTTAAACAAAATACTTTAGAATACTTTGAAATACTTAAAGGGGTCATATGATGTGGTTCAAATTTTTCCTTTCTCTTTGGAGTGTTACAAGCTCTTGGTCCATAAAGAAGATCTGTAAAGTTGCAAATACTAAAGTCTCAAATCCAAATAGATATTCTTTTTATAGATAAGTTAAGACTTGTCCACGTCCCGCTAAAACGACTCGTTTTAACATGCCCCCACATTTCTACGGAGAAGCTGTGTGTTTCATTGTGAAAGTGAAACTACTTGTTTGGACTTCCAAAAGAGCACGATATCTGCTCCGTCACGCCTAGAGCTGATTTGTGCTGAGGAAATATATCAACTTCGTGCTCACTGTGGATGAAGAGGAGTCCAGCCCGGGGTCATCATATGTGGTTGCTGCAACCCTGGGCTGCTCCTTTGTTGAATCTGCTGGCCGTTTCTCATTATAGCTGTTAGCTTTTGGCCAATCACATGTCCTGGATAGCTGGCCAATCAGAGCACACCTCAATCATGCATGATTCGTATGGATCTGTTAATTGAATGCAAAGTGTGAATTCTAGAATTTTTATGTCGTGATGAGCATGTGATGAGAAGTTGCCTTTTTGGTTCAAATCCCCAAACTGTTTACTTAAATATTAAATTAAGAAATTACATTAAAATTAAAAGTAATCACTTTGGTAATCTAAAATATTTTTAGGATGTAACTGTTATCTGATTACCCCTTATTTAAAATGTAATTATAACAAGATGGTTGCTCATATTTTGTATTTTAAATATGTAATGCCGTTACATGTATTTCATTACTCCCCAGCCCTGAACATAAGCTTCACTTAATATATGAATGCATTTGCATTAGGTAACAAAATATCAAAACAAGTGGAATTGATTTCAAGGTAGATGCTATATGGGTTGATATTTTTATTATTTAATGTGATAATAAAAGTGGCTGAAGTGTCCAAACATGTTCAAATATATTTTGGGGTCACTGTGTATATATATTTTCACCATATTATTCATATAAGGAGACAGTTACACCATTAACTGACTCTCATAACAATCTAAACTGTGTGCATGTCATTCTTTTGTGGAATACAAAAGAAGTTATTTTGAAAAATATTTCATTTGTTCATACAATGAAAGTCAAATGGGTACAATTCTGCATTGGACCTCACTGAAGCTATAGTGCTGATGCATCAACAGTCAAAAGAATGCATATGCAAAAAATACTGACTGGTCTGAAAGTCTGAAGCTACAATATATAGTAAAATCGAATTAGTCAGGCTTACTTAACAAAAAAAAAAAGTACTTGATAATTTACTTTAGGTTTACTATTAATTTAATAGAGCTACTAACTTTTTTTAGGAAAATCAGCATCAATTATATATATAAATTACTTCTCTCAGATGTTTCAGTTGTATTGACAATTCAACATTCAAAATGACTTTGGGAAACAAGTCAATGCAACTAGGGAAATAAGTGGAGAAAATGAGTGAAAATTCTATTAAGAATTACCCTGTCTCAAAAAGAACGATTCTTCTTTTCCTTCTCCTGTTGTTATGTTCCACATTAGCAACATTTTAGTGCACTGCTGCCTCTCACTGGTGCATTAAAGGGTTCACCCCAGAATAAAAATTTGCCTGTGCTTTACTTACCCGCAAAGCATCCTAGGTATATCTGACTTTCTTCTTTAAGACAAATCCAATCAGAATTATATATATATATATATATATATATATATATATATATATATATATATATATATATATATATATATATATATATATATATATATATATAAATTCTTTCCAATTCAAGCCTTTCGATGGGGGTCAGCAGGTGTTGGTTATCAACAATTCAGAAGACGTGAAAGAAAAGTGCGCGCAGAGTTGCTTTGTATGGAAATTTGACTGTTTCAGGGATTCAAACCTGGCTTCTACGTCCATTTGTGTTAATTCAATTGAACTGCGTGTGTTGAACAGTTTGAACTGAACTTGAGAAACGTCTTCTGTTTTTTGTACTGGATTTTTAAAAACTTTTTTTTATACTTGTTCTCATTATATGGTTAGTTTTTTTTTTTTTTTTTAATGGTGTCGGGGTGTTTATATTTCATTTGTTGCTATATTAATCACGTGCAGGAAGTTAATGCAATGATGAATATCATTGCTCTGATTTATTGTTTTGAATTTCATATTGCTCTGACACAAACTGATTTTGTTACAATGAACAGACGTATTGATGATGACACTGACTTAACTGACCAATCTGCATGCTTTGAGTATCCACCCAGGTGGAGAGTGCCAACAACAGCGGATTTCCTGAAGACGCAGGTTGAGTCATTGAAGGGGGAAGTAGCATTGCTGTGGAAATGCCTGAATGAGTCTCTTGATCTACAGAGAGATATTATTGACCATTGCTTAATAGACTTGCACATACCTGCTCCATACCAATTGCATTACCATCAGGCCTGTTCCTTTGTCAACCCCATACGCTCAAGCACAAACTGGTCAAAAACATTACTTCAGTCCTTTGAGGGGGACATGAACAATAGAACGGAAAATGCGTTTGGCCTGGCTCAAAGTTCTCTTGAATTGAACAATGCAACCAGAACTTTGGCATCAGTCTTACATCATTCTAAACTGGAACCCCCGGTGTTTGTGAACGATGGAAAAGTTCAACCTGATGACTGGCTTCTTCTCGTGTATGCCTACAGAACTTCTTTGGGTCACGGTGATGCTCAAATTTAGCTTGAATTGCCACATTTCTTAGCTAAAGAGCCCATAAAGTGGTTAACAGTACTGAGTTAACACATTACATCTAGGACACAGTTCTGCACCCTGTTCAAGACTGTATTTCTTCCTTTGGATAAAAAAGAGTGTGTCAGGAGAGGTATAATCTGTAACCTTCCTTGCCGACATGCGTGAGTCTGCTTGAGGCCTATTCCAGTGGTTATAGTCAATCAATCAATCAATCACCTTTATTTATATAGTGCTTTAAACAAAATACATTGCGCCAAAGCACTGAACAACATTCATTTGGAAAACAGTGTCTCAATAATGCAAAATGATAGTTAAAGGCAGTTCATCATTGAATTCAGTTATGTCATCTCTGTTCAGTTGAAATAGTGTCTGTTTTAATTTGCAATCAAGTCAATGATATCACTGTAGATGAAGTGACCCCAACTAAGCAAGCCAGAGGCGACAGCGGCAAGGAACCGAAACTCCATCGGTGACCGAATGGAGAAAAAAACCTTGGGAGAAACCAGGCTCAGTTGGGGGGTCAGTTCTCCTCTGACCAGACGAAACCAGTAGTTCAATTCCAGGCTGCAGCAAAGTCAGATTGTGCAGAAGAATCATCTGTTTCCTGTGGTCTTGTCCTGGTGCTCCTCTGAGACAAGGTCTTTACAGGGGATCTGTATCTGGGGCTCTAGTTGTCCTGGTCTCCGCTGTCTTTCAGGGCAGTAGAGGTCCTTTCTAGGTGCTGATCCACCATCTGGTCTGGATACGTACTGGATCCGGGTGACTGCAGTGACCCTCTGATCTGGACACAGACTGGATCTGGTGGCCACGGTGACCTCGGAACAAGAGAGAAACAGACAAATATTAGCGTAGATGCCATTCTTCTAATGATGTAGAAAGTACGGTGTTATGTGAAGTGTTCCAAATAGCGCCAAATAGGAAAAGGATCTGCCGCCCGCAGTTGATTTTGATATTCTAGGTATTATCAAATTGCCTGAGTTTTGAGAACGTAGCGGACGTAGAGGAGTATAATGTAAAAGGAGCTCATTCAAATACTGAGGTGCTAAACCATTCAGGGCTTTATAAGTAATAAGCAATATTTTAAAATCTATACGATGTTTGATAGGGAGCCAGTGCAGTGTGGACAGGACCGGGCTAATATGGTCATATTTCCTGGTTCTAGTAAGAACTCTTGCTGCTGCATTTTGGACTAGCTGTAGTTTGTTTACCAAGCGTGCAGAACAACCACCCAATAAAGCATTACAATAGTCTAACCTTGAAGTCATAAATGCATGGATTAACATTTCTGCATTTGACATTGAGAGCATAGGCCGTAATTTAGATATATTTTTGAGATGGAAAAATGCAGTTTTACAAATGCTAGAAACGTGGCTTTCTAAGGAAAGATTGCGATCAAATAGCACACCTAGGTTCCTAACTGATGACGAAGAATTGACAGAGCAACCATCAAGTCTTAGACAGTGTTCTAGGTTATTACAAGTAGAGTTTTTAGGCCCTATGATTAACACCTCTGTTTTTTCTGAATTTAGCAGTAAGAAATTACTCGTCATCCAATTTTTTATATCGACTATGCATTCCATTAGTTTTTCAAATTGGTGTGTTTCACCGGGCTGCGAGGAAATATAGAGCTGCGTATCATCAGCATAACAGTGAAAGCTAACACCATGTTTCCTGATGATATCTCCCAAGGGTAACATATAAAGCGTGAAGAGTAGCGGCCCTAGAACTGAGCCTTGAGGTACTCCATACTGCACTTGTGATCGATATGATACATCTTCATTCACTGCTACGAACTGATGGCGGTCATACAAGTACGATTTAAACCATGCTAATGCACTTCCACTGATGCCAACAAAGTGTTCAAGTCTATGCAAAAGAATGTTGTGGTCAATTGTGTCAAAAGCAGCACTAAGATCCAATAAAACTAATAGAGAGATACACCCACGATCAGATGATAAGAGCAGATCATTTGTAACTCTAAGGAGAGCAGTCTCAGTACTATGATACGGTCTAAATCCTGACTGGAAATCCTCACATATACCATTTTTCTCTAAGAAGGAATATAATTGTGAGGATACCACCTTTTCTAGTATCTTGGACAGAAAAGGGAGATTCGAGATTGGTCTATAATTAACTAGTTCTCTGGGGTCAAGTTGTGGCTTTTTTATGAGAGGCTTAATAACAGCCAGTTTGAAAGTTTTGGGGACATATCCTAATGACAATGAGGAATTAATAATAGTCAGAAGAGGACCTATGACTTCTGGAAGCACCTCTTTTAAGAGCTTAGATGGTATAGGGTCTAACATACATGTTGTAAGTTTAGATGATTTAACAAGTTTATACAATTCTTCCTCTCCTACAGTAGAGAATGAGTGGAACTGTTCCTCAGGGGGTCTATAGTGCACTGTCTGATGCGAAACTGTAGCTGACGGCTGAATGGTTGCAATTTTATCTCTAATAGTATCGATTTTAGAAGTAAAGTAGTTCATAAAGTCATTACTGCTGTGGTGTTGGGAAATGTCAACACTTGTTGAGGCTTTATTTTTCGTTAATTTAGCCACTGTATTGAATAAATACCTGGGGTTATGTTTGTTTTCTTCTAAAAGAGAAGAAAAGTAATCAGATCTAGCAGTTTTTAATGCTTTTCTGTAGGATATGCTACTTTCCCGCCAAGCAATACGAAATACCTCTAGTTTTGTTTTCCTCCAGCTGCGCTCCATTTTTCGGGCTGCTCTCTTTAGGGTGCGAGTATGCTCATTATACCATGGTGTCAAACTGTTTTCCTTAACCTTTCTTAAGCGTAAAGGAGCAACTGTATTTAAAGTGCTAGAAAAGAGAGAGTCCATAGTTTCTGTTACATCATCAAGTTGTTCTGAGGTTTTGGATATGCTAAGGAATTCGGATACATCAGGAAGATAACTTAAAAAGCAGTCTTTTGTGGTAGAAGTGATGGTTCTTCGATACTTGTAACAAGAAGTAGAATTTACAATTTTGGCTATATGAAGTTTACACAGAACTAAATAATGATCTGAGATATCATCACTTGGCTGAATAATTTCAACACTATCAACATCAATTCCATGTGACAGTATTAAATCTAGAGTATGATTTCGACAATGAGTAGGTCCTGAAACGTGTTGTCTAACACCAATAGAGTTCAGAATGTCTATAAATGCTGATCCCAATACATCTTTTTCATTATCGACATGGATATTAAAATCACCAACTATTAAGACTTTATCTGCAGCCAGAACTAACTCGGATGTAAAATCACCAAACTCTTTAATAAAGTCTGTATGGTGCCCTGGTGGCCTGTATACAGTAGCCAGTACAAACATAACAGGGGATTTATCATTAACATTTGTTTCTCTGGATAATGTTATATGAAGCACCATTACTTCAAACGAGTTATACTTGAAGCCTGCCCTCTGAGAAATCCTAAAAACGTTATTATAAATTGAAGCAACACCTCCACCTTTGCCTTTTAGACGCGGCTAATCTTGGGGGGTGGACTCATTTAAAATAATGTAATCATCAGGTTTTAGCCAGGTTTCTGTCAAGCAGAGCACATCTATATTATGATCAGTTATCATATTATTTACAAAAAGTGTTTTCGTAGAAATGGATCTGATATTCAATAAGCCAATCTTTATCATTTGTTTATCCATATTGCATTTGTTTTTTATTTGTTGAACCTCAATTAAATTGTTAACCTTAACTTGGTTTGGACGTTTTTTGTATTTTCTAGTTCGTGGAACAGACACAGTCTCTATAGTGTGATATCTAGGTGAAAGAGTCTCTATGTGCTGAGAATTAACTGACCTCTGTGACGGGAGGCAGCTAGCAGACGGTCGGTTTAGCCAGTCTGTCTGCTTCCTGACCTGGGCCCCAGTTAGTCAAGTATAAACACTAAGACTATTTGCCATATTTCTAGACAGAAGAGTGGCGCCACCCCAGGAGGGATGAAGACCATCTCTTTTAAACAGGTCAGGTCTGCCCCAAAAGCTCGTCCAATTGTCTATGAAACCTATGTTATTCTGTGGGCACCACTTAGACATCCAGCCATTGAGTGATGACAATCTGCTATGCATCTTGTCACCACGGTAAGCAGGGAGGGGACCAGAGCATATTACAGTGTCTGACATAGCATAGTGTGAGTGGCCCAATGCTATAGCGGACATTTTGGTGGCTGACAAAGCAGATATTTATTCACATATCTGTGGATTAATTTTGCATCTAGGATTGTGGTTCGTTGAGGTTATATGGAATTTGACTTTTTGTGAACTTTGACTGTTTCAGGGATTCTGACCAGGCTTCTACGTCCATTTGTGTTAATTCACTTGAACTGCGTACGGTGAACTTGAGAAATGGTTACTGTTTTTGCACTGTTTTTTTTTTTTTTTTTTTACATTTTAAGTTGTAGGTTGGTTTAATTACTCAGGCTCTCAAGGTGTGTGCTTATCCAAGGACCTCTGGAAGGAAATTGGATCAAATTTATTGGACTCGGTTTTAAGTTTGGGGATAATGAACTGTTGTCATTGTTTAAAAAAAAGATTTTTTTGCACATGCCACATTTCTTATACGGTTAGTTTTTTTCAAAAGGTGTCAAGTTGTTTATATTTCATTTGTTGCTATATAACTCATACAGGAAATGAATGCAAGTTGAACATTTTTGTTGAATATCATTGTTCTGATTTATTGAATTTCATATTGCTCTGACACAAACTGATTTTGTTACAATGAACAGACGTGTTGATAAAAAGACTGGCTTAACTGACCAATCTGCATGCTTTGAGTATCCACCCAAAGAGAGAGTGCCAGCAGCAGTGGATTTCCTGGAGACACAGGTTGAGTCATTGAAGGAAGTGCTGGCAATGCTGTGGAAATTCCTGAGTGAGAGATATTACTGACCGTTGCACACATACCTGCTTTATACAAACTGCCTTTACAAGGCAGGCCTGTTGCTTCGTCAACCCCATACGCTCAAGCACAAACAGGTAAAAAAAACTTCAGTCCTTTGAGGAAAACATGAACAACAGAAATTCAAGTTGAGGTTTACTGTCACTCCGCTAGTTGTGTGGACATACAGTGGAACGAAATGTCTTGCCTCACAGGACCACGGTGCTACATAAATATAGACATACAATAATGATGTAATACAGTATAAACCTATACACAACCAACCTACTGACAGATTTTGACAATAAATATACTATATATAAAAGTTTACCTATACATAAGCTAAAAAATACAGACTATACAAATGCTTCACATAATACTATACCTAAACACAACTAACCTACCGACACATTTTGAATATGAATATACTATCCAGAAATGTTTACCTATACATAGACTGAAAAAATATATATATATAGAATATACGAATACTTCACATAATATTGTACAAATACAGAGAGCAACATCGAACGTCGCTGGCTGGGGAACAGTGAAAAATGATATTTAGTGCAAAAAAAAAGTTTCAGACAGTTTTTTGTGATGTGGAAAAACTGGGGGATGTTTGGGGGGTGGAGGTGAGATGGGTCATGTTTCAGGATGTAGGGAGTTTGTGTGGGGTTGTACGGGAGGGTGGCGTGGTTTGAGTTCAGGGCTCTCAGTACCTGAGGGAAAAAATTGTTGAGCAGTCTGGCGGAGCGGGTTCTGATGTTCTGGTACCATAGAGGCTCTGTGAGGGATGGGTGGGGTCCTTCATGATACTGTTGGTTTTGCTGGAGCATCGTGTGAGGAAAATGTCCAGGATGGAGGGGAAAGGGGCACCGATGATCTTTGCATCTGTGTTCACCGCTCACAGTTCCTGTACCGGTGATACAGCTGGTCAGCACCCTCTCTATGGTTCCTCTGTAGAATGTGGTGAGGATGGGTGGAGGGAGACTTGTTATTTTCACCCGGCGGAGAAAGTGTAGACGCTGTTGTGCCTTCTTGGAGAGTGACACAGTGTTGGTGGTCCAGGTGAGATCCTCTGTGATGTGCATCCCCAAGAATTTAGTGCTGCTGACTCTCTCCACAGTCGTGCTGTCGATGGTTAGTGAGGGGTGATCAACAGAGTTTCTCCTGAAGTCCATCACAACCTCCTTTGTCTGCTGCACATTGAGAGACAGGTTGTCAATGTCACACCATTTAGCCAGCTGTGCCACTTCCTCTCTGTAGTGCACATTCATCATTTCATGGCTGATGAGACATACCACAGTTGTGTAATCCGCAATCTTGATAATGTCGTTGGAGCTGAACTTGGCAGTGCAGTCGTGGGTCAGCAGCGTGAAGAGCAGGGCAACTGTGCTAAGTGTTGTGGCTGAAACGGACTGAGTCCAGTTAGAAAGTACAGCATCCAATTACAGAGGAAATTGTTAAGCACCCACAGGTTTAGTTTATTAATGAGCTGTTGCGGGATTAATGTATTGAATGCTGAGCTGAAGTCGATGAACAACATTCTGACATAAGAGTCTTTATTTTCTAGGTGGGTAAAAGTCAGGTGGATGGTGGAGGAAATTGCATCGACTGTAGAGTGGTTTTGACAGTATGCCAACTGGAGTGTGTTGGGGAGGCCTCTCAAAGCACTTCATCATGATTGGAGTCAGTGCTATGAGATGGAAGTCGTTCAGACAGGACACAGGTGTAATGGTTGTAGATTTGAGACATGTGGGGACGACTGCATGGCTCAGCAAGGTGTTGAAGATATCTGTTAGGACATCTGTCAGCTGTGCACCACAGTCTTTCAGTACATGGCTAGGTATGTCGTCAGGACCCGCAGCCTTGCGTGGGTTAATGTTGGCTGGAGACAGACAGAGCACCTGGTCGTTGTGAGGTATGGGCAGTTTTTGTGCAGGTGTGTCATTCTGCATTTCAAACCATGAATAAGAGTGGTTGAGTGCATCCGGAAGGGATGTGTAGTCATCACAGGCCTGTGGCGGGCGCTTGTAGTCAGTGATGGTCTGAATGGCTTGCCATAGGCTCCGTGTGTCTCTGCTGTCTGTGAAGTGATTTATTTTTTGTATTTTTTTTTGAGCATATGACCGTTTTGGATTTTTGATGCCACTGTTTTGAGGGCTGCTTCATCTCTGGTCTTTAGCAGCCCACAAACCTCTGCGTTCATCCACGAACATCACTTATGGTGATGGTCTTGGTGACTCTAACATCATCAATGTACTTTTTGATATAAGCACTTACAGTTTCAGTGTACTCCTTCAGGTCTGTGTATATGTATATAATTATATATGTATATATATGTAATTACATTTATAATTGCACTGTTGACCCATACTTTACACCTTAACCCACCCTTAAACTTACCCATACCTCTAACCCTCTCCCTAACCTTACCCTTATCCCACCTCAATAGCAGCAAAAGTGTTTTACAATACAATATGAACACAATAAGTACATTGTACTTATTTTTTATGTAAGTACATAGTAGTTAAGGCCACCTAATATAAAGTGGGACCGAATTATTTTCTCTGCTGTCCAGATGTCCATCCCTTTAGTCAGTGAGGAACATCAACCTATGTGTCAAAAGCAAATTGAGCCAAAAAAACAAAAAAAACAAATGGAAGCAACATGTAAAACTGGATTAACTCAGCCACCCTCATTCCTCTCTCACTTTTTGTGATTAAGATACTTTTATTTGAGTTTGAGAGCAGTGACAACATAAAACTCACCTTTGCATTCAAAAAAAAGAAAAGATGCAAAAGTTTTTGCACAAATATGTGCCAAAGATGATGCATCAGGAAGAAGGAAGTAACATTTCATATTGTACATCAACATTAATGGTTGACTGAAAACATTGCTTTTCTTTTTTGTTTATTTTCCTCCCATGAATTAAAATACTTTCTGAAAATAATTCTTAGCATTTAAATGTTAGAAGACGAGTCCCATATGTGTCCTTGGAAGACCTAAAAGTAAAAGGAACTTTTAGTCCCTACTTTGGTGCTTTTAGTCTCAGTATATACTACGTGTGTATATAGTTTAGCTTAAACTTTTGTATTGTAAACTACGGGAATAGGGAAAGTAGCTTTCAGGTAAGTAGTCACGGCCAAAAGTTTTGCAGGGACATGAATTTTGTGTTTTGCAAAGTTTGCTGCTTAAACTGTTGTGGTGTTCATTCAAATTGTTTCTACATTAATGTGTAGACGAGGATGGCTGTGGTCAGTCCACAAAAGTCAAGTGGACAAGCAGAAGCCCACAAAATGTGATCAACTCTGAGAACTAAATAAGGCAAGAAATGATCGCCATCAGTCAAGATTTGGCCCAGAGGCTATGCCAGAGTGAATTGGCAGGGGTTATGAAGAATAATTGAATGAATAATTAACTCTTTAAATATTGACTCATTATATTTTTTGCCAATAAAAGTCTTTAAAACTTATGATATTCTTATCATTGTTTTTCAGTATACCATAGAAACATAAGAAAAATACTGAAGCAGTAAACTTTGCAAAACACAAATTGTATGTCACTGACAAAACTTTTTGGACATGACTGTAGCTCCCTGAAGTATGCTCATGTAAGGTAAAATAAATAATTCACATTCCCACTCAATAACTGTTGACTATATGATCCCTTAAAAACGAATAATTTATAATTTTCCAAGAATGTTTTTTTTTTTTTTTTTTAGGAAACTTGACTTTGGCTCTAGTTCACTGAAAGAATAAAATAAATAAAATAACTGATGACAAAGTTCACTGAAGTTTTCTTGCAACTCTGATAAATCATACATTTAACTCATAAGTTTTCCAATAATTAATTTCAATATAAGAGCACAGAAATTGATTTACAAAGAAGCCACAAACATTCCCAACACAACCCGCCCACGTCGAAGCATTACGTCATAAACCACAAACCATATAGGTCATTTATATTGTACGTTTTATTGCACAGTATCTGTGGGGATCATGTGCTCATAATGCTGCCCACTGTTTGTTAGACAATGAACAAATAGATGAAGTTTTACTCATAAGTACTGTAATGTGAGTGACTTTTTAATCTTTATTTTAATGTTCAGAGAGAAAATGGCAGAATAAGAAACCATCAAGATGTAAAAAAAATATTAAAATATGCAAAATGTTGTTATTTTGGAGTTTGACATCCCCATTTTATATAAAAGAGTTACACATAAGAAAGAAAATATGAGTATGAAACTTCTTGATTTTGAGTTATTTATAACAAAGCTGTAGTTTGTGAGTGGAAAACACTGTTAAGATTTATAAATATTGACCAGTTTTGATTTGTGCAAGGTTGCCATATTTGAATGGAGAGTGTGATTTGTTGATGCACCCTATAAAGATTGTAATATTATCTTCTTGTTTTGTCCATTAGGATCTGCTGTTTTATCTTCTGAAATACTTTTTTTCTATGATTGTAAAAGCAGGTCACATTTATGACTTAGAGTAGGCTACATTATACAAATTTACTCGTCACATTTCCCAAAATAAGCCATGAATGGTCAAGCATGACCTCACCATATAGCTTGTGTCATCTTAGCTTCAGGTCATTTTTGCAACAGTCAATAACTGAGATTCAAGATTGCACTGGCTGTGATTGAGCAAAATAGGGAGTGTGAGTCCATGGTGTGATACGAGAGACATGAATGTAACAATTTAGTTAATGAGATGACTTAAAGCTGCAGAAGGGAACTTTTGATGCTCTAGCAGTTAATTAACAGAACAGCTTGCGTCTTGCGGAAGAACATCGTAGCCGGAGCTACTTCTCTCTGTTTATGCCTATGAAGAATCACAAAGGTACTGGATTACTCCACCGCGGTACCCCCCGAAGCAATCTAAAATAGTCAGAATATAAACACTTATTATAGGTGTACCCTAGTGATTCAGGACAAGCTAAAAACACGGTTTGGAAAATGGATTCATGGTGTACTCGCTTATTATGTTCATTTTTCTACATTTTGAACACAAACAAAGTTACGGACCGGACCTCTGATTGGTTGTTTTTTACCGGGAGTGCATGACTTTCTGCAAATGACAATAGGACCACTGGGAGGAGCCAGAGGAGCTTGATTTTTTTCACAGATTATCTGTCACATATTCTACTGTCAGGACATAATGACAGGTTTAATAAATATGTAAAAAATATTTTTTTTTTTTACAAAAGTTCCCTACAGCACCTTTAATATACATTGCTGGACAATGGCAAATATTACAAAATACCTGTGGAGTGAATGCTGTGAATAACCAATAAGAAACAAGTATCCCAGAAAGTTACTGTTACTTTACATGTATTACTTACGCACCGTGCACAATATATAATGATACATAACTTCATTATCACAGAAACCCCAACAGAAACTCCAATCTGGACAAAGAAAGATGTCCACCTTACAAGCAATATATAAAATATAGACTATACATAATAATGAATGAGAATACTGCATGTAAAGGATCATAAATGTTGATTAGAGAATCAATTAGCAGTACTTCATGTTCTACATGGCTAATTATTTTTGAGTTCTGAAATCTTTATTAAACTGCATTAGAAGTTGAATGTGAGTTTCTGTTTACCTCTGTTCCATCTTTATGCCAACATTCCTGTGGCAGCTCTCTCTGTAAGGTAATGTCTTTATCATATTGTCCCTGAATCTCAAATCTGCACTTTATGATCACACAGAATCCACTGAGAGCAGCACTCTTCTGTGGCAGACTGATGCTGATATCTCTACAGCAAACAAATGCTACACAAATGTGAAAAACAGTTGTGCCACTTTTTTTAATTTTTTACTTTTTTACTGACATTAATAATGAAAAGGAATTTTTTTTTTTCATTTTTTTCAATTATTCTGATGTGAAAACATATAGAAAATAAATAATATAGTTTGCTGTAACTGTGCAAAGTTTACAGTGTCATTGTTTTAATTAAGATTGATAAATGTGATTTGCTCTTGTGACCTAGCAAACACTTTTTTTCTTCTTCTGCGTAGCATGGATGAGAATCCAATAGGCATCCCATGGCATCTTTAAAGGTGCCATGTGTAAAAATTGAGGTAAAAATATCAAAAAAATGACCTACAACCATCAAAAGAATGAGAAGAAATAAGGGCGATGATGTCATTAAAAAATGTCAAGTTATAGTGCTGCAGAGATATCAACCTTAATTAGCATTAGCATTACTAGCCACGGCCCGACAGGTGTCGTAATACCAGTTTCGACCATGGGAGGCGGTATGCGGGCAACATAACCACCAGCCAACCTGCAATACACTAATAACTTGCACGGCTTGTGGGCATACTTGAACCTGATGTCAATTGTGTGGAAAGTACAGCCCACTACTTCATTTCAGTTCAGGGAAGAGAGCGGAAGGGTGACTGAAGCCCTTGGCAAGAGACCAACACCCGCTACAGGGAAACAACCGCGCCCGGAATCACAAATCAAATCTGATAAGAAAAAGAGCTGAACCAGAGTAAACATCGGCACTGCTTTTAATCGCTGGAGACAACTGATGGACCTGAAAGAAATGAGGTTTGACTCCGAACTTGCAACATTTCTTTTGGATTGGTAAGTTAGATGCTGTTAGTGTTTCGCTAGAAGTTTGTTTTATATGTTTGTGTATTTTTTTCGGGAAGCTATAACATAGAAATGTATCGAAGGCTGTTCGATAAACGTGCTAATGTTAGCAATGGCTAACCGTAGCTGCGTTTGATAATTAGCTAGCTATAACTAGCTAAAACCCATTTTTTTATATCATAACTAACCTGCTCTGTCTAGTCTGTTGGTCTCCGTGTCTTCTTTGCTTCGTGGTTTTTCTGTGCGTGAGAAAATTAATGTGTGGCGTGAAAGCGTGTGAAAAGAGTCAATTGTGTCTCGCGGTGAATGCTTGAGAGTTGGCAACTCTGGTTACGTTGGTTGGCGCTAGCTTGGTCAACATCAGCTGTCTGATGTTGACCAATGATGTTGACAGAATGCTGTCTGTCAAATTAATTTAATTCAAATAATGTGTATATACAACTCAAAATGTAATATGAACAAAACGAATATGAACATATTCACTGGTAAAGGTGAAGGGGAGTAGCTTGAAGATCACTGAAGCTTGAAGATCATTGAAGATCAAAATCACTTGACATCACCCAGCGTTCCTCTGGAGGCAAAACGTCCTCTTAGGCTTCGGCTATGTCTGTAGTGTTGTTGTGAAGGTAGGGGCGGAGCATAGAGACTATGCCGTTTCTCGTTTGTTACTCTAGAGTAGACCAATTCACTTTATTGAGGCATATTGCCCCCCATCTGGTATGGAATGTGGAGTATGACTTGTTTTTTTTTGCCAGACATGACAGATGGCACCTTAAATGGAGACAACAAAGGAAAACATAAACTTAAAATTTTTTATTTTAAAATGTAATCCCACACTGTAATAATAGTTAAGCCACAGTTAAGTCTGTTGACCAGTAAAGGAACAATGATGCTATTTAACTGTTTGTTTACTCAAAAGAAAGAAAAGGTAGACAAACCTTTCAACAAAAAAAAAAAACTGAAAAGAAGAATTTTCAAACAAAACACAGTCAAAATTTGACTTCAGAAATGAATTATGTTTAGTTCTCTGTTGCAATGCCTGCTGATTAGAGATGGAGTGAATCTGTGGTTTGTGACCAGAACTGTGACACAACATACTGACTGGCATCAGATCTATAATTGCTCTTTTCATCACATCAGTCCAGGAATTCCTGTAACAGCTTAAACATACAATGAATAAATAAAGGAAGGAAGCACAAAATGATCAAAGTTTGGAATGGGTGAGTAAATTATGAACTACCCATTTAATGCTATATTTACAATGCAGTTCTAAACAAAAATGTTGCATCATATGCAGAAACATCCTTCACCACCTTAAGCAACACTGTGGCGTGCAGTGCTTCTCAAAACTATTTCCTGCTTGAGACATGTCTACAAGTTACATACACACTACTCATCTTTAATAAAAAAAAGAAAGAAAATAACTAAATATTTGATAAAAAATAATCTTTGAAAAGACACATTGTTATTAACAATACAACAGTTGATACATAAAATTACACAAAAATGTATGAATAACTGATGGAAAAAAATTAATACATTTAAAAATAATAGATGCAGAAAAAAATTGTCTAAGTAAAATAGTTGCAGAAAAAGATTTTTTAAAAATGATAATAGTAATCCTAATAAATTATAATATTGAAACTGCATCCTATTTTAAAGCTGTACTAAAATGCACAAAGAATTCATGAAATTACCAAAGACCTGTTGTTTGTTTAAACACACACACACACGTTTGTTTTTGTGAAAAGTGGGGACATAGGCGTAATGGTTTTTATCATCATTAATTCTTATTCTATCACCCTACACAAACCCTACACCTAACCCTAACCCTCACAAGAAACTTTGTGCATTTTTACGTTCTCAAAAAGCTAATTCTATATGATTTATACGCGTTTTGAAAAATGGGGACATGGGTTATGTCCTCATAAGTTAAGTATAAATTAGGGGTTAGGCTGCATATATGCAGAGCTTGGTCAAAGTTCAAATATAGTGCATTATCACTCATGTCATGTAAATTTGCCAAGACAAATGATTTGCAAAGAAAACCAATATATATTTTAATGCAAAACAGGTGTGGCATTAAGCACTGGTGCAACTGAATTCACTTCATTTACTAAAAGTAACACTGACATCATCATATAGGTGTAGTAGGTAGGTATATGATTCAATAGTGATATATTATTTTTTATGTTGCATACATGAATGCACTTATGTAAACATGGATGTTTTTCTGATGAGACAACTTCATAAACACTTCATAATGACTATTCAGCAAGCAGTAGGCCTATTAACAACAACAACTATTGCACATGCAGTGCCCCACAGATTAAATATTGATTGAATAACATAGCAAAATAATAATAGTAGCATTCATTAAAAAATACATTTTGGTTTGTTATCTAATACAATAACAGAAATGACATAGTATAGTAAGCTTTAAATCCATATTTGAATTAATTAAATATGACATGTTTGTAGAAATATTGCATGCATTCGTTGATGCACCTTGCTTTATGTTCATGTCTGCACTAGTTTTGCTTTGGCTGCTGCTTTGTGAGGAACCTGATAGATGGCTTCCCCGTGTGGTATTGAGGGAAACGTTCTGATCTTTGCCTCGCTATCTTCTATGTTTTGACCAAAGTATCGGACCACAGCATATTCAGTAGTAAGCGATGAGATGCCTCGGATGTTGTTTGACTCTGGATCGGTGTTTGTAAAGTTAATTGTTGAATAATGTAAGGGTTCTGGGTGATTTAGTATGGGGGCTTCAGCTGATGACATCATAACTTTATTAACATAAAAAGGTTCTCCCCTGATGTCCACCGAATCAGCCTAGAAGATGAACAAAGATGGAGAATCATCAGTTGAGAGCTTTTATGCACAAGACACTTGAAATGTGTTAGTAGGCGGGGAAAATAATTGTAAAAGCAGTATGGTGTTTATGAGTTTGACATATGTCTGAATCAATAGCATGTGTGTTTGATGTATTGGAACATACCCCATCAGTCTGAATCAGTCCAGCTTTATCTCCACTCTGAGTCCTGAAGATACATCTAAAGAAATTATTCATAATTAAAAAAAAAAAAACATTTATCAGAATTTTTTATTTCTTAGAGGTTTCTCTTTTATAGCTCAGGAGGCTTTAAATATAGTAAAACACAAGGTATATACAGTAAGTTAAATATTACTCCAATAAATAATAGAGTTGGCTCGGATGATTCTTCTACAATTCTTTAGGTGAAATAAAACACAAGAAACTAAATTCTGGACATAAAGTTATTCCATAGAGCTATGAGATGAATGTAGATGACCAAGACAATTTGATCTTGGAAGTATTTGGAAGCAGTTTATAAAATGTTTACATTGAAAAGCTCAAACTTTTGGTTGCAGACCAAAATCATCAAATCTGACACTACTGTAATTTGAGACATTGTTGAGATCGTCTCTGAAACTCTAGTGGACATATACAAGAATATTAGGGTGTTTTCTGGGAAATGGAGATGGTGGGAAAACCAGGAGAGTTCAGCAATAGTTTCTTTGCTTTACATTTAACTCATTACTGTCTGTTATAGAGACCTCCTTTGTTATTTTTCTTTCTTAGGGTTAACTTAAAATCATACTTTACATACGTTTTTACATTAGGCAATCACACTGTCTACTTACTTGTACAGCCGTGTTGTGACCCATAAGATTGCCATAAATGAAGTTCCAGCTGCGACTCCAATCAGGAGGGAGTTAATGTTAAACCCTATTAAATAAATAAGTGACAGTTCATCGAAACTTCCTTTATTCTAGAGAGCAGCTGTTCTGGTATCAATGATATATTTAACCATACATATCTGAATAATTGTTGTCTATTCAATAAAAAATCAGTAGGCTAGTTGATTCATTGCCATATCAATAAATAAAACAGATTAACTGTTACATTTATATTTGCATGGAGCGTTTTGAGTGATGAAAACCAGATGAAACAGTTGTTCGTCATTGCCATGAGTGTTGTTGCTGACACACTGCAGAGTGGATGTGTTTGTGAGATACTGGTGAAGAGAGATGGAGCTCCTCAAGCCTGTGCTGCTCAATCGCTCTTCACTGATGAACGTGTTTGAAGAGTTAGTGACAGGACGTCCAGACAGATGCCACTCCAGTTCAGGAGAGGGATTCCCATCAGCCTCACAGAAACACACCATTACATCAGTCCTGCTACAGCTGGAGGATGTGGAGATCTGAGGAGCATCTATTAGAGAGAAAGATTAAGAATGTTCTATGCAGCACAACTGGAAATATTTCTTAGTAACTTTTTATGCAGTTTACATTGCTTACAAGCACTTGGTTGAAAGATTTTCTCGGTTCCTTTATTACTCACACTGAATATCCAGCATCACTGATGAGTTTTGGGTGCCATATTGGTTCTGCGCTGTACAGTAGTACAAGCCTCTGTGTTTCAGCTCGATCTTATCGAAGGTAAGAGTGTCTCCAGTCTTCAGCTGCTCCATCTGTCCTTCACTCTCTCTGGACCAGGTGTAGTTCACTGCTGGGTTTGCTTCACTGCTGCAGGTCAGAGTCACTGAACTGCCCTCCAACACAGAGCTGGAGGTATTCACTGAAGCTGATGTATTTTTAGGCGAATCTGAAGGAAAATAATTCAGGGCCTCACAATAAAAATCACAGTAATATGATTAAAAACTAAAAAGCATCTCAAAGCCTCACTTACACTGAACATGTACTGTGATGTTGTCCTGTGCTGTTTTGTTCTGGTCCTGTAGCTGGTAGGTTATAGTGCAGGTGAAAGTGACTCTGTGCTGACGGTGAGTAGCATTGAAGTTCAGATCAGAGATGAGCTCCTCTCGTCTGCTGCTCTCACTGAGGGGGATTCTGGGAGTGGAGCTCCATGTGAGAGTTGGTGGAGAAGAGGAGCAGAGAGTCTCAGCAGAGCAGCGCAGACTCACAGAGCTCCCCTCCAACACCTCCAACACCTCCTCCTGATCCTGCACCTCCTTCTGATCCACATACAGCTGCACTGTGGGTTTCGGTGGAGAATCTGAAAAACACACAGATTTATCTTTTATATATATATATGACATATATGATTCAAAGGTTTGTGCTGTCAAATAAAATGGATGTAATGAAATTTGGTAGGACACAGTCATTCTTCTTTCAAGAATAAATCTACAAGGCATACATATACATTACGTATGTTGTTCTGTCATTTCATCATTTTAGATAATGATGGTACACAGATGTTGTTGTAATGTACTAGATGACAATTTGTCATAATGTTTTCAGTCATAAAGTCACTTACCAATCACACCTATTGAAACTAGTGTTGTAGTATATGTCCATTTCAGTCCACCTTCACCCTCAATCCTGAAGTAATAATTACCATTATGATTTGAATTAATATTGCAAAAAATTGTGGTACAGTTTTTCTCATGTAGTTTTCCAATTATTTCACATTCAAAGTGATTAGGTGCAGGGTTTTTGGAGTTAAACACTACGTTGTGGTTCACATTAATCCCATCTTTGAGCCACAGTCCTGTAGCAGCACTCTCAGTGAGTTCTTTGTCATAGTTTTCCTTAATCTCAAATCTGCACTTTATGATCACACAGGATCCACTGAGAGCTTCGATCTTCTCTGGCAGACTGATGCTGAACTCTCTACAATGAACACCTACAACACACACAACAGAAACATGTTAAGCATATGATGAAATGTACAACTACAAACATTATATACTTTTTGTTTACTTAAATATACTTATTTATACTAAAATGTATTTAATTAACTATTACTGTAGTTAATTCATTAACAATAAAGGTTCAACTTGTTAGTCACATGAGGAATAAAAAAATTTTACTTTAAGGAAAAATGTCAGTCATGATGATTGACATAATGTGCTTTGTAGTTTTTAGCCTACATTAAATTATAATGGAATAATAATTATAATTTTTTTCAGTAACACTTTATTATAAGATGTCCTTGTTTCATATGTTACATGTCCTTACTATTATAATAACAATTAATGATGCATAATTACATGCATCCAAATCCTAATCCTACAACCATATAGTAAGTACAAGTACTTAATTAATATTACTCAGTATTTATATGTATAGTTTCTATCTGTATCTATCTGTGTATATGTATAGATACTGTACATTAAAATAAAGTGTAACCATTTTTTCCTTGTATATGTTATTAAGTAAAAGTACAAGTATTCTGTTTTAAAAGAACTCAAGTGAAGTACAGATTCCCCAAAATAATACTTGAGCACAGGAGTATAATCTATTATTCAAATATGTTTCACCTATGCAATTAAACCATTTAGACCTATTATATACAACAGACTAAACACACTGGTGTTATAAAACACAGTCAGGATAAATGCTTCAGTTGTTTACTTCTACTTCATCTTACAAAATATTTTTTTTAAGTCTCTAAAGGAAACAACAAACATTGTGGAAGTTAAAAGAGATATACACGCACCTTGTAAGAGAAAGACAAAAATGCTGATTTTCTCAGCTACGTTCATCTTGCTATTAAAAGATGGTCAGACCTAAGTAGAGATGATACAATCACTTTACAAAAATGATACAAATATGAACAACATACAAACACACACTCAACACTGTTGTTCTGGAATGATTTTAGGCAAACAAATATCATTCTCATAATCACTTATCATCATAATTACTTTCAGTTTATAAATTCATCAATTGAATAAATTACAAACATTTTTCTTGGAGAGATGAATGAACAGAATAAAACATCAGAATCTTAAACATCAGAATCAACACACCTGAAAATATTAAAACTATCATTTAGGTCCTACTACATACCAGAGAAGTCTGATAAAAAAGCTTGAGGAATCCTCTGAATATTGGTAAAGAGTAAAGCTGACTGTTGTGACACAGACTCTTTTTTTTTTAGACTAAGAGCCGCTATGCTCTATGAAGATAACTCAATGCATGACTAATATTTGACTAATCAAAACTTCCTCTTTTTCTCACCAGTGACTGTATCTATAACCTTCATGCTGTTCATTAACAGAACAATCTATGCAAACATTCTTAACAGTCAATACCTTAATGCAAATATGTTACACTTTCCATGATGGCAAAATTTGTGTAGCCTAAAGTCAATACGAACTGAGCTTTTATGGTATATTTAAAAGTCAAAATAATAATAATAAAAAAATAAACCAGTACTGTAGCTCAAATTTTGTGTCAGAAAACACAGTGCATGGCAGTTTGGCGTATTTGGCTGTAAAACTGCACTGTCCCAAGGATGTCTCTTTGCCAGGTTAAGGTTAGGACATACAGGACTGAACAGCGGCTTACACACAATAGGGAAACATGAGACAGGAATGTGTCCATATTGTACGGAAACAGAAACCGTGAAGCATGTACTTCTGACATGTAGGCAGTACTCTGAAAAAAAATAGAAATATTTAAGAGGGTAACAAAGAACTCTATTACTTTGAGCAACCTGTGAGTCTACCTGGAACACAGTCTAGCTGAAGCTTGGGCTCTGATATCCTTTTTTTTATTTTTTTATATTCATTTATTTATGACTTCCCAATGTCATCACACCTCAATCCAGTAGATGGCGGTAATGCGCAAAGATTGCAAACTGCCAATAAAATTCACTGAAGAAGAAGAAGAAGAAGAAGAAAAAGAAGAAGATTTCTCTTTGCACTAGGAATGTTTTGTTTTGTTTGAGTTCTTAGGGCGGAATTTAACTGACGGACGGAAGCGAGTGACGGCGTTTTATGTCCCATGCGCTTTTATTTGCTTCTGACAGGTTTTTAGCTAATCCGCCTTTTTTCCGTTTTGTGTTTAATCTTTTTAACATTTGTTTTGACTAACGTTTTATCCCCCAATGCACATATATATATATTACCATTTTCTATGCGAGCGGTCTTACTGAATGCGGATTTACTCTCGATGGAAAACTAGCAGGCGATGCTAGCAAGCGAAAGCTAGCTAACGTTACATTTCTGTGACACAAAGGTGACAACATAACAACTGTTATTGTATAAATAATTAACGTTACGGCTAATTAAATAACCATCGTCAACTCTCTATTAATTGAATATTTTCTTTTGTAAAACTAAATACATTTTCATTACAGAAAGAAATGTTGACAAGCATAATTTCCAGAGCAGGGATGGCTAACGCTAACGTTACTCCTGTCGTATGACTTTAAACTGCCTATTTGATTTTCCAGAGTCTCTGTGCTGCTGGACCAGGATGAGGGTGTTCTCAGTTTCACACAAGACGGCCTTTGTGGTCGACCACTGCCCGTACATGGCAGAGTCCAGCCGGCAGCTGATTGAGTGTGACATGCTGACCAAAAGCCGCTCGCAGGGGTTGATTCCTCTGGCTCCAGTGGCCAAATCTCTCTGGACCTGTGCGATCGAGTGCTCCATGGAGTACTGCCGCATCCTGTACGACGTTTACCCCACCAAGAAACTGGTGAGTGTATGGAAACTGGAGCTGTTTATAGGTGTAAGTTAGATACTGTTAACTAGTATCGACACATTTTTCACAAATGGATTTGATTCCGATTTACAAATTGTTTATTAGATTTGGATTCGATTCAGTACGGATTCACTTCACTTGGATAAGTAAAACATGTCCGTTTTTTTTCCCTGAAGGAAAACAATCTCAACTAGTGCTTTAAAATACGTCTAAAACTGGTACATTACTGTTATATTTAAGGTTAAATTTAACACACACACAAACATATAAACAGATATTGATTCAAATATGATATCTGAAATCATTAACAATGAATTATATGGAGTAAAAAATATTTTGTACAATGGTCCTCCTCTCTAGAGTTCTAGAACATATACATTGTACAAATATTATAATATAATGTTTTATTGATGTCTTCCCATGGTTTAAACACTGATCGAGTATATGAGACATGATACTTTTCAGTAAACTGCGCTGTTTCTTTCAACAAACCTTCTGCATTCATTATTTTTCATTTCTTGCTGTAACTATAGTAAAAATGAGAGTGTGATCTGTTTATGTGCGCTCCGTGCTGCTTGGAAAGCTTAAACAGAAACTAAAAGCTGAGACTTTTTCATATGAAAAGTAACACAACTTATTGCTATTATTGTATGAGGCATGCTACAAATAATGTTTAGTGAAATTTAGTTTGCCACCGTTTCATTTCAGTCAACAGAAATCAGCATAGACTAAATGATTGATCTTGGGTTTTAAGAATCAGTATGTTTAACCCAACCCTACTGTGAACTGTTTGCTCTGAAAAAGATTCAAACGAGTTCTTTAAAGATATTCCTTTTTTTAATGCTCCATGAAAAAAAAAGTGCAAATGAAATGTGGGTAAGTAAATAATGAGAGAATTACAATTTTGGGGGTAAACTATTCCTTTACTGTCTCTCAGGTGAACTACATCGTGAGCGATTCTGAGGTTCACATTTTGAACAGCTGGAAGCAAGAGGACCAGAGCACCCACAAGGTAAAATGCACATCTGTCACGCTGCACATCCATATGGAGCGCCCTTCTTGTACCAGAGTAATCTGAGCATTGTGTTGAGCTTTGTGTTGAGTCTTTCTCAATTGCTAACACACAATTCACAAAACAATTTTCTCGTAACCATAAACAAGATTTCAAAACTGTACATCAGCTTGTACAAACTTCAGACTTACAGGTCAAAAATCTGATATTTTAGACAAAAACATGTTCTCGTTCATCAAAATCCAATTTTTTTGACACACATACCTGTCAAAACACTACTTTGCTGTCTAGAGAACACTAGTGAGATCAATTCAAAACACTGTTACAAAAACAAAATTTTTAGGAAAAAGGATTAATTTTCCAAGTCTTGGTCTAATTACAGTATATACAACATAAAAAGAGGGGTGCAGATACATGTGCTGAGGTTGTACGACATGTGCTACAGTATTAAATGTGCATATAATAATGACACTTATCTTAAGTACTGTGTACTGTTATTATATTGTATGTGTAAGTAGTATAGAAGCCCTGTAGATGAGCCTGTAGGCCAGCTTCCCTCATTGTCATTCAACACACAACAACAAGGTCAAATATAGTGCTTTGTATTTCATCAGGAACAAATGACTTTTGACCCCATCCCTTCGTTTTCCTCTTCCTCATTGACTCTCACCAGTAGGATTCATTCAAATTAATCTGTTACAGTGTGTTAGCAATCATGGATAACTGTAAGTCTCTGTCTGTGGTGTTTGTTAGCTGATGACTGCTTTGGCAGCTGTTGGGCCTCCAAACCCTCGGCAGGATCCTGAATGCTGCAGTGTCCTGCACGGGCTGGTGGCGGCTGTGGAATCGCTGTGTAAGATCACAGAATATCAGCACGAGTCTCGTACCACTCTAATGGACACAGCTGATAGAGTAGCCAACAGGGGGCGCATTATCTGTCTCACCAATGCCAAAAGGTGAGAACTAAAATATTTTTCTACATTTGTTAAGCATTTAAAATATTAAGCAGCACTTAATGCAACTTTTCTTTTCAGCATTGATAATAATAACATGAATTCTGAGCACCAAATCAGCATATTAGAATGATTTCTGAAGCATCACGTGACACTGGAGAAGACTGGAGCTGAAAATCCAGCTATGCCATCAAAGAAAACAATTGCTTTAATTAGCACTGATTTTAGTATATTTTTCATTACATAAATGCAGCCTTGGTGAGCAAGCATATTTAAAACACATTTTAATAACGGCAAGTTTCTTTCTCTGTTGTCTTCTGTTAGTGATACTCATGTCAGAATGCTGGAGGACTGTGTGCTGGAAACCATTCAGGAGCAAAACAAACGGGCAGCAGGATCTGACAGGTCAGTTCTGAGATCGCTGGAGTCCGTTTTATTGTCATGCCATTAACGGCAGCAACAAAATTTTTTACCCTGAATGCACTGTAAGTCACTTTGGATAAAAGCGTCAACAAAAAGCATAAATTTTATTTTAATTTAACGTGCTCATATTCTTATTGTAATGTGTTTTTACATTTATTCATTTAGCAGACGCTTTTATCCAAAGCGACTTACAAATGAGGATATTGGAAGCAAGCAAAAAAAAAAAAAAAAACAGCAATGGTATATAAATGCTATAACAAGTCTCAGTTAGCTTAACACAGTACACGTAGCTTTTGAATAATATAATAAATTAAAATAAAACAGATAGAATAGAAAAAGAATAGAGCAAGCTAGTGTTAGAGGTCATAAGGTACCGGCATAATTGCATTATAAATGACAAGAAAATATAATAAAAAAAGATTAGAAAGGTAGTTAGATTTTTTTTTTAAAGAATAGAATTAGAATAGTGAGTGCTAAAGTTAAAAGGTCAAAGTTGGCAAGGTCATTCCACCAGGAGGGAACATTTAATTTAAAAGTCTGTAAAAGTGACTTTGTGCTTCTTTGAGATGGCACAATCAAGCGACGTTCACTTGCAGAACGCAAGCCTGTATAGGGCACATAAGTCTGAAGTAATACATTTAGTTAAATGGGTGCAGAGCCAGTGGTAGTTTTGTAGGCAAACATCAATGACTTGAATTTTATGCGAGCAGCTATTGGAAGCCAGTGCAAATTGATAAACAGAGGTGTGACGTGTATTATTTTTGGCTCATAAAAAATGTATCTTGCTGCCGCGTTCTGGATTAATGGTAAAGGTTTGATCGAACTGGCTGGAAGACCTGCCAAGAGAGCATTGCAATAGAGACCAGAACAAGAGCTTGAACAAGGAATTGTGCAGCATGTTCCGAAAGGAAGGGCTTGATCTTCTTGATGTAGAATAAAGCAAATCTGCAGGATCTGAGAGTTTTATTAATGTGGTCTGAGAAAATCAGCTGATCATCTATCATAACTCCAAAGCTTCTGGCTGTTTTTGAAGGAGTTATGGTTGATGTGCCTAACTTGATGGTGAAACTGTGATGAAACGATGGGTTTGATGGAACCACAAGCAGTTCTATCTTGGCAAGGTTGAGTTGAAGGAGATGGTCCATCATCCAGCAAATAAATGTCTGTTAGACAAGCTGAGATGCGAATACCTACTGTCAGATCATCAGGATGGAATGAGAGGTAGAGTTGAGTGTCATCAGCATAGCAGTGGTATGAAAAGCAATGTTTCTGAATGACAGAACCTAATGATGCCATGACAGAGAAGAGAAGTGGTCCAAGAACTGAGCCCTGAGGCACCCCAGTAGTTAGATGTTGTGACTTGGACACCTCACCTCTCCAAGATACTTTGAAGGACCTGTCTGATAGGTAAGACTCAAACCACTTAAGTGTGGTTCCTGAGATGCCCTTTGCCGGTTAACCATGTCAAAAGCAGCGGACAGATCAAGCAGGATAAGTACTGAAGATTTTGGATTATGCTCTTGCTAGTCTTAGGGCTTCAACAACTGAGAGCAAGGCAGTCTCAGTTGAATGTCCACCTCTGAAGCCAGGTTGGTTGCTGTCAAAGAGGTTGTTCTGTGTGAGAAAATGCAGAGACCTGGTTGAACACATCTTGTTCAAATGTTTTTGCAATGAAAGGAAGAAGGGAAACTGGTCTGTAGTTTTCTAAAAGAGATGGGTTGAGGGTGGGTTTCTTAAGTAGTGGACTTATACAAACCTGTCTAAATGATGAGGAAAAAACATTTTCCTGTTTTTACTGTGCAGACTAATGCCAATTCAGCAGTGTGAGCTTGTGCTGGTCCACATCTATCCTCAAGGTGAAGAAACTCTGGTTTCAGATCGGCAAAAGAAAGAGGTAGGAACTTGCTCATCATTAGTGCCAGAAAAAAAAAAAATATATATATTTGGGATTTCCATAAGAAATGAATAAAATCATCTTTATAGAGTTCTGACCATTCAAACAAACCTACCAGATCCAACCAGCTTGTTTTATGAAACTACTTTATTTTGATTCCCAACTCTACTTTTAAAGCATGAAACTGTATTGAAAACAATTTTTTTTTTGTCTGTTGTGTGTGTGCGCAGCTGTCGTCAGTATTGAGCAGTGAGGTTCACAGTGTGCGAGCTGGACGGAATCTAGCCACTAAACTGAATGTGCTGGTTCAGCAGCACTTTGATTTGGCCTCCACCACCATCACAAACATCCCCATGAAGGTCAGACTTACTGTCAAAGGCTTTCCTCTCTGCCTGTCTCTCTCTTCTCTTCATCACTTTTTTTGCACTGTATCGGTTGCTTACAAAGCTGCTGTTTTCATGGTTTATTGTTTGTTTTGCTAGCCTACATTAAATATCTGTGAGCAGGTCAGTACTTTACCAGAGCTACTATTACTTCTCCAGTTCATAACCCCGCCCTCTCATCCAGCTCTTGCTAATCTCTGATTATTAATGGGAGCTTTAAAGAGCTTTTATTTAATTAGGCCGTACTACTTTTAAAAGCTTTTTCCAAAGCACATCTTAATACACTTGTGAGATTATCTTCAATTAGACTGTTGTAATGTTTACAGTCCAATATAAAATAAAGGAAAGTGTTTTTTTTTTTTATTTAATGTAAAAATTTAAGTCAACATAAAATCTAAATTGACCCCATTTACTTTCTTAATGCACATTCCTTGTCTTATTATGTACGTTATTATAGAAAATAAAAAAGTTTATCTTGTTGGTTGGAAAATCAATTTTCATCACATTTTTTTAGGTATTGCAGACTTTCTAAAATCCTGCTAAATAATCAGTGTAGTAATTTATTGTTTGTTGGGGTTAAATATTAGTAGATTAAATGGATTGGATTGGATCACAGTGATTGAAGTAAATTTTTTATGATCTAATAAATTCATAATGGGTAAAATCTGGTCCCACACCATTTTTATCTTTATGAATAATCAGTTTCACTTTAAAATTTGTCACATTAAGTTAAATGGGTTGCGAATGCCATTTCATGTTGACTTTAACATAATTAATTAAAAAGATTTCATGCTCTCCAAGGAGTGTAGATCTGTATGATTAGCATCCAGCTGGATAGAGAACTGTCCCTCTAGCACCCCTTTCACCCCCCAGACATTTCTTTCTTTCTTTCTTTCTTTCTTTCTTGCTTACTCGCTCCCTCTCTCTTTTTCCTGGGTGGTGTATCTTGCCCTGGATGGGTGTGATCGGATGTAAAGCGTGATTTCTTGTTGGTCGCTGGTGTTTTTAAAAGCTGCAGAAAAACACAGTAGTTTTAGGATGTGTGTGTTTGAGACCAGTGACCCCAGGGATGGAACGTCCCGCTCCATGGAGTCCACCCTTCTCCGTTTTCCCTCAGTCCTTCTCCTGTTCTTAATGTGCATAAGCTCTATTTGTAGCTTAAAGCATCTGATCTGGACTGGATATGAACCAGCTGGGAGACTCGGATGCCTTCGTGGACATCAGATCTGTGAGGGCACAGTTAATGTTATAAACTGTGCTCTTCAAACATGAAAGCAGCAGTAGATTGTGGTGTTTTAGTAGCATAGATGCCCAGCTCCTTATGTGTTTGTGTGTGTGTGTGTGTGTGTGTGTGTGTGTGTGTAAAGGAGGAGCAGCATGCTAACACTTCAGCAAATTACGACGTTGAGCTTCTGCACCATCGAGATGCACATATGGAATTTATTAAGAGTGGTGAGTGAAATGTCTCTTGCATCAATAATTCAACACAGGCTTCATTTCTCTGCATGACGCATATGGACATTAAACAGCAGCAACTGTTCTTAACCCTTACAGTGCATAACAAGTTGCTGATATTTTTGCATTCCACATCAGTTTTGACTTGGTGCAATGTAAACTCATAAAACAATCATAAGTTAATGTTTGTACTCGTATGTATATCTAATTATAAAACAAACTAGTGTCATGCAAGAAAAAAAGGTTTTATAAGTAGGTCTATTTATTAAAAATTGCATATATCTTTATATAAAATGTAGAAGAACATAATTACCAATGTAAACTCCTTTGAAATCAGTTGGTTTATTTAAAGGGATAGTCCAACATTGTTTTGTGGAAAGTAAAATTAGAAGTTTAGGGAAATGTGATGGTTTATTTTTCTGTTTCTCTCATGTTTAATGTGTAGGTGATTTGCATATGGCCGGAAGCACCAGCAGAGACAGTGGGCTGAAGGAAACGGTCACTCTCAAGTGGTGCACTCCACGCACCAACAGTGTAGGTGAGTGGAACTCTGGGAAAAGTTCTGTTCTTACTTTCGAAAGACAAATTCCTGATTATCTCTTTTTTTTCTTTCTTTTTACAGAACTGCATTACTGTACAGGGGCCTATCGTATTTCTCCGGTAGACGTTAACAGCAGGCCATCTTCCTGCCTCACCAACTTTCTGTTGAATGGTGTGTGCACAGTCAGTTGTTCCGCCATGCATTTTTTTCCTTATTGAACATATGTTTCACTTGACAGAAACCGAGAGGCTGTGATATAAAACTATGGAAGTAAATGCCTTTTTTGTATCTTTACCTTATGTCTGGTGTCTTCTCAGGTCGCTCTGTGCTGTTAGAGCAGCCTCGCAAGTCAGGATCCAAGGTCATCAGTCACATGTTGAGCAGCCATGGAGGAGAAATCTTTCTGCATGTTCTGAACAGCACGCGCTCCACACTGGAGGATCCACCCTCCATCAGCGAGGGCTGTGGTGGAAGAGTGACTGATTACCGCATCACCGTAAGCTCAACGAGTGATGCTTGAGCTCCTAGACTTCTGCTGCATTCCCGTCATGTCGTGATTACCATGATTACGAGGTTCCATCCTACAAAGTTGTAATTGCAACTTGCAAATAACAAGCAAAATGGCAGGAGCTTAAACTATTAAACTTAGATATAGAGGTACATTCATTAGTAGTGGTGAAGCATTTTCGGGGTTCACTACAGCAAAGGCACAAATGGATTCAATTTGCAGCTATGAGTGTTGCCAACAAATTTGAGGACGTTGATACCTTAGTAGAAAATTGTCACCTAGTAATAAAAGCAAATGCAACAGCATAAATGCAGTATTGTATTGGGGTACATTTATATTTCCTGTGTGGTTGCAGAGTAAATCTTGTTATTATTTGTCTGCAGGACTTTGGCGAGTTTATGCGTGAGAATCGTCTGACTCCATTCCCAGAATCAATGGTCGATGCAGCAAGCAGAACTCCAGTCGAGAGAGCCAAATTTCAGCTCGAACGGCACACACGATACTGGCCAATGATCATCTCCCAGACTACCATCTTTAACATGCAGGCGGTGAGGAACGCAGTCTTTATCTATGGTTCTCAACCACTATGGGCCTCCACAGACTTTCAAGGAGGATGCAAGATGCCTTATTGTATTCTGTTATATTAAAGGATTACTCCACCCCAAAATGAAAATTTTGTCATTAATCACTTTACCCCCATGTCATTCCAAACCTGTAGAACAGAGCTTTTACAGTTTTGGAATGACATGGGGGTAAATTAATAATTAAAAAAAATAATAATTTTAGGGTGGAGTATTCCTTTAAAGGTTCTGTATGTACGATTGTCACAGAGTGGTAAAACTAGGTATTGCAGTCCAAATTCAAAATATTGGATAGGGTTTTTTTCACCCGGCTCCTCCTCCTCAGACTTGACGCACACACAGGTTGCCAGATTTAGGACACCAACAAGACAAGCGCACTTGACAATGAATTAAATGAAATGCGCTGTGTTTTCCACCAACTAGCATCCCGGGATGCAGAAAAACAATTGGGTAAACTGGCAGTGGGCGTGATTCACAAACCGAAACATAGACCGACATTCCGGCCCTGAACGCACATTTTCAAAGGAGAATAACTGACTGTAGCATTGTTTTTCAGATAAACATTGGTTAACTTAGCATGTTTCTTAAATATCTGCATACCGTATTTTTCACTTATTTAGAACCATGAACCAAGAGAAAACATTACCATCTACAGCCACGAGAGGGCACTCTATGCTGCTCAGTGTAGGCTTCAGGAACACTGAGCAGCATAGAGCGCCCTCTGGTGGCTATAGACTGTAATGTTTTCTCTTGGTTCATTTCTCTTGGTTCATGTCAAATTAATTTTGATAAATAAGTCACACCTGACTATAAGTCGCAGGACCAGCAAAACTATTTAAAAAAAGTGACTTATAGTCCGGAAAATACGGTACATATTGTGGTGTTTTTATTTTTTAATAAAGTAAAAAAAAAACTTACAACACCTTTAATCATTTAAATTTGAGGTTTTATTTGGTCATTTTTGTGTTCATTTCAGGTGGTACCGTTAGCTAACCTCATAGTGAAGGACACTCTAACAGATGAAGATGTGCTGACTTGTCAGAAAACCGTCTATAATCTTGTTGATATGGAGAGGAAGAGTGACCCTCTGCCCATCTCAACTGTAGGCTCCAGAGGAAAAGGCCCCAAACGGTGAGAATATCACATCGAGTTTCAATCTAAAGGTTTCAGTTTGTCTTAAAGTGTGGCTTTGATCCAAAACCTACAAAGCTGCCTCGCTATCTGAAGTCTATATTTGAAGTGACATTTGTGTGCAAATACCTTCTTAGTTTTATTAGTGAATGCATGTTTTTGCTGTGTATGTTGATGCTGGTGTTTTTATCTAAATAGTGATGAGCAGTATCGAATCATGTGGAATGAGTTGGAGACGTTGGTAAAGGCTCATGTGGGCACCAGTGAGCGACACCAGCGAGTGCTGGAGTGTATCACCGCTTGCCGGAGCAAACCACCCGAGGAGGAGGAGAGGAAAAAAAGGGGAAGAAAGAGAGAGGACAAAGAGGACAAAACCGAGAAAAACGGCAAGGACACGGAGGAGAAGGGCTGGACCACTGACTCTGAGAGGTTAGTGTTCGTGAACAAGATGCTGACGTTAACATTTACTGTACTGTCAAGTCGCAGCTTGTAGATTAATGAAGTGGATTTCCTGATCTGTTTCTAATGTGTGTCTTTTTTCTCCTCCAGGCTGAAGGGAGTAATGGAGCGAGAGAAGGACGAACAGAGTGAATGTGAGATCATCAAAGATTCACCGGATTCTCCCGAGCCCCTGAACAAGAAACCACGCTTAGCTACAGAGGAACAACACCCTCCAGAACAATCTAAAGGTTCAAATTCATGTTTTATTGAAAATCGGTCTAAAAGCCTAAACCTAGCTTTACAAGATACAGTGTGTGATCACCAAACATGTTCTGCTAATAGAATACACACACATAAATGCCTAAATGCAGCAGCTGTTCCAGTTTACAACAGTGATAAATGTGTTTTTGGGAAGTTATGTGATACTGACACCTTGAGGTATCTATGTGTGGACCGTCATGATGTTTTTAACACTGACACCGGTTAACGAGAAAACTAGTAAAAGAAGCACCAGCTACGTCAGCACATTCAAGTTACTTGTACAACGCGCCGTCATTTTATGGTCAGGATTAGCTGCTACAACTCGAGTCAGAAAAGTCATCATCCCAAGTGCGTAAACAGGCAAGTCAGAATGTGACATCATTAGGTACAGCAGCCAATCAGATCTATAACAAGTAGAAACGGCTTCAAATACGGTCTCTTCTTTTACAGGTCCTGTGTCTCTCCTCACCCTTTGGACCAATAGAATCACTCAAGCCAACTCCAGGAAACATCAGGAGTTTGCAGGGAGATTGAGTTCAGTGAATAGCAAGGCTGAGCTTTACCAACATCTGAAAGAAGAAAATGGGTGTGTTGACATCATCACTTGTGTCATTGTGTGTCACATTAATCAGTCATTTTTTTTTGGTTACTCACTGTGTTCTTTATCAGGATGGATGTTCATGAGAATGGAAAAGCCACCAGATGATGTGTGGAACACGCCTCTTCTCATCTCTGCAGGATCATTGATTTGTTGAGAGGATGTGATGTGACCTTTGGCATGATATCAAATGAGGTTTTGTGCCAGACCAAGAAGAGCAAGGCATTGTTTTATAAGGACACGCTTTTTATATGCTTTAGTTTGTACAAAGAGTCTGAAATATTCTGAGACAGAATAAAATAAATTGTCAACCGTGTTAATGTTCATGTTTGTGTTTCATTATAAATGGTCTTTGTTTAATGCTCATTTTCTTTATCATAGTTCATTTTCCTGCCTGTATTTTACTTGGATGTTCAGAAAGCATCTTCACTTAGCTCTGGAAATATCAGTGGATGGTAACTATTGTTCATCATGACATTCCCTGTCCCAAATGGCAACCTCAGTCCCTGCAGTCCTCATCCAAGTCCACATTTTGTAATGCCAAACGTCCACTTTTGAGCACCCTTTGGAAAGCATAAAATGAAAAAGGGGTAGCCCTGTACCAAATGGCTTACTTGCACTTGCGGTCTTGTGGACTCACAATGGCCCACATGAGCAGGTGTCCACACAATCATAGTGTGTCCCATTTGTCTTTTTGGGTTTCAGAAAGGTGCTCATCAGTAGCCCTTTCTTTATCTTGTTCCACACTACCATTCTACCCAGCAGTCAAAGCAGTATTATGTCACAAAATCCAAAAGCGCTAAAGGCGGTCGCACACCGGACGAGACTAGCCGCGTCGCGTCGCGCCACATGTAGGACAACTCGAGGTATCGCACACTGGACGCGCACATTCTATATGCGTGAGCTCAATTTCGCAGCAAGATGGGAGAGTTTTAACTTCATCTATTATTTTAATTTTAAAAATATGATTTTAATTGATAAAAGCTGAGTTTTTAACGTTAATTAATGAAAAGAATCTGTGTTATTATAATACGTCTGTTATTGTTTTGTTGTATCTGTTGTCTAGGCAACTGTGCTGCTGAAAACGTAACCAAACACTTTGTAATGTTTTATTTGAATGAAACAAGTGTGCTGTACTTTAATTTCAGTTTCAGTTTATAACATCTGGGTTTTTTAATATAAAACTATGCGGATGGCGCTCTGTGGCGCGGCAGAAATTTGAACAGCGTTCTGAGTCGTAGCTGGGCGCCGCGGACAGACGCCAAATGGCGCCACCGGTGTGTGTACTCCCATAGAGAATAATGTGTTCGAATTTTAAAGACGTGGCGCGACGCGGCGCTGCGCTTCTCGTCCGGTGTGCGACCCCATATAGACCTCCATAAGAAAAAAACTAGTAGAGCAAATGAAGGGCTCTGTTTGGGACAGAGTCTAAATGTAGTCTCTTCCTTAGGTGGTCAACTCGCAAACCATTTGATGCAAACTGTACACACAAATAGAAAGAAATGCTAAAAACTACCATATTTGCTATACACTTTATAAAATGTTTTACCACTACCAAAAGGCAGTTGTATTTTTGCATGGATGAAAACACGTGGGAACTTCTCTTAACTATTTTACATGTGGGTCAGATTCCATATACGTGCCAATAACTTCAGGTTATAGTCAGAAGTCTAGCTCATGCAAGACCTAAAAAGGCTCCAAAAATGTGTTGGCTGGATGTGTTCTGACTCCGTAATGAAGAAAAAGAAAGGATTCTAGCCAAGGACGGTGGAAGGTGGTGTTGAGTTTTTTGACTCCTCTGAGGACGAGACATCTGGTCTTGATATATGCGATCTTAACGCTTGCTGTCAGACTGTGCACATATTGAGTAGAGGTGAAATTGATTGTTTATGTGGGACTTGATTCCTGGCATGCAGTGCTCCTTTTCTCAGCAGAAGTCTCCACCTCTGCACTGGAGAAGCCTGCAGTCATTAGATTGGAGTAAAAATCCATCCAACAGTCTCGGTGCCTGCAGCTCAGACTTCTGTTAGGAAGAAGCCATTAGGGAAATCAGGGTGTTTGAACATAGTCAGGTCTTTAACCAGCTGGACACCCTCATTAAGCTGCGACAGGGATTTTTCTGATATTATTAGGACCAGTCTTGTGGTTGCTTTTTTTAACAGTTGCCAGGCTGAATGAATCTCTAAATCGGAACTACTGAAAAATATCTGAGCCCAGAATTAACCCAATTGACCAGTTGTGTAATAATTTTGCTAAACACACATAAAAATAACAAAGGAGTTGTAGGATGGTGACTGCAACAACCAAAATAATTTACAAAAGACAGTAAACAGCGATGCTCTACTCCAAATTTATTTCATTTCTTACAGTGTTAATGCACCTTTTCCACTGATGCCATAAATAGTTTATGCTGCTCGATAAACATGTCAACATAAATCATTTTCCAGACATCTGACACTTTTCAAAGAGGAAATAGTTCAAATAACAACTGGTTAAAAAAAGAGCTAAATAGAAGTCTGTTGGCCAAAGAGATTTTGGTACTGCATTAAAGGTTAAAACTTGGGATCCAGAGATATCAGACCATTATGCCGTCGGATCTTAACAACTTTCAGCTGAGCTTAATGTTTTAGTCACACCTGTGTGCATAGCAGCAGGCGATAAAATACAAACTGTTAATTTCTAATGCACAACATCAGTCCCATACCTCAAGCCTGTTACGACTGCACAGATATTTATACAGGCATTTAGTGCAGTTCATATTACACCTTAATACAGCAAGTTGAGTATTAAATGCCATAGGTGGATCCTCAGGCCTCTCACACAAGCTTAAAACTGAACGTCAGTGCATGCATCCTAACAATGCTAAAAAATAAACATATTTAGTTTACTTTAGCTGTTTAGAGATTTTTTTCATCTGTTAAAAATAGTCCACTTTGCTACTTATTGATATGTTGCTATATGCTATTTACACTTTTTTTCTTTGAGTAAAGCATGCTTCTGAAACGTTCCCCTTGTCACATCGAGATGGGTTTTGTTCTTCAAGTCAGCCAAATTCTCTTTTGAAGATCATCTAAGCCACAGTTCTGTGTGAAATAAACAAGACTTCTCCAAAAATAAAAATGTAGAAGCAGAGGGTTTTTGCTTTTAATGTATAGATACTGTTAGCAAAGCTTTAAACCAAACCTGTTATTTGTTTAAATGATTTAGTCATCCAAGAACATCGCATTAAAATTTTGGCTTTTGGCAAACTAGTGTTTTCTGGAGAAAAAAAATATATATATCTGTAAGCTTAATTAGTTGACAAAAATGTCAAAACAAGTCCAGAAGCTACTCAGCAAATCTAAATGAGCAAGTCCTTACAGACACTTCCAACAGCTCATTTCTTATGGCCATATTAAATGTAAAAATAAATGTCATTCTGCATCTGTATGAATATAGCTTTAAGGGAAGCAGGTGCTAATACAATAAAAAAAAAAAAAATGTCATCAGCATAATATTTTGGAGCTGCTTCCTTTTGCACATACGCACAATTACAAACCTTTACATTCATGCAGATATTAATGACTTCCAGAACACTTTGGTTTGATAAGAAATAAAGTTCTAAAAACCAGTAAAAACTCTAAATATTTTCTTCAAATATATGCAAATGGTGTGGTATTTGCTAGTATGTGGGGGAAAAGATATAAGGATTTTAGTGAGATCAGCTAAATAAAAAAATAAAACTATTCAGTGTCAGAAATAAAATGCATTTATTGGCCAAAAAGGTCCACTTGAAAGCTTAAGAACACACTGATCTAATAAGCCACTCATTACGACTTGTGAGTAACTACAATGTACTTGCATAATTTAAAAGGATTCTATTTAAAACTAAAGCTGTTCGTCACAAAACAACGTTCCTTTGCTTTATTTTAAAAAGTAACATATTTCACTTGCCACAAGCTGCTTTCATGCAAAAACACCTCTCTTACTCGCTCTCACACGGTTTTAAAATATTGCATGCACCTGTTTTCCTGATTAGTGTGATCAAACGTGGAAAATGTTTCTTCAGCTCTTTCAGTAAAATTCCACAGCAGATGTTTTGGCCAATAAAGTGCAAACTAAGGCGCAACACCACCCCTTTTCCTTGAGCTTTCATCACAACGATGAGCCATAACATATAAACTGCATAATTTATCTTTGCATCTCCCTAAAATTCCTGCTGCTTGCATTATCGCATCGAGTATGAGGTTTACCTGGAGATTCAGAAACATTCCAGAAATGAAAGACATCATGATGCTGCATTTTTCTAACTTGCACCAGAAGATTGATGGATTGAGCGTAGACTGAGGCAGCATGGATTCTGTCTGTTTTTCAGTACGAGTTCAGTAGTTGCCATGTTTGAGACATATTCAAAGCCTTACTGCGCTTTGGGTCCAGTGAAAGTGAGCATACATTCAGCTGGAGATGTCTTTGTAGGATCTGGAGAAAGCACTGATTGGGTTGGATTAGTCAAACAGCCATCAAGAGGAAGCAATCTTCACCGTTAAAAAACACTCGCTGCTTGTTGATGAATCTTTAAACAGCATACACTACTGTAATTCCAGGAAGTATGATCCAAAAGGAAATCTTCATGGTGATATGGAGTCATTTAGGAAGTGCAGATTTTGTTTAAATGTTGATGCCAGGTGCAAAATCAGACATAGATGCCTTCTGGGTTAAAGGTCGTGTTCAGCGGGCTCTGAAGTGCTCGTAGGTCAGCGGGAAGTTGTCGAGCTGATCCAAGCCGCTTCAGAGATCCTGACTGATTTTCTGACTCTACACAGATAAAACAAAGAGTGACTCTACCCGTAAAGTACACTTTAAAATTGACACATTGTGTTTTAGAGTTTAGAAACATGCGTTATAGCTTGGTTACATTAGGTTAAATGAAGAACAAAACAAAGTATGTCCGTGTTTGTACCCGTGTTAGCTTCCTCATCACCAGGGTCGGCTGGTAGAACTGTTACTTTGGTGCCAGTCTGTTGGATAAACTGTTGAAGGTTGACCTGCCTCAGCTCCTTAGTTAACTGTTCCAGTTCCTGTTCTCTCTCCTAAATGAAACAATCAAAAGTTAAAAAAATATATAACCACCAAAACAGACAAATTCTTTATATCGTACTATGTTCACACATTTTTTTTAACAAAGAAGCGGGCCAAGAGAGTGCTCCAAAATCTGCCTTACTATCATTTGTTACTTCAACAGTCCAGAGAGAATTTAGTGCTCTTAATACAAGTGTATCTTTGTTATGTAACAATCCTGGTGAATACAAACTATACTGGGACATCCTGCTCCATCACTTCATCTGTAAGCTCTGGCAAAGAACTTTTACATAATATCCGTGACCATTACCCTCCACCCCTACCCAGCTCCCATTAACATGCTGCAAAGCCGATTAGTAGCATTGTTGGAACTTAAGGCCAAAGAGTCCAAAACAAACAACTGCACTTCAGACGATTTCAGCAGAGCCATGCTTGTACTGTCTGGAACAAAGTACTGGCTATTCATTAGCACTTTGCTTCATAGGTTCTTGTCACACTTGGTTAGAGAACACTGGATTTGCTACCAAAACTTTATATGTACAGAAAAGCTCTTGAGTGTATCCTCCTTGGATGCACTGCAAGAGATGCAAAGACTGTATACTGCTCTCTGATGGAACAGCTATGACAGGATTGTCCAATCCTGCTTCTGGAAGGCCAATGCCCTGCAGAGTTTAGCTCCAATCTACACCAACCAAAACACTTGCCTGGATGTTTTTAATGATCATGAAGACCTGGTTCAGGTTTGTTTGTTTAGGATTTGAGCTAAACTTTGCAAGATAGTGGTCCTCCAGTATCAGGACTGAACAGCCCTGAGCCAGGGGCGGAGCCAGAAGATGTAAACATTCGGGGCTTAGCCCAAACCTAGGGGGCTGCAGGGGTGTACTCCGCAGGGGAGATTTTTTTCCCCCACGTTTATGTCAGCTAAATGCACTATTTTTCAGGCTGTTTGAGATAACAGAATGCCTAAAAATCTATACACTATCTGGGAAAATGATGGTTACTCAGAAAAAAAAAAAAAATTCACCCAGTAGAGCCTACAAACTATTTTGTATTTAATTGTTCTCCAGCTATATTTCTCAATTAATCTATCTTCTTATCCCACTAATGTGCCGAGAACAGTTGTAAAACATGCCCTGAAATAACTTAGCATTTGATACATTGGGATATATTGCTTTTGAATCTCTCTCTGGCCGGTGAGGTTTGCTGTTACGAGTTCCTTTTAAAAAAAATTGTTATGTCCATAATGCTAATTTCAGGCGGTTAGTCAGTGAGCTCGCTACGACGGCGGTGAAATAAAAAGCCCACCAGCCCCTAATGACAACGACGAAGAAGATGATTTATATTCTTCTTCGTTAGTTTTTATCGGCAGTTGGCAAACAAGCGAAGTGATGCGTGATGCTTTACCGTCCGCCACAACGCACAGTAATCGAGCTTTTGTTTCTTTTTTTTGCCGCTCCAGTCTGAGAGACTGAGAGGAAATGAAACAAAGTTGAAGTTATTTTAAAAAAGCTAAAAGATTCGGGGCTTTTGACAAAACATTCGGGGCTTAAGCCCCATTAGCCACCCCCCCGCTCCGCCCCTGCCCTGAGCTATGAGATATAAATATTTTGGAAATTCGTCCACTTTTACACCTCTGCATGCTCCCCAAGTCGTCAGTAGTAATTAACTTCTACTATTTTGGACAAATTGCTTTCATACAAACTACAAACTTGAATACTTGGTTTACTGTTGTGCACCAGATTTTGGAAAACCCTTCACACTAACCAAATCTACCAGACTTGATGTCAAATAGATTTGGTCCTCAACAAAAGTCAATTCTTATCACTTTCAACTGTTGGTTTAAGTGAAAGTTAGTTCAGTTCCCTCAGGCGATCTTACCTGTAGTCTAATGTTTGACTGGCCAAGTGAGAGCTCCACAGCTCTGCAGCTGCTCTCCAGTCTTGCAGCCTGCTGCACTTGCATGTCCAGCTCGGCACGAGCCTTATCCAGTCGCGACCGGACCTCCATTTCATCCGCTAATCGTGTCTCCATCAGCTCTTGTTGCAAGCGCTCTGCCTCCAGGCCTGCTTCCATGCACTGAATACGTGCCAGGTACTCTCCTAGTTGCTCCTCGCACTCCTGTACACGGCTACGCAGTTCCTGCAGCTGCTCACGAAGTTGCCTTTCATTGTCCTGCTCAATCTTCAGCTCATTCTCCCAGAATTCATGCTCCTTCATCTCCGCTTCATTCCTTCGGACCTGCTGCTCTAGTTTGACCAGTTCCTCTTCTTCTTCATCTGTCAGTTGCTGCTGTAACTCAGTCTCGCAGGATTGCAGTTTCTGCTCTAGGATGCACAACTTGTCCTTCTGCAACTGCACCAGGCTGGACAGCTCCTGTGTAGGGGCTGGAGTGCTGCTTCGTATTGTGTTAACTGTTCTCTGCTTGGTCTCACCCTCACGACTCTTCCCAAAGATGTCACGTAACCCCTTGGCACCACCGGTGAAAGTGAGGGACTTGCGTTTTGGTTCACGACGTTTGAGAGAACGGTCGTGGGCAGTGGGGCGGAGCTTTGCCATGGGAGGGAGACTTTGGCGGTATAAGCTGCGCTCAGGGGCTCTTGCAGAGGTGTCCGATGTGGGACGCTCACTCAGAGATGGGCCTGTACGTTGAAGCACCAACTGCACATCACTAGCGTACTGGCCCCACTTGTTTAGAGAAACTACAGGATTCTCATGCGGCGCCAAGTGCCTCTCTGTCTCGCGCCATTTTTCAATCAGTGTGTAGCGACCAGTCCGCCCTGCAATACAATACTTTTACATTATCATTGCTTTAGACATTTAATAAAATGTTTGTAATTTGCTCTGTGCTGCCAGTTATAGCTTCTAGTTTCAGTTATAGTTGAAGTGTCATTTAAAAAAATCTGAATTGCAAAAACAATGATTGTATTCGAACAAGTTTCCTAAACATTCCCCCAATCTGTCATTAGTCAGCCAAACAAGTAGTACTGCTTCAAAATCAGGCCACTGGTTGAGCCTCAGGATTTTCAGGATATTCAAACAAACACAGCATTGTGCGGTAGCAAAGCCATTTCCTTTAAGCTATAGGAAAATATACCTATGAATGACTTGCATATAGTTAGACAAAAATATTTTAACATACTTCAACTTTAATAAAACTGTCAATGGCTAAACAGAGAAGCAAGCAGACATGCAAGCCATGATGACACAAAGATTCAACTTTCTAAAGGAAATCCATCCAACATTCACCAGAGATGAGGCGCCTCAGTGGCACAGAGGCAGCTCTTATACATGAAATAATGGAATAAGACAGTCTCATTTTTTTCTAGTATGGGGGGATCAGGGTAGAACTCCGAGACTAGATGGGACAATGCTGCATTTCACTGCTCCAATCTCTGATCTCAAAGAGGGCTTGTTGTCAAGGAGACAGCCATAGTGAGACTTATGTTGTGTAAAAAACAGAAGCAGAAGAGGAACAAAGGAGCAAGGAGCTTGAAAGGGAACATGCAACAAAAAAGGGGGTGGGGGGGTCTCTTAAAAAAGTTATTCACCATAATGTTTTTTGAGTGTGTAAAAGTGACCAAAACCCTATTCGGAGCTAAATATGCCTATGCAGATGATAAGGGCTCATTGTGTTTAGGGTCTCACCTATTGCTTGGGCCAAAGCGATGACAACCTCTTGACATGTAGTGACTTCTGTGACCCCGCAGACGATGCGCTGCACTCCATCCACCCATACCTTCAGCTCCATGCCTCTCATCTGGATGATGTCATTCCTCACCTCTGCAGGCACCCGTTACTAGCTCTCTGGTCTGCATGCTGCTCTTATCACTGCTTGAAAGACCAAAGAACTGTTTGTGCTAATTCCACTTACATAAGAAATGATTTAACTATAAATACCTCTCTGTATTCGGAGCCTTAATCAATAACAGTGACTTTACTAGCACTTGGTTCTTTATGATGCTCCATCCATACTGTTAGTCTTGCAGCAGGCATCTTTAGCTCCTCATGTCGAGAGGGTGTTGCAATTCTATAGTTTTACCCCCAGCTTGCTCACAGAAGCCCTGATTTGATATTATCCTCAAATCTGGGTCACAAATGAATTTTCACTTACTGCACTGTGATTTGGCCTTTTTTGTTATACTGTTGTTCTCTTAAGGATTGTTATGAATGTTAACACATTTTACTACACAGAATATATGTTGCAAACTCCCAATTTCAGATGTGGTCACATAAATGTTATTTATTTTTGTGCCAGTTTTATTTATTTCATTTCATTGGTAGGGAAAACTTTGGTATAGACTGATGCCTGTCCTCCTCTGTGGCAGTGTACTGAGTGATGAGGGTGATTTATTTAGCCATGAAGCGCTCAAGCAGAAGAACTGGTCCAAACAGGCCTGTGTGAACAGTATGGATGGCGCCCACTCCCATGAGATGCACTCATAAAGGATAAGTGAGATGAGCTATACACCCTTGGCAGGCAATACATCTAATAAGTGTGTGTTGTGACGAGAGAAAGTCCTCTGTTTGTCTCTCATTCTGTCTGACTCTGGGAGTGTTTGGGCTGCTGAAATCTGAAGTTGCCTCTGATGGGCAGTGGGCAATATCTTGATATGCCATCTGACACCCAGCTGATATCCGTGTTAACTGCATATCAACATAGTGCAATCAGTATGTCAATACTACGCAAACACCTAACCCCAATTATTCCCTCAAATGGCATGGATATCATCCCTACATGTGTGCTATGGATAATAAATACCTCATAATGTGAAACCTGTTGAGGAAGGGTGCTCTATAATGTTTTAAAGTTGCAATGTAAAAAGCAACATCTCTTCTTCCGTATTGTGATGTGAAATGAACTGAAAAGGGAAAAATATATAATTGTAGGGTGGTGGGTTCTGTCCATCAGTTGCTGATTGGATGGAGGGAGATCTGAATGCAAGCTTGTAGTCTGTCGTAAACAAGAAGCAGGTTTAAGTGAACTAAATTATTGGAGAAGTCCAGCCAAGTCGAATCATTACTTTAATCCAATACTTTTAAATCCATTTTTTTTTCTTTTTTGTTGTTATGCATTCCACAAATCTTCTAGACTAGAAAGGAGGATGTAACGGATGAATAAGATGCACTTACAAAACAGGGTAAATTTCTGTTTCATGTCAAACTTAATTGATTTTATTACCTGGTGGATGATTTAAAAAAAAAATTGAAGGTGGTATCCAAGCAAGAATAACAGAGACAGGGGGTTGGGTTCTTTTGACTTGGGCTATCTATAGCAACCACAAGGAACACCCTAGTAACTACCTTGAAATGCACTTAAACAACTTAGAACAGCCCTACCCCCAACAGTATTGAATGTCAGCTGCAGAATCTGTGTTTAATACATGATACGGGCATCTGCTCCAGACAAGCTTCAGCTCCATGACCTGGGGCTAAATTTAACAAACTCAAGGTTTTGGCGGCGTGTCGGTGTAAGGTACAGCCAAGACAGCTGCTAAAGGAGATGTAACATGTAACACTAAACTCACATTCCAGTCGACTCACATGTCTGACGTCTGTAAACACAGATCAGTACAGCACATATGGCTGTATGCAACAGTAACCCTGTTGGGTGTAACGGTCCCTGCGTGCTATCACATACTCTGTCATGTCAATGTTGTGGATCCATTCTGCTATACTCAGGGTTGTTGAACATAAACAGTCAAACCTTTATAAAACTTCTCAAGGTAGCTGTCATATTTTTGGCACAAATTGAAACTAAGAGGTGAGGGTTGGCAGTACAGTACATTAAATGTGTTGATCTGTTGTGTAATTTAGAGTCAATTGTTTATTCATCAAAAACTTGTGTCAAATTAAACTTGGTGTCTACCTTGACCATAGTCAGTACAAAAATCCCAGATCTTTCAACAGGTCTGCTGTTTCAGAGACACGTTTTGAGATGAAAGCTTGTTCCACTGTCTAGCATTTCAGTCGCTAAAATTCTTGGAGTTTTATCTACAGCCCTTGAAAAACTCCTCAGGACCCTAACGCTGTGTGGACTGTAGTGGGCGGCTGTTCTCACAGGGGTCCAGACACACACAAAGGTCCACTGGAGAGACGCCCACCCCTGCAGGCCTCACAGCATGACTGGACACAAACAATCCATCTCCATAGTGATGCGTTCGCAGCTTTGTGAATTTCTAACATGGCCGGCTGTGACCGGCCTGGGAACTAACAAACACCAGCAATTAAGGAACAATCTCTTTGTTTTAACTTACATCCATGTCCTTCTGTATAACTGTATCCTATCTGGGGTTCCCAGCTGAACAACGCACCAATGGGTCACAAACTGACACTGAATTAAAACCATTTAAAATAAAATTGTTTGTCAGTACAGCCTCTTTTGAGGGTGAGAAACCCCATTCATTAACTGAGAGTAACTTTAGTCTGAGGTCAGTATGTCACAGTAAGTGGCTTTATCACACACAATAATGTGGGGGAAGGGATGCTGGACATATGCATGTCGTGCAGTTCAAGTACCAATTATTTAGATGTTTGGTCTCCAATAATGTGTTGCTGTTCGGTCTTATCCTTTTCAACAGCCTGGGCAGTGTTGCCACTTAGACAAACTAATTAGTGCAAAATAAGCTGAACGTATAAAGCAGTGTTTCTCCACTAGTGGGTCGTGACCCAAAGGTGGACGGAAGAGGGTGCAGACAAAGAAACAACCAAAAAACTGAATTCTAAATGTTTTGCTGATGCAGGACTTTTATTTTGAAAGATATGTGTGAAGGCTGTTGTCCACTCTTTTTATTTTTGCAGTTTAAGTAAAGACTGCTGTAAAAAACAGTGCTGTCCTGATTTACTGTCTGCGGTCAGATGAGAAAAATCTGATTGTATGCATGTAGTATATACTATGCTGATTATGAAATTTGTCGCACATTGTGCACATACCCTAACATGCATATAAAAAGGTGATTTATCTCGTTCTTGACATTGTTCTCTTATTGCGCATCAGACAAATCTCTTCATTTCCTCGAGTTGGACAGTGTGGATTCGAACTGTCTGTGAACTATGACATGCACTCATATTAGAAAAACATGGACGGTTTAATTATCTGAAGTTCCTGAGAGACCCTGAGCTTCATTCACACAGTCCTGTGGTTACACGCATACTGTAGGTAGGTCTGGTAGGTCTTGCGCCGGAGTTATTTAGCACGTTCATGTTATCCATTATCAGCAGATTTGATCAGTGGGTGTTTGATGAGCCAGCTGTTGTCATATGAGAGCGTGTGTAATGAGCGGCTGAGGTATGTGGAATTGGTTGCAAAGTGAGTCAGTTCCGTGAATGAGGCGTGTGTAAACAGATCTATGAGTGCGGCAGAGGAAGGTGGTGTCCGACAGATAAAAAATGCACATACAAATCCTGTGTTTGCACAATATCCTGGCTACTAAGATGACTCCGTCTGGTCTATTTTTGATTGGCCTTGCCCTGCCTTGCTAAGTCTGAAGGAGTGGTTGAAAGAAGTATGTTGAAAATGAACTAAAGATTTCAACATAGTTCAATTTTGACCAATAAATAAGCAATGCATTCATTACATATTAACTTGGTTATTGCTGAAGCACTCTTGAATTTGTTCTAGATCATCATAATGTGACATTAAGATGCTTCTGGAATGTTGTCTAGACATTTCCGTTTCCCTAACAAACAACAGTTTTAGTACGAAGGCACCCTTTAGTTTTACACACAAAGTGTCAGTAAGCAAGTAAGCAAAAATGTAAGTTATGTATCAGAATTGTCAGTGAAATTGAGAGAGTGGACATGTAGAACATTAAAATATGATGCAGATAAACAGAAATTCAAACCTGCTGTAAAGCACATTACCTTAATAACAAAGGCAACAGATTGGCCTCTACTGCATGTTCTTGTGTAAGTTCTGATAGTCGGTTTATGTAATCAAGCCAGCTTAACAAATACAGTACTATCTATTAATAAGAAAATTATAATATTTTCACTGTACATACTTACATGTACACTACTGATCTTAAGTATATGAATAGTGAGACTGGGGCTAGTTGTGGTACTTTTGCTCCAGTGAATGCTTTTGAAAACAATTTCTGCACATAACTTACGGTTTACACGAATACACAACAGTGGGGCATGTTGTCACACTATTCGAGGTATGTGACAATGGACCATACCATTAAATAGCTGAACACATTTTGATTCAAAACCTTATGAATACCCAGATACAACCACTGTGACAACTAGCCCCGGTCCCTTATTACGTCTATTGAGTCATTGATGAAATTTACTATAAAACCTCTAGTCGTAGTTAGTGTTTATGGGATGCACAGCTGTGTGTTTGTAAGTTTAGGAGGGGCTTCAGGCCTGCTGCCGATCTGATGGACAACACTGACCATCACCCGTTGAAACGCATATCAGTAGATCTGGGCTGGGGATAAAGCCCTGACATTGACTGTAAACAGTATGTTATCCTGCGCGTTCATGTAACGCGTCCCGTCAATTTTTTTTTTAAATGCCCCATGAAAACACATGAAATACATGTCGTCCTTCTCTCTTGCTTTCCCGACTGTCCAAAAACACGGTGCGGAGATGTTTATTTAAAATCATTTTACGTACCTGCGTGTGTCTGCAGTCCCGGACCGCTTCAGTCCTCAGTCCGGGTTCACTTATCTCCGCCAGAGCAGAACCGAGATTTAAGCAAACGGTGTGTTTTTCCTTTTAACGTTTCGTAAAGACTCTCTTCATTTGACGTCCGTAAATGTAGTCCCGTTAGGAGGGTCCGCGCGCTGAAGTTGAGTGTGGCCCGTTACATCAGCAGCAGCAGCAGCTCTGCTCTCAAGCGAGTAAATATGAGCTGAGCGCTAGCGGGACACCGCAAGGCATCATGGAGCGAGCGCTTTAAAGCCGCACAGCCCACACTGAACAAGTGTGCTCAGTCACACACACACTGCGTGTACCGCACATTTAGGGCTTATATGGCAAAGTCTGAAGATTTTATACAAATTACAAATTGGTAACCCTTTCACGTTTTTAGCCAATTAACTATTCATTTACCAATTGATATAGTAGCCTTTGCTATTTATTACACTTTTTTTAAAACATTACTTAGACACTAAAAGTGGTAGTTGAAGCCCACTCAGTGAAAACATTCACTCATATACCTAATCTTTAGGCCAAGTCTGCAAAACTACAAGCACATTATAAGCTTTAAACTCATGTTGCTATAATAAAACTAACTTTTTTCAAAACTTTAACCACAGTATTATACACATTCAACCAACAGCTCTCTTGTTTCATGTGGGGAACAATGCCATTTAAATGCCACACTCATTTACTGATGACCTATGTGTGAAAATATAGCCTATATAATTTGAAGAAATTTCTTATAATTTACATTACTTACATTTCTCTCTCTCTATATATAAAATGTGTGTATACATATAGTACATACATATATACACTGAATATGCATACAAGCCAAGTCAGAATGTCAACTTTATTTCTAAAGCGCTTTAAATAACTTTTTTTTTTTCACTATAAAGTACTTTTTTATGCAATGGAAAAGTTTCATGGATGTTAAAGGTTCTTCATAGATGCCAAACAATAACCTTTATTTTTAAGAGGCTATAGCTGCATAAACTGGAATCATATTTTATGCTCATGCTGTATTTTACTTTTACTCTGCATTATCCAATTAATTAAATTTACAAACAGTGACATAAACGTGAAAGTCATAATGTACAGTAAAAGAGAGAAGAATAGATATATTTTAAATTCTTTCATTACTTACTTTCAGTAATATTTTTATAATGAGAACTTCAACCACAAAAAGTAAGAACACTGGTTTTAATTTAGAACATAATTTTCTCGCAACTGAATGTTTTTGCTGCTTGATAGAAAGAGGAATTATCCTGTAAAGTGGTACTTTATTTTTATTTTAATCATGCAGCTCTAACAGTTGTATATATTGGCAGAAGCTTTGCAATGGTGCAACAAAGTTATAACAAATAATCAGCTCCAGCATATGAATAATAATAATAAAAAAAATATCTATATGATTCACACTGTATTTTTAAAATTAATTCATTGCAGTTCATTGCAATCAGTAATTTCACAGCAGCTTCACAATAGTCTCAAATCAGCTCTAACAAGTCAACAGTGTCATTATACATCTCATGTCAGTTCAGTATTGATTCCGTTCAGTTGCATAACTGTGTAAAATTCATCAGTTGTACATTTGTGCATATGCATGTGCTATGGCAAACTCCACTGCACTCTGAAACAAGCAAAAGACACATGAGAGATTTACATTCTTCACATTATTAGACAAGTAAAAATAGTTTTGAATGAAGGGTTTGCTTTTGCAAGATATGTGTGAGGTTGAGTGTGTGTGTTTTGTGGTTTTATGTGTAGAGTTTTGAGAAATGTGCCATTTCTCCCTGGCATCCCCTACAATAAATGACCAAAATGGTGCAACGGAACATGTTAAATAACACCAACAGAGCAAAAGTTGATCTGTGACTACACTCTTAACACTCATTTGAATAATATCTCGTAACAATAGCAATCATAACATATTTGTAATGTAAATTACTGTGCCGCATCAACCTGAAGTGTAGTCATATAGCCCTGATTACTGTGGATCAGTAATGCACTTGCTGGGTAAATGTGTTACAATTTTCCATTGGTTATAAGATTATAATATATATATATATATATATATATATATATATATATATATATATATATATATATATATATATATATATATATATATATATAAAAACATCTCCACACACACACACACACAACACATTACTTTAATGTTCCTTTACCCAAAATTAACCTTGAAAAGGAGAGTAACATGAAACATTTTGCACACTCAGATAAGAATGCATTGTTAATGTGTACACGTGGAGAGATTGTAATAAAGCTCAAAACAGTGGATTAGTCTGTGCACTAAATGCCTGGATGAGGTCTGTTTATCTGCTGTGTTGCATGTGACATCTGTCCAGCCTGTGATGAGATTATCCACCCAGAAATCTGTGATCTGTTACTGTTGTGTTGTGGCGGATAACATGGTCTGCAATCTGTGTCCCATAGAAACCTTCTGCTGACCTTATTCCTCCCTTAACACAAGAATTCTGTGACGTTGTTATTAAACAACCATAGCAAATATCCACAGAGAGAAAATACATGTCAGATGTGAGAATGCAACATGCAACATTTTTTATTATTGTAAAATAAGAATGTGTTTCTCAGTGGTATGTAATACATGCAGTCTTTAAATACAAAATATAAATCTGTAATCTCTGTATGATAATTAAAACACGCTTTCTTCCACGAGCGCGTCACGTTCAGCATGACACCTTTGGATCATTAGCAACGTGTCGCTTGTAAACAGTCTGCACAGCACAAGTTTGAACAGATTTAACAAGTGCAGATCGTGGATTTGAAACCTTAGTGTCTACTTTTAATGTTAGTCTCTTTCCTCATAAAGCACGATTTTCTTGTAAAATTACTGGCATGCATTAAAATATGTATAAATTAATCAATAATCAATGCTTTGGTATTAATTAAAGCAAGTAGCTTCATTTACGTATGCAAGATAAAAAGTAGTAACTTAAATTCCATTGATCTCTGCTGTTGTCTGTTGTGTCAGTGTATTAAATAATAAGTGATGGTGGATGCTCTGCCTCTGATGTTCCCCTGCTGCTTCATGATTTTCTTACTTTGTAAGAAAATGTACATTTACAGACAGTGACTGACACATAGCTTCTGCTTTGCACTTGATTTCCTCACACATTTGCTCACAATGTTTCTTGAATCTTGTTTTGTAGTTCTGGAATTCTGGTGCATATCATTCTAGTTCTCAGCTTCCTGGGCTTCTGCTTTTCCGACAAAATGGTAAGATGAAAGAAATACATCCACTAGAATCTGATGACATTATGCACTTTCAGTACCACTGTTTTTAAAATATAAAATACATTTTTGATATACAATATCTTTTTTATAAACAATAATTGGTCAGTCAAAATGTTTGGCATTTCTCTCAGTAATTTCTTTGCTATTTTGTGTAATTTTGGGGCAGCAAATGTGTAAATGGAGATTGATAGTTCTCTTGTACAATTGAAAGTAACATGCAATATGAATTAAGTGTATGTTTATGTCTTATCTTGTTTTGATTAATCATGTTTTTTCCTTTACAGAATAAGGAATAAGTGTTTGGACCATATACATTTCTAAGACACGTGGAATGACATTTCGCCATAATAATGGACATCTGCTCGTGGACAGGTAATGCTTTTAACATATGACTGTGTGTTGTTGGGAAGTAAATGTGTTGGTTGCTATCATTTTCTTTTTGAAGGGGTTAAACCTTCAAGATTATAGAGAATCTTTTAGTTGTCAGTCTTTAAAGGCAAAACTTTAACTGATGTCCACATGATCTATTTTTAAAGATGTATAATGATGTTGTACATACAGTATAGAGTATTTGTTTATATCGGTCTTTACAGAATAAGGGGTGAGTTTGGACCATACAGAGTTTGGGAAATTTGTCATGATGGACATCTGCTCATGGACAGGTAATTATAATGTGTTTATGTGTGTTGTTGGGCACTGAATGTGTAGGTTACCATCATTTACTTTTTGAAGGGTGACACCATCAAAATGCAAATGATGGTAACCTAAGTAGGTGGGGAAGGGACGGCAAGTGTGAAATTTTATACAGCCTAAAATAATTTCTTTCAGTCTGGCCAAAAGCATAACCCCTGCTGGACATGGTGCAGGAAGCTCCAGGGGGAGACCACACTGGTATCCCCCTCCTTTGGGTGCACCCTTCACTCACACCACACCATTCATTCATATCGCAGAGATCTGGCTGGGATTGAACCAGCAACCTCTGAAACCATGAGGCAGCGCTCATACCTGTGAGCCACAGATCTCTTGTCCTGACATCTGAAGGAACTTATTCTTCAGTATTCACCTGTTTGTGAGCTTCAAATAAAGTATAAGATCAAGGCTTTAAAGCTGTGGTGTAGTGATTGTATCCCAACACACCAAGGTGGGATTTGAACCCACAGCTCTAGCACACCCAGGTGTGCAATGAACATGTGTTTAGCCACCTGCGCCACTGTGACTTTCACAGCAAGTGCTGGCGATTGAGGTGATTTGTTGGATATAATGCAACATGCAAAATGTTTAACCTTAGCAAAAATGGGATTTGAACTCAGGATTCCTAGATTTAAAAAGCAATATGTACTATATGGATGAAAAGTGCAGAAGTATTTATATTAAGTAGTATTATAGATGAAGTGCTTGTAGGTAAAAAGTGCAATAGTATTTATAATTCCAAAAAGTTTTACAAACTCATCATTACTAGGTTAAATGTCACAACGTTTTGGTAATGTCATCTCCCTAATAATTGTATTATTTTTTTACACACTATGTACCACATCAGTGGTGGATCCTGAGGGGTTTGTGGGTTGGGTGGAACTTGGTACCCCTGACAACTTACTTACCACCCTGAGTACTATCCCAAAATTTAATTCACTGCTGGCAGTTTGATGACTGACATTTCATTTCACCTCTTCCGAATGAAGTATTTGTTTTGATGTGCACCCAACATCGTTAATTTTTTCACTTTGAATATTAAGAGAATATTCATGTTGATGGCAAGATACAGAATAAGTTCAAAGGTTGTCACACACAGCTCACCATTTTTAAAGTACATAATGACTACAGTCTAGGCCAGAAGGTTGTTTTTCAATAATATATTTGATGACTGACAGACTGACAGTTTCCTAAAAGCATAAGAAAGGGCATTATACTATCCCTGCCGTTCAAATACTCAAATCAATTCATTTACACACGCACCGCATACAGTTATATGAGGTGCGTGTTCTTTTCTCTTTTCCTCCACATATTCAACTTACATTGACACATTTCATGGATTTAATTTACATGAGGAAAATTAATGCAATAGAATTCTGATTCACACATTTTCTATGCATTGTTACTGCCACTAGTCTTATACTTATGGAAGCATATGGGTAGCAAAAAATGGCAATGCATTTATTTATTTATATTTACATTTTCCCATACATATGTGCAATATTTAGTGCAAAATTAAATTATATAATTGACATTTGCCATTCCCTACACTAGTTTTAGTATGTAAATTAAAAACATTTAAACACTTTATAAGTTGCAAAATTAAAAAAAAAAAAAAAAAATTATATTACCAAAATTGATAAGGTATGTTTAATTTAAATGTCTTTTATTTTTTTCTTAAACGCATTTTCATTAAATACCCTGCGATAATGTCGTTAAAGTCCATGTGGATTCGAAAAAATGCATTTTTAGCCAATCACACCCCTGACCTGTCAATCAATATATGCCATTGTACATATTGCATTGCCATTTTACAAATTACATTTCAAATGAATTTTGTTACCCATATGCTTTCATATACACTAACCTGCCTACTAGTGGTAAAATATTGCAAATGCATTTACCTTATTTAAATAATATAAAAACTCTACTTGTGGAAGGCTAAGGGATAATTCAGGGGCCAGTTGCATAACATAGCCACCACATTAAAAGTGTCTTGAGAACTAGTCTGACTAACTAGATATTAGCAAAGTCTAACTTCAGATTTAAATGAGACCATGATCTGCTTTTGAAGTAACTTATTATGACCAGTGAAAAAGATAACATCCACCCTGGATGATTTTCTACATCAGATGAATCATATTTGTCATTAAAGAGATAGTAGGAAGGTTCACATGTCTTGTGCCCATGTTTTGACACAAGAATCAGCAGTGAATTAGTCTAGTCTGGCGTAGCTCATCGTTTAGGAAGTTTAGTTTAACTTATTTAAAAGCATCTCCTAAATGGATAAATGTAAAATGGATAAATGTAAATGTAAAAACTAGATGTGTTTTCCTCTGTTTTTCACTTAAGTACATTAATTGTATGTTTTGTTTTGCTTGGAAGAATCATGAAGTCTCAGCATGTGGACCCTGAAGAGGCTGTTCAGATTCACATGGACATTCAGGTGAAAACTTCACTGCTGGATGTTTGCTTTAGCCTATGAGGTATGAGCCTGACTGTCTCTTCCACACGTTCATTCTCTCAGTGTGGACGGGTTCCACTGAGCTTGCCAGCTGTCACTGCTCTGATTGTGTGTAATTGTTGTCCAGCTGTGGTCAGGAAGTCCAGTCTTTGTTGCTGTATTGCATCAGGCTTCACTGCTGCGGCTACGTATTCATGACTCTCTGAGGGAGAGTCTTGGCTGGAAAAGCATTTAGACACAAGACAACAAGTTCAATAAACAATAACTGTGACTATCGTGGATGATAAAAGATGAGGTTAATATGTATAAAAATAAAAAAAAATCATACCAAAATGTTTTTTTTTTTTTTTGTCAAATAATGGACACAGAATATTATTGCAGACTGCTGTAACCTACATGCCTCTACTACGCAAGCGTTCATGTGTGCGGTTGCCAGATATCAAGAGTTCATATCCCCTAATCAGAGCTTCTCTGTTAAAAGGATAAGCTTTTTTGTCCAGAGCTTTGCTTATTTTTTTCAATCTGGCAACAATGTGCACGCGCTTGCTCTGCAGTAATCTGGAGTTTAGTGATTTCCATGAGAGATTTTCAGCTAGTCTTCTTTCATGAGTGTTCTTTCATGAGATCCTGACTATTTTGTTTGCGGTTGTATGGAATGCCAAACCTGACAAATTTCTAAATAAATATACAAAGAAATGTTAAAATAAATTAATAAATATAAATATACAAAGAAAAAAAAAATACAATTATTTGATTTAAATTCTGCTTTATTTGTACATTTATTTCCACTTTTGTATGTTTCTTTACATATTTATTTATTTATTTCTACATTTATTTATTTTCACATTTATTTCTACATTTCTTTGTCTGTAGGCCAATGAGGAGGGCGTGTTTTACCTCAAGAATAGTAATCAAGTCGGAATAGGCGATTTGTAAGCTTTGATGCCACAGTGACACCTTGTGTTGCCCAAACTAAATACAGTGTGATACAGTGTAGTCTGCATGATGGCAATAATCTAACATCATGCTTTTATCCTTTTGTGTATCATGCAAAACCCAAACCGTTTGTGTATCATGCAGTCAGACCAAGTGTGAAAGCACCTTTAGACTGGTGTGTTCACACTTGCCATGTTCAGTCCAATTAAAACAAACCCTGATGCTACTGCTCTGATTGTGCGGCTCATGTGTGAACGCTGCCATCCAAACTCTGGTGCAGTTCGAATGAAATATGAACGTTAACAGTGACCAAAGACAGGACATTAAATCACAAGATGAGACCCTAAAAATGACAAAATGCTCAAGCCTACCAGTTTTTTCTAGTCATATAGTCGCGATGTTGCCCTTCAAAGTTTGGTACAGACATCAGAACCACTTCCCCTTTGCAGCTTTTTCTGTGTGTGCGATGGACTACACACATACAACAAAAGCATTGCTTCGGATGTTCGGTCACAAACTCGATGTTATAAAAGCTTATCAATCAGGTTGTGAACGTATCCCTATTCCTTTAGGTTCGGTATCTTTTTAGTTTAGTGTTAAAAAGCCAATGTGAATGCTATACAAACCAGGACTAAAGGTTTTTTCTTTTTGGTCCAGACCAAATTTAACCAAGTGAACTGAGCTACAAGTGTGAACACACCCAAAAATGGTGAATCATGAACTGAATCCAGATCTGTTGTTTACACTTCATCATGGAAAGTCACGGGTGATCCAGCTGAACAGAAACCCAGGAAGTATGCAGACACACATTATCTACGTATGATCTGCATAGGCTGCATTTCTATGAATTATTTTACAGCTGCAGATTGTCCTGATCCAGTGGCTGGACTCTGGATTTAATGCAGTATGAATGTTAAAAAGACATTTATTCGATTTCTGTTTTGATTTCATATAATTTGTCATTTACACGATCATGCTGTGACCAGAATAACACAACATCTGAATTTAAATAGTGTATCTTGAAGCTCTGCTGCTTGGAAGAACGTTGGTCAGGTGAGATCTTACCTGAGGAACTTGTTGTAATCCTTCATGAGACGCAGAAGAACCAAACCTTAGGAAATTCACTTTATTTGCAATTGTTTAATAACATCATTCCTCAGATAAAAATGCAATATTACAGGAATATACAGCAGAGATTAAATTTAAAACTTCCTGTCAAGAACCATACAATCTAAAGATATTTTTTGAGTTTTTATTTACTGGTAGCGTGCGTTATAAGCAAGACACACTCTGTCACCAAAGACAGACTGACAGATACAGATACAAACTGTACAATCACTTATTTACAAATCCAATTTTTATATATTTTTTTCATTTCACTTTTTTTTTGAAAATAGGAGTAGAAAAAGTGATTGAATCTTCAGATTTACGTAGCGTATTCTTTTTAAAATCTAAATGAACAACAAATGAAAGAATGATGAAATGAAACAAAAGAGTCTCAGCAAAAGTAGAGGAGGGAATGACAGACCATGCAGACGTCTCACAGTTTTCAATAACACCTGGGGTCTAAACTCCATTAAATAAGTCCAAAATGTGAATGACCTCTGACGGTGTTTGGTGAGAGACCTGAATGGTCAGCACTGATGCTTTCGAAATTCTACCAAAAGCATGATGCGCGTCTAATTTTAATTCAACTCGTTAATCTAACAAACAGCTCAGGACCTCAAGACTACACTTCCCATCCACACCGTCAATCAAGACTACAGAAGCTGCTCGTGTGGTCACCAGAAATAAAGCAACTGAGATGATCCGCTCAAAAATTCCTCCCTTTGTGGGTCCTAAAGTGGTTAACCGTAAACCAGATCACCTTCGAACGCAGGAAAATAATGTAATGCAGATTCGGGTTTCAGAAAGAATTGTGGGCTGCATCTGTAGATGAGTGAGTGTCACGGTACATTCAAACGGGGCAGCGGTGTTAACGCTTCTCATTTACTTTGAATGGGTGACATCATGCATTGCCGAACTGAATTGTGGGTCGTCAGCATCGCGCCACTGGGGTTGCTCCCATCAGAAGTTGAAAATTTCTCAACTTTTCAAGTGCCAATGAGGCGTCAGCTAATTAGATCGACTTATCTAAACAGCCTAGCTCTGGCGCAAAACAATTGCGGTCCAATAGTTGTTTTTACTATGATAATTGTGTCTGAACCAATCAAAGAAGCGCAATCCATTAGGCGTTGTTACCCAACACCCCGTGTGAATATACAGTCAGGGAGTCAACTCCCTCAGTCCCTGCCACCCATTAGAGAAAAAGAGACCCAACAAATCAAGCCCAGAGCTCGATGCCGTTAAACACAGCATTACTTCCATCTCTGCAGAAAGTAAGCAAGATGTGGTAAAGAATAAGTTGTTAAAAGATTCACTCATACATGGAGATTGGTGCAATATTAACTATTTGAGCTCCTCATCATAATCGTTACTGTTCCGCCCATCTCCTTCTGTCTCTAGTGCTACATTCGCTGGGTGGAACTAGAAGCGGGGAAATGCCACTCGAAAACCTCAAACTGGTTCATATAAATAGTTTTGCATTCACCTACCCATAGTTTTGGGTTTCAAAAGCAATCAGTGCCCTAAAAAACACTGAACAAATCTGCATTAATTATCGTCCCACCTGTTGCAATGAAACTATGGCAAGATTGACGTTTGGAGCTTAGGGCGAAATTAATATTTACACGGCAGCTAAAATCTATGCATAAATTCATCCTTTACTTGGATTATGTGTACGATGTGTCCAACTAAACGTGGTTTAAATGTGCAAATTGTGATTATTGCATCACCACCTTAGCTTTTAGTTTATCATTAAAACTCGCACTACATTAACTTATAACATCAAATTAACAGTCATATAAAGGAGGACATTAGAGATATGTGCTACACAAAGGTTAAACCAGAGGGCAGACATTGCACTTGTCCAGGCTTTCTCTGGGTTAAAGGTCAACCCCACGGCACGTTCCTTCAGTCCGACACATGGAGAATTGACATACGAACACGCATGAACCCAGAAACACCGGACAGCCCCAATGGATATTTGAATGGATATTACAGACGTCCTTAATAAATCCACTAACATTTCATGTTCCTGCTATACTGGGTTTATCCAAATAAAACAAACAACCCAAAAAATTAACTGTTTTTTACTGTAATGTGTTGTGAACTTGAATGGTTGAACCAATGCTGCTCATTCACTATGGATAGCTTACTCTTTTCTGAGGGTATCACATTTTCAAACAATATTAAGCTTTAAATGCATGCATAAAACCATTTCTTTCAATATGCGCTTTTCTATTGGGGAAAAGTTGTGCGCTGCTGCTACAGACGGCAAACCGAAATACAAGCCACAATCAAGGTCCATCAAGAAAGCAACCTACACTTGCTGAAATCTCATCCATTACGTCACCCACATTCCCTCCAACCAGTGCGAATATCTTCCATCGGATAAATATTTCTCTTATATTAAAATATAGAAAATAACTTCTGATTCTCTGAGAGAAGAAAAGCTACATTACAACCATTTGGGCAAAAAACTCACTGAGCAACTAAGAAAATATTCAGTCAAATATTTGGTACATTTCCCCAAGGCCTGAGCAGACAGCTCTCTGTGTTCATTCATTAGAGGGTTCAATCAACACAGGCGCTGCTATTGTGTCATGAAAGCCCGTGGCTTTTCCACACTGTTCTATCAAGTGCAGGTGCTCGGAGGGGAATGTGATGTGTTGATCTGAATAAAGCAGCTGTGAAAAAGCCCTCGGATTCAAAATCACATGATTAATCTCATTGCACTCCTCCCTCAGTAAAAACAGCAAACCATCCTGCTTAAAAACAGGCCGTACGACCAGAGTTTCAAAAGGAGCTACTGCGGTGAATACGAATGATTTCCTCTATATTTTTCTATCTATATGTAGTCACTACATACATTCTCAAACACGGTTGTGTGTAGCCATTTTAACCCTGACATTCAGCAGATATAGATGAGTTCATATGGTCTCTTTTCATGTGTTAATCATTTTCTATAAGTCTATAAAAATATACAATCATTGGCAAATGAAGGGAGAGGAGGACTCCTTCCACTAGGTTGATTCTTTAGACTCCATGCAAACAAAAAAAATTCAAGCATAGCATCCAAATCTATTATTTCCAAACTAAATCTCACAGATTGTCCATGAAGACTGGAGAAATGAAAGGGGATTTCTAATGTTTCAGCTTGCAGCCTCAAATATTCACCTTTACTGTGATGTCTGCCGAAGAAAGGACAAAGAGGGTGAGCGAATGAAAAGATAAAGGGGGAAACAGCGAGAGTGAAACAGAGAGAGCTGCTCTTGCGTATCATGCACCTTTCAGCTGAGCACAAGATATGCAAAATCATTTTCACACCGAGGTGCTTCTCTCCTCCGACTGTATTTACACCTTCGCTCCTCGTCATCAGTGTTTCCTCAATGTTTCAAATGAAAACGACAACAACGACAAAAAAAAAAAAAAAAAAAAAGAGTTACTCGGAACGCTTGGCACACCAAAAGAATCCTCATGCAGAGATAATTGAAACCAACAGAAGAGAAAACGTCAAACCAAACTGACCCGCACAAGATTATTTCAAAATACTCGATACTCAAATGCACCCGATTTCAAGTATGACAGGTTTCTTCAATTTAAAGTTCTGTAACTTAATACACACCAGTGAATATATTTCTCTCGGAATCTTAAGATTTTTGTACAGCTGTAGTTCTGAAGGAAACTGTTATTGCATTGTTTTTGCATATCTTGTGGTATGCAAGCACATACGCATGCATGCACTCACACACTCATCCCGCACGGACACCACACAAACACGCTCGTTTCCGCGCACTGCATATGCGAAACACGCAGAAACTCGCACACGTACACAATCAAGGCCTCGAAATATGCCTGGGGCAGCCTCATAATGACATATGGCACGTGTGTGTAGGAGATATGAGGGGTGTGGTGGCGGCTTTGGAACAGAGCAGGTGGGTTCTGGCTACATTTGTCACATTTTTTTCCACAAGCTTTGCATCATCCTCAAGAGCAGAGACCTCCTGTAAACATTCAGGAACTCATTCGACAACAGGAAATAAAAACGGCACAGGACTGGAGACTTGAGATTGAATGCGATGTTCGAGGCCTGGAACAAAACGCCAGGACGCTCGGGTGTAGAAAGCGAAGAGTTCGCGAGACAAAAATAATCGATTATCTAATCATACATGGAAAGAGAGAGTCATATCGTCTGAAGTCGTGTGCAAAACGGTGACAGAACTTCTAAGTGTGGCACGAAAAGAGAGACGCCTGGAAGTGGATTGGTCAGGTTTCTCATCAGCGCACGTGTTTAGGGGACGCCTTCCATCCCGTCGACACATTACCAACACAATGTTAACGCTTCAACACCTTATTTGCATAATAGATTGATAAGTAGTTCTCTGTGTGTCTGCCGAACTGCATGGAAACAGTGCTAAACCCAGCAGAAAAAATATCCTTAACAATAATAGTAATAATAATCATAATAATAGCAATCAATAACATTGTATGATGATGACACTGCTGATGTTGGTACTTTCATAATATATTTAGCCCTGTGTGAACTACATTGAAGGTTTTTGTTTTTTTAATGATGCGCTACCCAGACATCCCTGAATACTCCACCCTTCGTCTCCTCAAAGTGCACCTTCACTGACCTTCCGAAGCTCTGCCGTTCCCTGTGTCGAGCAGGTGGGATAGTGACAGAATCGCAGCTGTCGGCTGAATGATCAGCAGTGAAGAAACATCAGTAGTTTCAGAGCAAACGTGAGTCCAAATCCAACAGCAGCCATGAGATCTGTCAGTGCTACCTGCGTCCGGGAGAGTGACACCGCTCATTTACAGCTACACCAACAAACCCTCCGGCAGAACACTCTTCAATAAATAAATAAATATTTTTTTTGTGTGTGTGTCTGTAAGAGGCATTAGATTCACAACACTGCATCTGGCTTAAACATCTTAAACGCCTTCAATAATAATAATAATAATTTAAGAAAAATATGCAATCCAAGATAAACAACATTACAAACACTCAAATGCAGAAAAAAAAAAAAACAGGAAATAAAACCTGAATGACCCGTACCTTGCACAGCTAGCAGCTGCCTGAAAGCCGTAACGGTACACGAGAAAGAGAGCAATTCAGGGAGTTCAGTCTTCCGCTGATTTAAAGAAAAGCTAACTAGGGAACTGTGGGTAGAAATCAAACTCAAAAAGCAGCAAAAACCATCAACTGAACACAATAGAAAGCCTTAAAGGAGAAGGATGACGTGAGGGCGCTTGCAGAGCAGAAGACACTTCTCCTGATGAACGGATGGATGGACAGCCCCATGAAAGGAAATCGAGAGCCACTCCAATATGTCCCTTTGAACATCTCTCGAACCCGGGCGGCATATTCCCAACACGGTCCTCAAGATCCACCTGCTCGGCACCACTCGTCCACGCCGAAGATGTGGCCTTCAAGTCCTACTGCCACACACACACACACACATACACGAGTCAGCGCAAACTCGCTCTGTCCTCCCACCGGCGGACAGACCCCACTGCTTGAGCGACGGCAGCGCATCTTTTCCCTTCATTCCCTGCTCGGTCAGGGTTTTCGTTTCCTTACTGCAATCAAGGTTGTGAGAACTGTGAGGCACTTTAGAAACGCACACACACAAACATGTACAGTACACACTCCTACTCGCTCGTGCTTTCGCAAACACACGGACGAACTAAAAACCAACTCGGTCTCAGCTAAGCAGAATGGCCTTATACCCCTACAGTAGGTACACGCAACAGACAGGTCAGACTGCAGGACAGCAGCGTCCTCAGAGAGAGCTGGGCTAAGACACAGGAAGTCCTCCGTGCTGCTGTCCCCCTACAAACTGGTCACGCACTCCATGTCCTCGTCCTCCATCAGAGGGCTGTTCCGCTGCCCCGCCCCCTCGGAGCACTCTAACTCCGCCCCCAGAAGCTCGTCGGAGCCCGTGGCGGTCGAGAGGGCCAGCGTGTGGCTGCAGCAGGACTCCTGCGAGCCAGTGTCTCTGCACTGTATGAAGGGTAGCAGGTTTCCGTTGGCGTTGGGTGGCGCGTTGGCGTTGAGAATGTTGTCGGCAGCGTTCTCCATCTCCTCCATGGTCATGTCGCAGGCGTCCGCTAGCTCCTGCTTCGCCACCTGGATGAAGGAGGGATCCTGTGCATAGCGACCCAAACCCTCGGATATCAACACCTGAGCAAAGAACGAACGAGAACTTGTAAACACTTTATACTCTTAAAAGTGAAAGGCTCCTAAGGGTGCTCCATAAGTCAGAAAATACTGTAAACTGCCAGAATTCACCATATTTAAGCATAACTTGTTATATAAGTCAGGCGAATGTTATATAAACAAACCCATCTGTTAAAACCTTCAGAATATACATATAGGAATAAAACTATTAATTCTGGTGTATGTAAGAGCTACTGACATGAAAATTGCTGGCTCGGTGTATGAGGAAAAAAAACTCCTTTGGGAAAACGGCAAGACACAACTAGATAAAGTGTAAATAAAACAAACACCTAAACATGCATTTTGGATGTTTCTATCCACTAGTCTGAATGATGACAATTTTGCAAGCAAAATGGCCCTAAATCTAAAAAATGATCAGTGCAGGGGTGTCAAGCTCAATTCCTGGAGGGCCAGAGCCAACACACATCCAATCTAGTTTTCGAATAAGCCTGAAAGACTTTATTAGTTGGATCAGGTGTGTTTAATTAGGGTTGAAACTAAACTCTGCAGGGCTCTGGCACCTTTTGACACCCGTGTTGTAGTGTCTTGATTAAAGAGAGAGAAAATGAGGCTTACCGCCTCCACGAGGCTGCAGGCGCTCCCATGTGCCAGGGATATGGAGTCTCTGCGTGTGACCGGAGGGACCGTGAGGGACACGGGTCGCTGCGTCCTCTGCACGCTCCCGCTGTGGTTGCCGTTACTGTCACTGTACCACGAGCTGCAGTTCACAGACGGCATGCTGCTGTTGAGTTTCTCGTAAGATCCGCTGCCCTCCAACCGCAGAGACGGGACGGGCTGGTAGCACGGCCCTCCGCCGCCGCGGCCGCTGGGACTCGCAGGAGGTGTGGAACACAGCCGCGTGAACAGCGTCGGAGAATGACTCCGTCTCAGCAAGGGACTCAACCCTGCCACAGCCAGAGCCTTTAAAAACCAGAAGATGAATAAGTTAAAAGGACAAAAAATCGAAATTGTCTAGCGTGTTTGTGCGCACGCATAAGTTCACCTGATGATGCACTAGATGCAGTGGTAGTGCTGTTTTCTGAGAAACATCAGGTCTGTTATGTTTTCTCAGACACTCAAAGTGAAAGGAAGACCGTCGACCTGTGTTGAAAAGCAAATATGCAGTTGACTTCAAGGTCACACTACTGATTGTACTGATCTGTATTAAGTGTAATGAACGTGTGTGTGAGCATGTACCTAGTGCAGTGGGGCAGAGAAAGGCCCTCCGCCGTGGAGACTGCCACGGCCTCCTCTCCTCCCCTACATCCGCCTCCACCATGGGAGCCAACTGCTTGCTCTCTTCATCCTGAAACTTCATCCTGCATCCGGCAAACACACAGAACTCAGAACTTTAAAATATAATTCTATCAAGGAGCCAGAATCTCAAGAAACTGTCAAAGTTTGGGTCAAAGTGCATCCCCAAAAATAAGTATTTGACAAAATTTGAAAATATTTAATTTGAAGGCTCTTAGGCCCACAAAAACGACATTCATTTGATAAAAAAAAAAAATACAGTAAAAACATCATTGTCAAATGTTATTTAAAATAAGGCTTTTCTATCGTGTTTTCAAATGTAATTTATTGCTGTGATCCTTAGCGTCACATGATCCTTCAGAAATCATTCTAAAATGTGATTTGCTCCTCAAGAAACATTTATAAATATTTAAAACATGCAAAAAAAAATGTTATGATGTATATGATGAAATAAAAGTACAATTTTCCAAAATGTATTTGAAATAGGAATCATTTGTAACATTCTAAACGTTTAAAAAAAATGTTTACTTTTGATGAATTTTATGCTTTTTTGTTGTTTTTGCTGAATAAAACTATTAATTTCTTTAAAAAAAATCTTCTTCAAATCAAATGAATTTTATTTTGGGGACCATTATGACCGCTGCTTGGAAGCCACTATTAATACTAAGGGGTGAGGGGTCAGATTTGTTATCGTCTAGTAAGCTATTTTACCAATTTAAACTACTATAGCTCATGCATTAAACTGTATCTCACGCCGTCCTGTGGTTTATTGTTGTATTAACTATTCTGATATGAAGAAAAACAGAAGAATGAAGTATTACATGTCCATTGAGAGCATGGTCTGATCTCTCTCGTCTAGTAATGTTTCATCGTACGTCTCATCTGTAGATGCTTCCTCTCGCTGGATTATAGGGAGACGACTGTCACTGGAATCAGAGCTAGACAAAACAACAAAACACACAGGTGAGCTACAAGCATATTGCCCATCTTCATCATCTGCTTCCAGAAGTGAAGAAAGCTCACCTATACAGATAAAAGCAGTTCATTTCTCCTCAAGCTCTCATAAGGCTATTATAATGTGAACACAATCCATCATAGCAGCTTGATGAGGTCTGACAAACCTTACAGCACAGGTTTAACTGGTTGTGTCACATTACAGAAGCACTGTTATTATTTTTTGCAGAGAAACCTTATGATGTTAGATTTAAGAGGAGAAAAAGGTTTTGTCAAGGGGCACTTCATGAAGACCGGAGCTCCACTAATGGAAGTAAGTGCATATCCTGTTCTTAGGATTGTGCTGAATCTGTGTGAATATAGTGCATTCAGTTTAATAACAGTCAGAGCTGCTTGTGAAATTGATGCTTTTGTATTTGGGTCTAAATGAAGAGCCCCTCCAGTACAGCCTGGAAATGACCAGCAGGACGAACTTCAACACAAATAAGTACATGGACTAGCAGAGCAGTTCTTCTCTAGTGAGAGCGAAGTCTGTTCTGATAGCAGGAGGAAAGTATTGGAAAAACTAATACAACTTACCATTTGAACATGTTTAGTTATGATCAACAGGCTACAATTTTTATATTATAAATGAAAACTCATTTCATTTGTTTTTGTTGATGTCAAAAGGCCTGCATCCAGTCAAACTCTACAGCAGTGTTCCTTTAGTTTTACTTGTATACTACTACGGTGTTTATTAATATTTTTATTAGCTTTTTATATTGTCATTTTACATTAAGTAGTAATTTTTTCATTTTGCTGCAAATTAAACGTACAGTATGGGATTTTTGGCCACCAGGGGTCACTCAATCAAAATAATAACATAAGACGTACTTTGATGATGTCGGGAAAGAGCGTAGGCTCATGGGAGTTGTTGTTCATTGGAACACGCGCTCAGTTGCTCCTTATCATTCCTCACTCATTCTAACTTAGTATTTTGACAATCACGTCTTTTCGAATGGAGAGATATATGAATTATGAGACCCCTATCAAATCAATATTCCATCTAGCTAGTAGTAATATATGTTAAAAAAACACGGTCGCCTTTCGTTAATAATTATAATTACGTTTATAATATGATATCGAACAAGATAGTGAACTTCATTTGAAGCTACTTTATCCAGCTAGATATAGAAAAAATGTAGATTTACATTATACTATACATGAGAGCTAGTCCATCTGCGTTTTACACAAGACATCATCGTTTCACAAAGTATACGGATAGATACAGTTAGCTGAATGGATTCATACCTGTTTATCAGAATGCAAGCGAGTTCGGCAACTCCAATATTTACCCGAGTCTTGTTTCTTATCTTGTCCCAAAACCTTCTCGGGTCATTTATTTCACCCGTACGTTTGCACTTCACAGAACGTGCCGGCAAAGCATAATAATGATCCATAATGAAGTTATTGATTGAGGTATAAATACGAATATAAAGAATATAAATATAAAATATAATAGTCTCGATCAAGGCTAGTTACTACTTTATCTTCTTCGTCTCGTCTTTGCTTCTGTTCACCTTTGTATTTGGCGGTTCCGCAGGAAATTAGATAAACTAGAGGGGTCAAAGGTTATATGACGCCATAGACGGGCGACAAAACGGAAATAAAGAAACATGCCGTGTCTTCTAATTAAACTATAATTTTCTCCGGATTTGAAAGTTCGTGGAAACTGTCGGGATAATGTAAGTACACAACTAAAAAATATAAATAACATAGATATAGTGATTTCTGCAATTTTTAAAGCAGAGAAATTACATATTGCGCCTTTAATTCATCAGTATTGTTATTTCAGTATTATTTATATATTATTATGCATATATACTGCAATATATTATAATATTTTGAATTAGCTTTTTATATTTTAAATGTTTATTTTAATTTAGATTTTTTATTTTATCTTAAATTGAAGTGTTTGTAATTTGTGTATGTTTTTAACTATTTTTATAGCTTAATTTATTTCAGTTTGAATAATTTTTGCACTTAAAATAGAACGTGTTTATTTCAGTTATCTAATGTAAAATATTTTATTTCTGTGTTATTTCAATGAATATCAATTAATTAAAAGTTTTAATTTACAATAATGACACTGTCTGTCTGAGTTCTTTGTAGAAACCATCCAGATTAGGTAGATGCCAACATGAATGTGTTGTTTCACATGCCCTTATCATCAAGAATAACATCAACAACAACGTTCATGCTGCTGAGAACGTAAAGTCTGGGTTCCGACAGAAAAAACAGTTAAGAACCACTGGGCTAGCACATGCTCATTTAGCTGACAGCCAATCAGGAAAGCCGCTCACAGAAATGCTAGAGCGGATCTGTGTGTGATGCACACATTTAGCTTCAGATCCACCCGAGTATGGAGAGAGCATACGACAGCCCTCCAAAGTGATGAGGTCTCTTTTGGTCTTTGTGTGAGGAACGTACCGCATGAAAGAGTCATAGAAACAGCTCCTGGTCCACACGAGACAATCGGGGGCGAGACAAACCACAATCAGGAACCGGATTTTGGCAAACCTGAACAACTCCCCACTAACTCACATTTGCAGCTACAGAAAGCATGTGTAATCATACCTCTTGTTAGGAAAGCACCATGTGGGCCGTGGTAGTGGGACGGAGGTGAGGGGCGGCGCCGTGTGTCCGTCCACTGTGCTGATGGTAGGTTTGGGGTACCGGTGTCCGATGCCGGTGTTGTTGGCGTTGTTAATGTTGGCGTTGGATCCTGAGGAAGAGTAACTGCTCGGAGTGAAGGTGGAGTCGACGAGCTTCTGATGAGAGGGAGATTCTGCTTCGCCGGGACTCCCGGATTTACTGATGTGCAACGGCCGCTGTGTTGTGAAGGACTGTGGGAAGGAGGCGTGGCCGTCGCTCTGGTGGTAGTAGTTGACGTGGTTACCGAAGAGACCTCCAGACCGCTGCAAAGACAAATATACGCATGAAAGTGATCACATTTACACTAACCTCATCGTCCGTCCACATTCACATCTGCTATTAACATCTCCAGTAATTATTCAGTACCGTATTTTCCAGACTATAAGTTTAACATTTTTTTCAGAGTTTGGCTGGTCCTACGACTTGGTGTCAGGTGCGACTTATTTATCAAAATTAATTTGACATGAACCAAGAGAAATTAACAAGGAGAAATGAACCAAGAGAAAACATTACCGTCTACAGCTGTGAGAGGGCGCTCTATGCTGCTCAGTGCTCCTGTAGTCTACACTGAAATCATAGAGCGCCCTCTCATGGCTGTAGACGGTAATGTTTTCTCTTGGTTCTTGGTTCTAAATAAATGCGACTTATAGTCCAGTGCGACTTCTATATGTTTTTTTCCTCGTCATGACGTATTTTTGGACTGATGCGACTTATACTCAGGTGCGACTTATAGTCCGAAAAATACGGTAGATTTCAATGACTACATGCAGGCATTTTCTCATAACACAGAAGCCCTAAACATTATACCCTATTCTTTATTTTTTTTGTCTTGTTTTTTTTTCATTATCTTGACATGACTTTATCGAGACCTCAACATGATGTTATTTATTATTTGTTACTGCCTTGTACCTAAAATCCCTCACTTTCAATGCCAGTTGTAAATTTGAAGAGACATGACCAAAAATACATACAGGTTAGATTTCTCTGAAAACAAGACGTCTTCTTGTCATTTTAATGTATACTGACTTAAGAGTGGATTCTGATCTCAATATGCTTCTGGGACGCATTCCTTCTCTTTTTCAGCTGTATTGAGTGTTACTTGTGATCAAATATTAATACCAAGATAAACAAGGCCAAATGAACATACAGAAGCACACACTTTCAATTCCTGTTTTTCTAAACAGTCTATAAATGTACTTAATAGAGCTATTTGGATTTTCCTTTAACACTCATTTATAACCATCTGGTCTGTGCGATGAGGGCAAAGCGCTGTTATGAACTTAATATGAACATAATGATTTTGTTGTCCTAATAACAAATGAAAAAGAAACATTTCTAAGCCCTCAATGCTGAGGAAAGAATCTAAACAAGCAGCTCTGTGACCCTTCGCAGCCCGGTTTGAAGATCTGGCTGAGGGTCCCATGCAGGTGGGCAGAAGCTCCGGCGGCAGAAGCCATGATGTGAGCAGAGCGGAGGAGAGGAATACAAGAGGCAACATCAGACCTTTACCCTGAAGATATCATCCTCTGATGCAGCACACACGGTTTCCTTCATGGCTCTCTCCAGCTCCTCCTCCACAGTCAGGTCTCCCGATATCGCTCTTCTGATCTCAGGACCCATATCATGCAGTGTACGCAGGCCAGCCTGGGCACAACACACACAAACAGGCACATTCATATACAAACGAAAACTATAACAATTTTCTGTTATAGCTGATGGTCTTATGTGTCCACCTGCAGTGAAAGAGCAGTCTTTGGAGGAATTTTGGCCACCAGGCCCTGTTCCTTGCGCTTCTTAAATTTCCTGAAGTATTCCTGAATCAGGAATGTGGCATAGAACTTCCCCACTGTTACTTCGTCATCTGTCGGGCAAGGAAACACACACACACACACACACACACACACACACTCGGGTTTAGTTTGTTGTGCTGGTTGGAAGTTAGGTTGCTTCCTGCATTGTTATGTTAGTTCATAAATATATTGTCTCAAACTTTTAAGATAAACTTGACACCTTTGTTTTGTTTTCACTTCATGAGTTTGGGGTCAGTACTTTTATTTATTTTTATTTTTTTATTTTTTTTACTTTTATTTAACAGTTATGCATTAAACTGAAAAAGTGACAGTACATTGTTAGAAAAGAATCCTAAAAAAAGTATCAGTTTTTCACACACACAAAAAAATATATATATTAAAAAGCACAACTCTTTTAAACATCGATAATAATAATAATAATAAGAAATGTTTCTTAAACAAACAAAAAAATCTGCATATTAGAATGATTTCTAAAGAATCATGGAGTACAGCCTGGGGAAAATTTAGCTTTGCAATAATCACAGGAATAAATTCCATTTTAAGATATTTAAATTCAGTTAATATTTCACAGTTTTTACTGCACATTTGACCAAATAAATGCAGTCTTTGTGAGAACTAGAGGCTTCGTTCAAAGAAAAATCTTATCGACCCCTAACTTTTGATTGTAATGCTTGACCTTTGACCTTTTGCCACCACTCACCTCCAGCAGGCGGAACGACTTGATCCAGCAGCTTCATGCTGGTCCTCTTCCAGATCTTCTTCACGATGGCCCTGAGTTCCTCATTTGCTTGCTCCAGATTACCTGACACAAACACAAACAAAAAGTGACTTTTCTGTGCATGTATATTGGCATGTGAATTGATTTTATTGCAGGCTTATGAACTTGCTTATGACATATTCACACCTTCTGTTTTGATGCGTAGAGCCGTTCGTACTAGAGCAAAGAGAGTTGCATTGAACATCACCGTCCCGTCACTATTGAGAGGCATGTTCATGGACACAAGCCGCTGCAGATGTACAGATTAAGTCAGTCAAGTAATGTGTATAACGCACTACAGAATTAGCACATTTTAGAATTTGTGTTTGTACCTTGCACGCCACTCGATGTGGACAAAGCTTTCCAAACCCAAGGGGAGGCTGAATCCTGCGCAGCAACGTCACCACATCCAGGTGCTTTATCCGTCCCCTGCAACCACATAACACTCAGATCTCAGTTTCAGTCGCTACAAATAAAAACTTTAGAATTATTAATAATAAGATCTAGAAACTTCAACTGGGATAGAGCAGATGTGAGAGGGCAAAACAGGAAGTGACTGACTTGGCCTCAGGATCGTATTCCGCCCATATCCTCTTAAACTCATCCAGGTGATGCGGCCCCAATATCGACCAATCACGTGTCAAATAGTCAAAGTTGTCCATGATGACGGCCACAAAAAGGTTAATGATCTGTGGGAGAGGAAGGAACGGAATCATCTTGTGCTAAGGAGACCCCTGAATCACACCCGCTGCTTCTGTTATTATGGATACGGTAAACATTGTACAGAGGGGGTAAAGGACGCCATGCTGGTGGAGATGATTTCACAGCTGATTTACAGTAACACAGTTGCTTACTGGGAAGGAATATCGATGTCAACTCACCAGGAAGGCGCAAAGCATATAAAAGCTAACAAAGTAGATGATGGCAAAGTGGCTGCCACACTCATCACTGTTGTGGTAGACCTCTGACCCCTTCTCACACGGGCGTTTCGGGGAACAGGCCAGCATGATTTCCTGCCATGCCTCCCCTGTTGCACACCTACAGAAATACACAAGCTCAATGTGAGAGAGAGAGACATTAAACGAGTGAAAGCGAGAGAAAGAGAGAGAGGGAAACTGACCTGAAGAGCAGCAGAACAGCCTGAGGAAACGTCTGAAAGTTGTTGTTTCGGTTGATCTGGCTGTTGTCCCTCAGGGCAATCTTACCAAACATCTGTGGGGTGACAAAAACATTATCCGTCATGAATCGCTCAACACCGACGTGTCCAAGTACGAGCACAGGAGCCATAGCAGACGTGGAGACATTTCCTTGGGGAGGCTGTGGAGAGAGTGTGAAGCAAAAGACGCTGGGACTGACCTGCATCCCAATGACGGCGTAGATGAAGAACAGCATTACGATCAGCAAAGCAACGTAGGGAAGCGCCTGGAAACAAACCAAAGGAGATGGAGAAGGATTAAATACACAGAGCGAACACAAATGCAGGAATATAAACATTTCATTTCAACAGCCCCTTTTAGCTCCTTTTGACTCTCAACCCGAATGACGTATAGTCAAATAACAAGTGTGTCTCAGTGGTAGAGCATTGTGTTTGCAGTGCAAAAGGTTGTGGGTTTGATTCCCATGGAACACGTTAGGTAAAAAATGTTAGCCTGAATGCACTGTACGTCACTTTGGATAAAAGTGTCTGCTAAATGCATAAATGTAATTTAAATATATGATGAAATTCAATGCATGCATTATTTTTTTTTAAACAACACCCAGTTTGCAGTTGGTTTTCGAAAGTCTAAGCAAGGGAGAAAATACAGTAAAACTGTAATATTGTGAAATATTACTGCACTTTAAAATACATTTATTACATATTAAAGTGTAATTAATTATTGAAGCTTAATATTCAGCAGGCATTACTCCTTCAGAAATCATTCTAATATTCTCATTTGGAGCTCAAGAAACTCTTCAGATTATTATCAATGCTGAAAACCCTTAATACTTTTGTAGAAACAGTCATGCATTTTTAGGATTCTTTACATGAATATAAAATAAAATTAATTGCATTTATTTAATTGACCCCAATGTTTTTACTGATCCCAAACTTTGGTACATTTTATCATTTTATTTCATATAAACAGGATAATAAAGTGGCAGGACATTAGATTGTTTGCTGATGTTCATAGCTCACAAAGTCTGACTTTGACTTGGGCATAAAGTCTGGACCACAGTGCAAACTTCTCTGTACAGTTGCACAAGAAAGGGCTGTCTAATTTCATTCTCCTCACCTGAAAGGATTTAATGAAGGTCCAGAGCAGCGTCCGAATGCCCTCGCCCCGAGACAGGAGCTTCACCAGCCTCATCACACGGAACAGCCGAAAGAATGTGATCGAGATCCTGGCGTTATCTTCAGTGTTTTGGAGGCCCTTTTTCAGCATGACAAACACACACATATGCGTGTTCATGGAGAGGCACACACATATATACACCCAACCATTTGTACACCACCATATTCAAGGTGGCACACACACACACACACACACAATCAAGTTAATATGTCTACAACAGCATGTTAAACACCACCAGTAGCAAACTACAGAGACACAAAGGATGTCTGGTGGCTTTATGAAACAATGACAATATTCCAAATGGATGCAAAGCATTTATAGATGTCTACCACAATACACAACACTTCTGAAGTAACAATCTAATCATATATACTTTATAAATTGCCCTATAGAACTAACCTGCCATTGAAGCATATGCCACTATATTTCATGAGTGATATTAGCATCTGTGTATGCGTCACATTCACAGACACTAAACCACAAATGTTTACAGATGGTATGCTTTGGTAAATTATAATTATAACATTAAAGTCCTAACTATGACAAAAAGCCGAAATTATGAGATAGTAAGTCAATTAGGACAAGTTGAAAAGACAAAAAGTCAGAATTACGAGATAAGTTAATTAGGAAACAAGTCAACAGTGACAAAATCTATGATGTCTATAATTGACTAATGTCTACAAAGTTAATGACTATAAGACCATAATTATGACTTATCTCATAACTGACTTAGTACGTCATTTTTGACTTTTTAATTCATATCTTAGTATGTCATAACTTTTATAAGTTCATAAATCTTTTTCTCATACTGACTCCCTATCTCATAATTTTGTCAAAATTATGATTTATCAAAGCATTATTTTTTTCTTATGTTGCAGAAATGGGCTTATCCATTTGTTAGTGCTTCTTTAAACTCTCTCTAAATTTTACTTCACTTATATAATCTAAACATATACACAAAGTTGCGACTTTCTGTTTCAAAGGTGCACTCAGTAGTTTTCTCCCCTCATTAAAAAGTTTCTACAAATAGAATTGTATTGTGTTGTAATGAATTAAAAAAAGTGCTTAAAATGATCACTTATTTACAATGAATTCAGCAGTCATATCAGTCACCCAAACGCAGTTTTGTTTTACACAGAGAGGGTCACTTCATGGAAGCCGCCATTTTTAGATCACATGACTAACCAAATACTATTGGTTTTATCTTGGCAAGACCCCTATTATCTGAAAGTTCCGCTTGTGGAATAAATTCAGCGAATTGAGCATTTCTAGAATTGCAAATATTTTTCTTTGGTAAGGCACTGCATCCACACCACTAGGTGTCAGTGTAAGCACAACATGAAAAAAATGACTCAGTGCACCTTTAAATATCTAACACCTACATCTACACACACATGCCCTTGAAAAACACATCACAAAAACCAAGCAAAACTGAGAATTAGCTTCATGCATGTGGACATTGCACAGGAAATCGTATTTTCACAATCCCCAGCTGATTTCAGAGCTCTGCAACGTCAGTGGTGAACTATCACACCAGAGCTGACCAGCAGAGGCAGACACTGGACTACACACAGAGAGAGCGATGACCATGTGACTACAGCGCACCAATGAAAGGCATCGCAGCCTAGGGGAGGGGAGAGGTCGAGGCGATGGACACACTACCAGCATATATACATGTGCCTGCCCAATGCCACAGTGATGAGAGGGAACACGTGCGTTCATGCCAAAGTCATATGGTGAATAACAGGCGTCGATGGACAGGTCGACAAGGTGATGGGGGTGGAATGAGAGGTGGGGTTTTGGTTACCGTTGGTCCGTACCATTGGTCTTACCACAGAGGAGGGGGGAGAGGAGGAGGGGTCAGCTGGCTTTAAAGAAAGGCAGACAGATGAAAGCTATAGCAGCGCCAACCACCCACTGTACACCTGTGTGTGTTTGTGTGGGAATACGTGTGGTAAAGTGTCCGTAAGTGTGTTTTGAGGTACATTGGGTCTTTTGCAGGGGAGACGCCTCATAGCATGTCTGTCTTTCTGCCAGCTGAGGGCGCTACAGCACATGGTCTGTTTGGGGAGGAGCCATATGCTGTTCTGCAGCCGCAGACTGGAGGATGAGTTGGTGACACACGCAGACACATGCGACATCTCTCATGAGCCGAGTCGAGAATCTCTTAGCAGGTCTATTACGGTGTGTGTGTTGCAGTGAGTGAGTGTATGTGTGACTGTATGTAGGTGTGTGTTGAATTTCTACATGCAGAGAGACTGATTTCTAAATCCTCTGCAGTGCCACGATAGACTAAAATGTCTTTATGTTTCATGCTTTTAGAGGCGATGACAACAGGATTGATTAAATTATTCCTTTGAGGTAGAACTGCAGAGGATTTGGCAACCCCAACCATGCATGTAGCACACACATTACAGAACTGGGTCAACGGTATAACTCGTTCCAAATGTGCATCTGTGAGACAGTTACCATGATAAAATCTCCACACAGAGCCTCTTTCAAAGGGCCGCTCCATATCACAGATATTATCTCACATTGCACAAATATAGAGATTTGGCGCACACTGGTAAACGCTGCCCCCTGGAGGTTACAATCATGTCCAATGGTTGGCTGACACTAAGCGAGAACCTCAGTTGTTAGGAGAGTCTCATGAAAATAAAGGTCTGGGTTATATTTCACCTGAACTCAAACTTAAAAGTAAGAAATTGATTCACATTATTGCACTGTTACAAATGTGCTTGATTGTCATGAAAATAATATATATTTTTGACAATTAAGCACACATAAGCCCACTTCCTCTAATAATTAGTAGCCTACTGCAATTAAAAATATATATCCTACAAATAAATAAAATAAATTATTAACTGTTATTATTATTAACAACAACAATAATAATAATAATAGCTATTATATTATATTATAATATATAAATGAGAGTTTATTTTAGGAGTATTAAGATTTATTGGATTGTAGGCTTTAAATGTGCTTAATTGTCATAAATTTTTATGACAATTAAGCAAATTTAAACTAACTTCCCTACCTATAAGTAGGGAAGTTATAAACTATAAACTACTGTTTAAAAAAATAAAAAAAATAAAAAAATAATGCTTTAAAATGTATTCTTAATAAACAATTTAATACTTAATGTACAAATATAAATCATGTATGTATTTCATGTAAATCATTGTTTTGCCAAGATTATTTTTTATATTACAATAATACGTGTGCTGATTTTCTTAAGACTTTTTTTTTCATACAAAACTATTTCATGAGATCACCCTGTTAATCAATATAGAAGTTATTTGAATACATCATATTAATAACTGGCTTAGCCAGTTAAGTTCAGTGGTTATGGTCCGATCAGATCTAATGAAACAGGGAGCAGGCCTACCAAGAATAATGTGCGGGTGTAAGAAAGAAAGAGAGAAGAGAGAGGAAAAACACTGAAAAAAGGGAGGAAAATGCAGAACAGAGAGACAGAGAAGAAGAGGCATTCATAGAGAAGGATGCAATGTGGCATCGTCAGCAAGACAGAGCTGGCAAACACTCCCATCTCTCCACCCCCCGCTTCTGTCCAATCAGACACTGCGAATCAGAGAGCGCCTCCGACAGGCAGGGAGGACAAAGCACTGAGAGGAGCAGAGCGGCCTCAGGGGGAGGAGGGGTGACATTAACGCTTTTCTAAGGGAGAACAGAGTCGTCCGGTTTCACTCTAATCTCCTTGTAGCACTGAGAGGAGGGACTGGCTATCAGCACGGATTCATCAGTTTCATTTTAGATCACTAATCAGATTAATTAACAGGTTAATGAAGCATGAGAAAAAAGTGCTCAGAGTTTTCTCAAAGGAAAGAAAAGGAGGGGGGAAAATGAATCCAAAACAATGCCGGGTCAAAGGTCATGCCTCAAATCAGATGCTGGATGAAGAGAAAACTCCAACCAAATCAAACCCAGTCAGTGCTGAAATGGATGTATATAGCAAAACAGGGGGTATATCTCCAGCACAACTGTTGTCAATCATAAATAACCTTAACACATTTTGATCAGAGAGCCCAAATCTTAAACTCCTTGTTGTTGTTAAAAATGAAAACTTACATAGAGCTGTAGTCTTGCATTTAAACTTTTTCTAATAAAGAGTAATAAATAAAACTGAAAATCTAAAATGCACCAGTTTGGGGCAGTAAGGGTTTTTTCTTTCTCTCTCTTTCTTTCTTTCTTTCTTTCTTTCTTTCTTTCTTTCTTTCTTTCTTTCTTTCTTTCTTTCTTTTCTTTTTTTCTTGCTTTCTCCAGAAAAATATTAAGCAACACAACTGTTTCCAACATTGATTTAAAACATTTTTTTTTACTTGACCAGCATATTCAAAGAAAAGAAATTCAGCAAAACAAAACGGCAGACTTCTTGTTGTGTTTAGGACTTTGCTCCAAGATACTTTTTTGTAGGTACTGGGACATTACACAAGTACCTGAAATGTAGCCGGAAAGGCAATTTTATCGGTTGCGCTATCAAGACATTTTTCTACGCCCAATTCTGAAACCAGTACTGATGCTTGGGCAAAGTTTCATAAGATTTCGAGCCTGTTTAGGCCCTCAAAATGTGATTCATTTTGGAGAAGAAGAAGAAGAAGAACTCTGCTCTGCATTGGTGCTCGATATTCAAATAGAAAACAGTCATTTTATATTGTAAAATTATTATTAGTAGTAGAAGTAGATATATTATTATATATTGGGGTGCCTCAGGGCTCAGTTCTAGGACCACTTCTCTTCTCTGTCTACATGGCATTATTAGGTTCTGTCATTCAGAAACATGGCTTTTCATACCACAATAGACAAAAGTAGCTCACAGCTCAGCTTGACATTTCTTGCTGGATGAAGGACCATCACCTTCAACTCAAACTTGCCAAGACAGAACTTCTTGTGGTTCCAGCAAACCCAATGTTTCATCACAATTTCACCATACAGTTAGGCACATCAGCCATAAATCCTTCAAAAATAGTTAGAAACCTTGGGGTTTTGATAGATGGTCAGCTGACTTTCTTAGACCACATTGCTAAAACTGCCCAGTCCTGCAGATAATTCTTTATTTAACATCAAGAAGATCAGGCCCTTTCTTTTGGAACATGCTTCACAACTGCTTGTTCAAGCTGTTGTTCTGTCCAGGCTGGACTATTGCAATGCCCTCTTGGTAGGTCTTTCAGCCAGTTATATTAAACCTGTACAATTTATTCAGAATGCGGCAGCAATTAAAATTTAAATGAGCCAAAAAGAATACACGTCACACCTCTGTTTATCAATTTGCACTGGCTACCAATAGCTACACGCATAAAATTCAAGGCATTGATGTTTGCCTAAAAAAACACCACTCTGCACCCCTTTCCCTAAATTCATTACTTCAGACTTATGTGCCCTCTAGAAGCTTGTGTTCTACAATTGAAAGTCACTTTATTGTGCCATCTCAAAAAAGCACAAAATCACTTTCACAAGGGTTAAAAAAAAAGAGATTACTGACCCTAAACTTTTGAAAAGTAGTTTTGAGTAGTACCTGTAAATCAAAACATAGTGGCTAAGTGGCAAATTCATGCATGCCATATATTACCTAAAAATCTAAAAATGAATCTAAAGATGCATTTTCATAGCATGCATAATGTGCACAGATGCGCTACTTTGACAAATCCAACTTTTTACAACATTCAATCTACAAAAATTTAGATTGAAGTGACGATTTCTGGTTAAACCCAGCAAATCTAGCTGATATGTAACAAGTTTAAAGAAATATTTTGACCTCATTATGTGCTATTGCCGTTTACAAACAAGTCCATACCAGATCAAATTGGTCGACTATTTAAATAAAGCTGAAGAAAAAAGAATATTATGCTATGAAAGTGGATACAAAACCTTGAAATGAGCGTCAATATGAAATACAAGTTTCTTCAGATGAAAATCCGGGCTCTTCTTTCAAAATGAGTTTGAAGGTTTATGAATTGATTCAACAGTAAAGAAACATTAAATGAATTACAGGGCACATTGGTAAGATTGTCCATCCATCTCAATGTAACAATTTCCAAAAGAGTTTAACAGTCTATATTGATTGTGAAGCTGGAACATATCACCCTGAGCACTATACAAGGACATTCATGCCTATGTGTGCGGGTGGAGGGATAAAGCAACTCATCTTTGTTAGTGTGGGAGGGTTAGTGGGGTGCAGGCAGGCAGATTGAGAGAGAGAGATTACTTACGTTAACCTCTGTGATGGCTATATCAACAACACTACCCACTACAATAAGGGCATCAAACGTGTTCCATGCATCAACAAAATAATGCTGGACGGAAAACAACAAAACAACAGATAAAAAAGAAATGAAGAAAAGAAAAGGAGAGAGGAGAAAATAAGGAAGAAAACAGTTACACATGAACAACTCACAACTCACAGAAGACATGAAGAGAAATCATAAAATCAAATGACGGGTGTGAGGAAATCAAAACGAAATCAGAGAATCCCATGATGAACCGGGACCTGTCATGCTCCACAGCAACAGTTAAACATCCATCAAAACCACCCTGAAAAGAACGGCCAGGGGTCCCGGGTTAGTTCAGGTGGGATTGTTAGTTACAGCAAAACAACATACATCGCGGCCTGGAGGATGAAAAGAAGCGTTCCCTCTCTATCTCTTTCACGGGGGGTCTACCGAAAAACTCTCCTGTACGAACACTTTTGTCCTGCACGTGTGCCCTAAATTAACCTCTCACCGCCACAGGGTCGACCTGCCACTGCAGCCATCTTGCTGTCAGAACAGGAAATGAAGAATTGGAGGAGACAGCAGGAGCAGAGAATGGCAGGAAGCACAGAGGGAATGAAAGACAGCAGAGATGGACAGGAGAGCAAAAGAGAGAAAAGGGAGTTGGGAAGAGAGAGAGGTGGCGATGTACTTACGTTGATCTCACTCAGAATGACGTCTATAATGCTGCCAATTACGATGAGGAAGTCAAAAACATTCCAGGGGTCACTAAAGTAACCCTACACAGGACGAGGGGAAGGTGGGGGTGAGGGGTGAGAGAGGGCAGTTAGAGAGGCAGAATTGACCATCACTAGCGCTGCCGTACCCATGATGCATGAGCACAGTCAACCCACAACGTTAGCCAATCAGCATTCAGCACAACAAAATCAGCCCATCTATAGACTTTCAGGAAACTACTGATTAAATAAGTCCATTTCCACAAGAAAAACGCTCTTTGATTTGTGCTGATGCTCTCGTTTAAAAGGAAAAGATCGTTTTCAGGGCTCTATGGGAAGTCGCTTCACCCTGCGAGTAATTCTGAGCGGATGGCATCTCTACTGACACCATCTTTACAATATCTGATTTGTGCTTAATAGGGCAGGAAAACCTTTAATGGACTGGAAATGGCTGCCAAGTTATGCGAGAAATAATACTCTTTAAACACTGATGAATTACGTCTTAAGGCAGGCGATGAAACTCATTTCTAGAGAAGAGCGAGAGAGAGACTTTCATTTTACGTTACATTCATTTCAGTTCTCATCTGGGGCAAAACTAGCGACTGTAGTAAAACATTTAACCATAAGACATATAGGTTAAATAAGTGAGATTTCTGAAGAGTGTTATGCACTGTAAACTGTGCATTTGATGACAAAGAAAAAATGAAGCCGAAACCATTTAGCCTGGAGGACAGCTGTGAAAACTGGTTGTTGAACAGCACATGGCAAAAAAACAACAAGAACAGAAAAAAACACTGCAAAGTTCTGTATAATAAATGCTTGGTAAGATAGGGACATCAACTTTAAGATTAGCTTACAATCATCTCAAATCTGATCTTTTTTTTAAATAATAAAATACAATTTCATTTGAAAGACTTAATCTTTAGAAGTTCCTGTATACATAAGTCTAATAATAAATCTAGTCTCACTGTTTAATGGAACGCTTTGGCATGAAAATCAGCTTTTCTCACATAATACTGTGCATTAAAACATGCAGGGCGTACCCTGGGTTTGAAGGCGATGAGTTTGAGGATCATTTCCACAGTGAATAGGCCGGTGAACAACATATTGAGGATATTCATGGCTTTGCTGAACGACTGAGATTGGCCATGATGCTGCAAGCACACAATCAAACAGATTTTATATATATATATATATATATATTTTTTAATATTCGGTTTGTGTATTTGACTATATGCATTAGTTCAGTTACTGAGAATACGGACCTGCATGGCCAGGCAGATGGTGTTGAGAAGAATGAGGGTGAACATCAGGTACTCAAAGTAGGTGGAGTTCACCACGTACCAAACCTTGTACTGATACGGGTTCTTGGGGATGTACCTGCGCAGGGGACGGGCCTTCAGGGCATATTCCACACACTGACGCTGTACACACACAGAAATGTATGGAGATATTATAATCAGAGTTACAATTTCAAACAATATCTGTGTTCCTGTAGAGATACTGTCTCCAGTCTACCTGGTTTTTGTCCAGCTCACAGTTTTTGTACTCTTGCTCTCCCTGCTCCTGAAATGTCACTATGACGAAACCTACGAATATGTTCATCATGAAGAAGGCGATGATGATGATGTAGATGATGAAGAATATAGAGATGATCACACGGTAGTTGTAGATTGGGCCAACATCCTCGGTATGGGAGTCAATGGCTCTGTAGAGGAGCCTGTGGGAGAACAGAAAGCTTCTTGTCAATGTTTTGAATCCCTTGTGTGTGAAGTAGTAGTATGTGTTCGCAAGTTTGAGTGTGTTTGTGTATCGCACCCTGGCCAACCCTCAAAAGTGGACACGGCAAACAGAGCCATCATGCCCTGCAGGACATCATCAAAGTTGAATTCACTGTTCTCCCATAAACGATGCGCTTTCTCTGGCTTCCCAACATTCCCATCTTTGTATAATATATAGGACCCTCTGTAATACACACACAGTGCACAAATATACACATGAATGAGCTGTTTTTACTGTTTATGCTATGGTAACTTTGTGCCCAAAGAAAGAGGGCTGTTACCTGCATTCGGACTGTGTCTGTTTAGAGGAGTCTGAGCAGAAGAAGAATTTGCCCTAGAAAACAAACATCAGAACAGGACTTAAATTCCATTCATTTTCTCTATAGATAACTAGATTTTCAGCAATAATGTATAAACCTTTCACCGTTTTGCTCTTTTACAGAAGTACGTGTTGTGAGAAAGCACAAATTACCTTGAAAAGTTGAACTCCAATACAGGCAAACATGAACTGCAGCAAAGTGGTGACGATGACGATGTTCCCGATGGTACGGATGGCTACAAACACACACTGGACCACATGCTGGGGATGCAAACAAAGCTCTCAGTTCAAATAAATGCTCAGACCATCCATCACACGATATGGATAGTGTAGGTTGGAGTCATCTGAACAGTTTTTGTGATTATCTTTTGGTAAAAGAGAGAGACTCACTTTGAGGCCCTTGGCTCTGTTGATTGCTCTCAGGGGCCTCAACACCCTCAGCACTCTGAGAATCTTCACTACATTAATGGCACTTGACCTGCGAATCACAGTTAAGTTCATTACTGATCATGTGACCAACACACAACACTATACAGAGAATTAGATGCCCCCGGACAGCAGAAGAGGTAAACGCATTTCACCATTCAACTCTGTTAAAGGAACACTCCACTTTTTTTTCCCTAGAGTAAAACAGTTAAATTTGACCATTTTCGAATTCATTCAGCCGATCTCTCCAGGTCTGGCGGTAGCACTTTTAGCTTAGCTTAGCATAGATAATTGAATCTGATAAGACCGTTAGCCTGAAAATAGTCCCCAACAACTATTGCTACAACTACACAAACTAGCTGGGGACTATTTTCAGGTGTTGCATAATATCATTGCACCAGTGGTTTGCCAGCATGGCAGCAAGTTCCTTGATTATTACACCGGAATGAGAGTATAGTTCCTAGCCATTTCGGCCTAGAAAATCTCAACTTTTCATTTTCGGTCGATCTTAATACATGATGTAACTTCAGAAGAGTCAAGATTTAATTAGGAAAAATATAGAAACTCTTTGGTCATTTTTGAGAGAGATGCTAACGATCTAATCAGATTCAATGATCTATGCTAAGCTACCGCCAGACCTGGAGATTGGCTGAATGGATTTGAAAACAGTACAACTCAACTGTTTAACTCTACGGGAGTTGGAAAATGAGCATATTTTCGAAAAAATAAATAAATAAAAATACACTGGCACCAAAGACTAAATGAATAAAAAAAAAAAAAACATTTGTTTTATTATAAAATTTAGAATATATATACACAATACATACAGACAGCATCTTGATTATTATTTATATACTTTTATAGTACATATTGATATTTTAAACTAACTTTCATTTTTATATTTTCATTTTTTTTTATTCAAGTTTAAGTCATTTTGTTATGTGCTTAATAAAACAATTGATTAAAATTATTTTAAAATGCAAGAAATCTTTTTTTTTTTTTTTTTTCATACTTCAACATACTTTTTACATTTATTGCAGTTAGTTGCCAAGGCAATGTTTTTCCATCTAATATTTATCATTTTATTTATTTCAGTTTCATTTCAATTACCAAAAATATTTGGAATAGTTTTGAATAGTTTCAGTTTTAGCTAACGGTAACAACCCTGAATTGGCCAGACACAAATCACATTTGACTGGACATTGGTATTAAAAAGCGTTACACTGAATATGTTATTCGTGACATGAGAAGCAGTTGTCTTGGTTAGTTTGTCAGTTAGTTTGGAAAAAGGTACTTACTGAACTCCAGAGGAGATCAGAGACACACTGACCACCACCAGATCCAAAATATTAAAATAATTCCGACAAAATGAACCCTTATGTAGGAATGCTCCATACGCTGTCATCTGAGAGGAAGAGCGGACAGATGGAGAGAGTCAGTGAGGAATTAGATGAGTATGGAAGAAACACAGAGAAGTAAGCTAGGACACTTTTACCTTTAAAATGTATATTTACCTTCAGTATGATCTCTATGGTGAAGATTCCTGTAAACACATAATCTGCATAGCCTAGAATCTAGCAGAGAAAAAGAGAGAGAGGCACTCATATCAGAGCCTTATAACAGCAGTGCTACAAATGTGATGTACATGTCAGTGAGTGTTTGTGTGTACCTGATTCCTGAATGAGTCATTATTCACTGGGTCCTCCGCTGCCAGTGAAATACTGCTCAGCAGTATAAAGAACAGGATTAAATTGGTGAAGATGTTATGGTTTACAATCTTATGACACAAAACCCTGAACCTACAGAGAAGAGAACAGAGGTTTTTGAGAGACATTTTTGGATTTGGATTTTGAATACATACTAAGTAACATAACCACATAAATGTGAAAATCGATATATGTGGTTTTCATACTTGTTATTGGGGCTGAAAATAAAGAAAGCTCTGGCTTCTGGCATGGGGACAGCTTTCTCCTTCAGCTGAATGTCGGAAAGTGGACGTGGACGAGGACCTACTGGCATCTCTGGCTCCTCATCGTCCTCCTCTCCTGCTGAAAAGAACCAACAAGAAAGACTTTTCGGAAAGAATTCCACTAACTGCATCAGACACGTCAGTTTCGCACACGTCTTTGTATTACTGTAAAAAAAAACGGGAAGATGACATGGACCAGGAAATGTGTTGAACTTGGGGGAAATCAACAAGAGTAAAGAGAAAGGCGTCTTTGCTCATCTGAAAAACAGTCCACATAGAGTGTTCCCAGAGCTGAATAAAACAGGCCTGGGCTCCTTCAAATTTGAATTTTTTTTATGAAAACCGTATTATTATTTTTTAAGCATTTTCACACCTGGGAAATCGTTCACAGGATATGGATTCTTCTCCTCATTCTCCTCCCCTGTGTACTCATCTATGTTGATCTAAAATCAGAAAGCAAACCATTTTAAAATATTTTTAGCATATTTATTATAAAGCATTAATAATATCAGTATAATTGTAAATATTTATAATGTTTTGACCCCACAAATTACTGTAAAACATTTAAAAAGAATAATTCAGTAGAATAGTTGGCATCTGTACATCTGTGTAATTCAGTCTGTCGTCTGTATGTAACTTTTTTAATTACATACAATAAACAACATGGTTTTGTTGCCACTATCACCAGGCTGTGCGCACTATATTCCTATTAATCTGTGTTTCACTGTGGCCTCTTGCTAGTGACCTTGGTGGCAGTCTCTCCATCGGAAGTGATGGATTTGAGTTCAATCTTTTCCTCTTTCTTTTCATCCTCCAGAGGTGGTTTCTCAGAGTTATGGCGCTTCTCTGGACTGGCCGTCCTGTAAGACAGAAACTGCATCATGAATGTGTGTGTGTGTGCAGCTTTACGGTCCCGCTAAGCACCTGTATTTACAGCTCTTCAGAGGGGCAAAAACACTTCTGTAAAATGATCCTTCATTTCCTCAATGTTTAACTAATGAAGTCATAACTGATACACTTAATGAGCTCATTAGGCAGAGGGCAGGAGATCTTTATAGGAAGGTTTTACGGCCCCTCAGATCGTCTCAAAGCATTGCACTCGTGTGAACTGTGAGTCAGTGAACCTGGCCAGCTTCTTCCTCTCTTTCTCTTCCTCTTCCTCTTTCTGCGCTGACGTCAGACTCTCTGCGTCAGCCAGGTTGTCCACGGCAATGGCCAAGAAGACATTCAGGAGGATGTCTGTTTAGAGTTCAGGAACAGAAATAGCTGTTTTATAATGAACTCTTTAATATTGTGTCACCTCACGCTGTGTTCGACAGGTTTAAGGATACAGTTTCCGCAGATGAAGAGGATGATGAAATAAATGCAGACGAGCATGCCAGGAAAGGAGGGTCCACCGTACGCCATGATCCCATCGTACATCACAGAGTTCCAGTCCTCTCCGGTCAAAATCTACAACCACAAAATCAAACAGGGGTCAGGTTTGAAGACACACGGAGAGTGCGTGCTGTGGTTCAGACTGTGGCAGAACCTGAAAGACGGTGAGGAGAGACTGCGGGAAGTTATCGAAGGTGCTGCGGCGCGTCTCGTCAAAGTTGAACTTGCCACCAAAGAGCTGCATTCCGAGCAGACTGAAGATGATGATGAACAGGAAGAGCAGCAGGAGCAGGGACGCGATCGAGCGCACCGAGTTCAGCAGCGACGCCACTAGATTACTGAGAGAGTTCCAGTACCTGAGAGAGGACAGTCAGCTTTAATACAGAGTCTCAACCCGCAATACAAAACATAAACATACACGTCTCGGACACATACCTGGTGATCTTGAAGATGCGGAGCAGACGCACACAGCGCAGCACAGAGATGCCGAGGGGTGACATGATCTTAGTCTCCACCAGGATAGTCTCCAGAATTCCACCGCACACCACAAAACTGTCGAAGCGGTTGAAGAGCGAGACGAAATAGGCCTGTAGGCCCAGACTGTACATCTTCAGCAGCATCTCACCAGTAAAAAGAGCCAGCATCACCTTATTGGCAATATCTGTAAGCACAGAAACAACACGTCTATCCACTATGAGATTTATACAGCACAGAGACCTGAAAAGCCATTCATTACAGTTTTTTTTCTAACCCTCTGGGGTATGAAGGTGTTTCGGAATTTTTAATATATTAATAATGGCTAAAGTATCCACAGTATCTAGTAATACAAAATAAATAGAAATATAAATAAATACTTGAATTAATATTTAAACCGATCAAAAGTGACAGTAAAGACATTTTACAGTGATAAAAATATATCTCTATTTATTTTTAACATTGACAACAATTGGAATTGTTTCTTGAGTCCAGATCAGCATTTTAAAATGATTTCTTAAGGTGACACTGAAGACTGGAGTAATGACTGCTGAAAAATTAGCTTTGCCGTCACAGGAATCATTACATTTTAAAATATATTTAACTAACAGAATTTTCTTTTTATATCACAATAATATTTCAAAATATTACTGTTTTCACTGGATCACATAAATACAGCTTTTGTGAGCATAAGAGACTTTTTCAGAAAATCCTATCTTCAAATCTTATGAACAGTTCTGTGCATTGAGTATATATATATATATATATATATATATATATATATATATATATATATATATATATATATACACACACACACACACACACACACACACACACACACACTATACACTATATAATATATATATATATTATATATATATGTATATATATACATATATACTTAAAACACTTGAGTAAAGTAGTATTATTAACAGAGTGTCCTTGGTAGGCAAAGTTTTTCAGTATAGACAAATCAAACCAAGCTTCTGAGATCAATTAGATAACAACATTTGATGGGGTTAATGGGATTGGATGGTCACTGCTGAGCTCTGAGAGATATGAGACATGGAAGTCATAAAAGTAGCTTCACAAAGGACAACTAATCAAAACGTATCACACACAGACTTTTAGAAATATTTGACCGCTCAAGGCTGCATTGTCGTATATATTTCAGTAGCGACAGTAATGCATAGTGAAATGTGAATGGTATTGTAGTGTTGTGTACCTTGTACATTGGTGAGCCAGTCTGGCTGCTGGTGGTGCTCAGAGGCAATGGTAAGTGTGTTCAAAAATACCAGGAAAATCACCAGCCAGTAGAACACATTTGACTTCACTGCTGCACGGCACGTGCGCCGACATAACCGATTCCATCGGCGTGAATATCGACTGAAAATACAAAGATAGAGAGGGGAAAAAAACATGTAATATAAAACATGCACAATTTAAAGCCTGTGCAATCTGACGTTTTTACCAGCCGGGATAAATATCCTTTCAGTAGTCACTAAATGCACAACTATGTGTGCAGTGACTGGAAATGCTGCTGCTCTCAATTCTTTTGGGCTTCTATAGCAAACAAATCTAACCTGAACAACACTGGCAGTCTGAACCTTGTTAATGGATGTCCAGCCACTGATAAGAGGGCAACCGTGATGATCAAAACACAACACTGGCATCGAAACACAACAACACACACACACACACATATATATGAAGAGCACTAAGGAAGGCAGCCTTGCCTTCCGATGGTATGTGATGTACTAACCTGAATTTGGATTTGGAGATCCTATTTCTGGAATGGAAAACAGAATGTATTATACATACAGAACAGTGACAACATCATGAAGGACAGTGTTTCCACAGAGACAGCAGAACTGGGGGGACAGTCAGGTGGGCCTGCTCACACATCATCACGATTTTAGAGCGCCCCGTGTGGAACAAAAGATGATTAGCAGGAGCAACTGACTGCTACCCACATATAAAGATGATCGATAGATCGATAGATCGATAGATAGATAGATAGATAGATAGATAGATAGATAGATAGATAGATAGATAGATAGATAGATAGATTGAGCGATAGATAACAGAGTGTCGCATTGCCTTCCTGTTTTCATGAAAGACTTATTTCCAGTATTACATTTTTGTTACATTCAACTTGTGGAATGTATTCATATTTAGGATCAATTACCCTGTTCAGTAACACTTTATAATAACTGCACGCTATTAATCATTAATTAAGCATTAGTAAACAGATAATTCATAATTTATAAAGCATTAATAGACAGTAATAATCAGTTTAAAAATACAGATATAATGCTTTATTCTTGATTTAAAAGCATATCTATAATGTGTAATTTCCAGTTATTGCCAGTGATTCATAAGATCACAAGAAATTTAGTAAATTCAGGTAGTTATAAAGCATTTAGTAGTGGTCAGTTAACTATTTATGTGAGCTCATCTAAAGTGAGGACTAGTTATGCCTTGTAAAGCATTTATAAACGATATTTAAAGGCCCAGTTATCTTCTAAACAAAAAACAGAAACAAACACAACACAGTGATAAAGAACATAGAAATATTAACAGCCTTTAAATCTCATTTGTAAAAGCTTTACAAGGCATAAAAAGTCCTCACTAGATGAGCTCACAAAAATAGTTAACTAACAACTACATGAATTAACCCTGAATTACAGTAGAAATACATGTTAATAAACCATTTATTAACACTATAAGTAACTATTACTATATGTCTGAATAAAAAGATGTATGAATGCACATTTAAATATTTTATTAATCATTTACTTACAATTTCTAAGTGATCTTATGAACCACTGACAACTCCTTAATAACTGGTGTGTAAATAATGCTATACTTAATTTAGAAATGATAAATTGATCATTAATAAAGTATGAAAAAACAATTATTAAATACATTATAGATATACTTTTTAATCAGGTATAAAGCATTTATATCTGTATTTATAAACTGCTTATAAATGTCTATTAATGCTTTATAAATGATGAATTAACTGTTTCCTAATGCTTAACTAATGATTAATAGCATGCAGTTATTATAAAGTGTTACCAACTGTTCTTATGATTTAACTGTTCATATATTTTCAATATCTGTGGGTATGTTTGCACATAATTACTGTTATGGCTGTGTATTGCATAAATGTTTCTGTCTGTGTTTGTGACACAAAACACTGATCACTAACGGGGCAGATCAGCTGGAAAACAGATGACAGCAACAGATGCACAGAGAGAGAGAAAGAGAGAAACGACAACTGAAGATCACGGGAGCGTCAGGAGCCGCCCACTGAGCCCTGCTGACCTCGTCTACCAGTTTACTGGCATTAACTTGGACTCCTAAAACCATTTAAACCTAGCTCTCAACCTTACAACTGAGATCGCTGTTAATGTCTGAATACTGAAAAGCATAAGTCTGATGAGAATTAAACGTGGTAGGAAATAGAAATGTAATTATGGAATTAGAGGAAAGGAGAAGAGATGATCAGGGAGGAGGAGGAGAAAAGAGGAGGAACGGTGATGCTCTCGGGACTCACGCCATGCGAGTACAGCAGGTCTCTCCCTCCATGTCTCCAGCGGGAGCATTATCAGTGTTCACCGACTCATTTTCACTGGCCGGCATACTCACTGCATGAGAGAGAGGGAAAGAGAGGGAGAGAGAGTGAGAGAGTGTGATGAATTACCAGCAAAAGATTATACTCATTGCTCATCAAAGGCTGGTTTCACACACTCACACACACACACACACACACACAGCAGAGATGACCAGGGTTCAAATTTAGCACTTACCAAATGGCAAATCTGAGTAAAAACAGGCAAGTGAATAAAAATGTAAAATTGAGTTATAAAACATAATGTATAAGTGTAAATGCAAGGACAATAATTTGAACCTCGCTGATGTGAGTGAAGTAAATGATCCAAAGACAAAACTGTTTTCTGCCAAGACCTTTTTCATCGAAGGAGCCTACAGATTTCTTTTCTCTCTCTAGAACATATGTGAAATATTCTTCACAGCAAGCCACCCAAAAGAATACATTATGAAGCAAATTGAAATGTGTTTGTTGACTGTTTGTGATAGGTGCAGTTTCAATAAGTAACAGATCGACTTGTATATGATGTGTTAAGAAAAACAAAGCTGTTTTTCACTGTATGCAAGTAAAGAAAAAAAAATTAAAAAAAAAAAAACACAAAGATTCTCAAATTCAGTTTTGTCATAAGGACAAAACTGTAATCATGTTATAAAACATCCTAAATTAGACCTGTTAAACAGGTAGGAAGAAAAAAATTGATAAATAATCAAATAAAAAAATAGAGATAGTTGCTACTTAGACAGTTCTTATTAATAAACAGTCTTGATGACAGCCAAGCAAACCTTTCATTCATATCCATGCTCAGATGTGACCTTTAATGTTTAATATGGACCATATGTGAGATTGTCTGCCCCAAAAAGTGTTTGAAAACAATAAAATACCACATTTCATCAACACACACATACTGTGTGTGATGGGTGTTGAACCAATGAATCGATCTTTATTAAACCAGACCTCAAACCAACAGTATATAAAACACTTAATGATTTGGATGGGTTCCTTTAAGAATTTTTTGTTTGTTTGTTTGTTTGTTTTAGGATGGGTTTATTCAGATAACAAAAAAAAGAAAAAAAGTTGTACAAACTTACCCAAATACATCATGTAAAAGATCTAAAAGATCTAATCTACCAATCAGCATGCAGACCTACCATTTCATCTCATTAACATGCACAGGGGGCGGGGTCAAGCAGGGTCTCTAAATTCCATGCTGCATTTTCATTGGCCCTGATCTTTTCTCCTAATTCTATTTCTTAGTTAAAAACACACATTATCATCCAGACTACACCACCCTTGGAAATGGGATCATGGGATTATACTTGATCGGATATTCCAAGACAGGATTACAGATGTCGAACTGTGACATTACATCATCAGTATGCTGATGATGTATTATGACAATTGATGCATTTAAAAATGAAACGAACATTGCTCTTTTTTTCCTATTTTTCAAGATATTTCAGATAAAAAACCTAACGCAAACACTTCTAACGTAGATGGGGGTGAAGCAACATGAGTCAGGAGAAAAATATCCACAGTACTTTGCAATCTCTCTCTATTAACATCTCACCATGTCTGTCAAAGAAATCACAACCTCAGAGACAGAACCATATGAACCGTGGTGTGCACAGCAGAAATGTTTCTATCTAGGCATCCCATGCAGATCACATCGGAACAGAAGCCTGATGTGTGACTAAAATTTACTACAAAGCACCTGATTCTGATTAAAATACCTGGAGGAAAAAAAATGACATGCTTTAAGTCCAGATATTTCAAAAAGAAAGACTTCTACAACCCCAAAAGAGCAGTGAGTCCAAATATCAAAACTCTCAGATTTTCCTGCCCGTCATCATTCAGAAATCGAAAATCCTGAGAACTGAGCAGGGAGACCCCATCACCCTCCGTACCCAGATTGACCTGTCTGGGTGGGGAAGGATATGTTGGGGGCCAGTATGAAATTCTGGGCGGGGAGGGCTTGCTGCACATTTTTCATGCAAACACGCAAAAGTAAACAGTGGTTGCTTTTGGAGACGCACACGCCTTACGAAGCAGAGCTGCTTTTTTCTTCACCGCTCCACGGATGTACTGTAAACGATGAGTCTTCCCTGAAAACAACAGAGCGAGACTCAAACAGTCAAGGACAGACACACTCACAGACAGAAAGAGAGAGAGAGGTGCCACCAGCCCTCTCTGTCCCAAACATTTATCGGTAAGAAGGGCAGTCACAACCAACTCAAGACACTTGACACAAAGTACTTAACATAAAACATCACTATTAATATAAAAAATACAAATAATCTGTTGAGTTACTGAGTTGCAGTTGTATTTTGTGCCACTAGATGTGCATCAGCATGTGAATTATAGTATATCTATATATACTGTACCAGTGTGAAAGTGTTTTCCCATCTGACCTCAGTTAGGGGCCGGACTGACAATATACAATCTGAGGCTCTGAAGTACCATAGTAAAAAATAAGTCCAAATACACACACACACCCTGTGTGTATATATATATATACACAAACATATATATCCCTGCAGGGACTTTCCATTCACATCTATTATTGTTAATATAAACAAAGCCTAAAACTGGCATCTTTTTCTAGTCTAGTGTAGGCATCTTTTTTTAGACATCTTTTCATCTCGTGCAGATTACTGTCTAGACATTTTGTCAACCTTTTGTACTTATGGAGACAAAAGTCCCCCACAAGGACATTTGGTCTGCTTCTGCTTGCTTTTTTTCAAAAATGTCATTCCTAATATGGATAGCAATACCTGCCCAAATACAAACACACACACACACACACACACACACACACACACACACACACACACACACACACCTACTCATTCATTCAAGTTTTAGTTTGTGGTGAGTTTCTCTCATCTGCAACCAGAACAATCCATATTATATCTAAATATTGTGTATATAGTAATATGACCAAATCATTTATATCGGTCTCAGTAAGCAAGATTATCTTTATCCAAAGTTTTTGTGCTCTAGAAATCTGACTAAACACGCCGGCATGTTGGCAGCCAATGTCACACTCAGTATTTTAGGTGAGCTGCTGTTTATTTTAATCAAATAGAAAACCATTTCCATAATGACTATAAACATCATATCTGGACATGTAAAACCAGCTAATAGACAAATTTGTGTTTTCAGTGAATATTACTCTAAATTGATTAGCTGCCTATAGGATCTCAGGCTTTGATCATGTTTGGACGGCCAGAGATAAAAATAAGAAACAATTTTTAATGTAGATATTTTTAAGTATTTTCAGTTTAAATTAAAACAATAGAAAAGGCGGCATTTAAATAAATGTTATATTCTATTAAACGTATGCATTTAGCAGACGCTTTTATTTTTTTTCACTAACATGGGTTCCCTGGAAATCGAACCCACAACCTTTTGCGCTGCTAACGCAATGCCACAGGAACATTTAACACTGTAACACCCAAAAAGTAACATCTGAATTTAAAATTAACATATTAAAATTGCATGAACAAAGCTCTTGCATGAAGTCTCAGATGCTAACAGACTCGGAGCAGATCAACTTGCCCCAATCTGGTGCCTCCCTTCATAATACTCACGATTTCTAGGCTTGTCATCGTCCAGTCCCTCGTCGTCGTTCTCAGGGTCGATATCCTCCGCCTGCGTGATCCAGTCCAGGTAGCCCTTTAGATCCTCCTCCAGCTGCTGCTTCTCACGGAGCTTCTGGAAATCACCGCGAGCTTTGGCCTTTTCTCGCTCTTTCGAGAACTCTCTGAGAAAATGAAAGAGAGAGACTTCCTCTAAATATCCATCTCATAAAATAAACAAACTGAATCAGAAAAAAAGTTTCATAATTAGAAAATGTATCAAGTGCAAATAAATATTAGAAACACTTCTTTAAAGGTGCATGCACTACACTACTGTTGGAAGTTTGGGGTTCTTTAATGTTTGAAAAAAAGTTTCTTATTCTCACCGAGCCTGCATTCACTGTTTTTGAAATATTATAGCAGTTTTTGTCGTCAATTGTAAATATTTTAAAATATTCTATAAAACATACAAAAGTATATATATATATAATTATTGCTGTGATGACAAAGCTGAAGTTTCAGCACTCACTACTCAAGTCATTTCTTATTACTATCAATGTTTGAAACCGTTGTGATGGTTAGGATTATTAGGATTATTTTACAAATATTAAGTTTAAAATAACAGCATTTATTTGAAATAAAATTCTTATGTTACATTATAAATGCCTTTAATTTTCAGAATCTTAATGTGTCCTTGCTTAATAAAAGTATTATTATTGTTATCATTATTATTTATTTATCGTTGCCCCCAAACTTTTGTACAGTGGTGTATTTCTTGTCATAAACAGGACAAGAAACATTCATAAACTCATTTTCGAAACAGAAAAAGAACAAGGCAAACAAAACATCTTTTGACCCCTTGCTCTCTCTCTCTCTCACACACACACACACCGTCCAAATGATAAAAATTTAGTTAGAAATGAAGAAGATGGAGAGAGAGAGAATGAATGAGTGTCCCTTACCCGCTTAAAACCCCAAGAACCAAATTAAGAACAAAAAAGGAGCCAATGATGATTAAAGTGACAAAATAAAGCCATGGCCAGGAGTTCCCTACAGCATCATTCACCTGGGAATGGAGGAAAGGATGGAGTATGGGAGAAGAGAGGGATGGGTACAGTTGAAAAGGGATGAATGAATAATTAGTATGTGTCTGTGGGAAACGGGCAGTGCTACACAACCCCTCTCTGGCTTGCTCAATCCCAGTGCTTTGAGAAAGAAAATGTGTTTGATCAGAGTTCAGTCAGAGCTTGGTCTATTGTCCACACACACACACATTCAGCACACAATGCTTACCCGCTCAACACACCCAGAACCAGATTTAGAACGAAAAAGGATCCAAAGATGACCAGACTGACAAAATAGACCCACGGAAGCTCATAACCCATGGCATCCTGCATCTGAGACGAGGAGGGGACAGTTAGAAAAAAGAAAGAAGATCGGAGAGGAGAGGCAGACAGTCAGTGAACAGCACATGCTTGTCCCTCAGAAACCCAGAACATCAAGAAAACCCATGAAGCATAGAGCATATTCAAAAGAGAGAGAGACAGAGAGACAGAGAGAGAGAGAGAGAGACGTTCAGACTGCATCAAAAGATGTCATCAGGAAAACCTTCAAACACTAAGTATCTGAAAGAGTGCAGAAGTCTGAGATACAGTAAAGATGGGCTTTAGAGAGCAGCAGTGATATAATCACACTCACAGGGCTCAACAGGACTTTTTTTCTGATATAGAGTCAGGCCAGTAGTAGTTTTTTTTGCAGTTGTTGTTACTTGTTATGGTGGCCCCACCATTTTAGAAGGATCGATGTTTGTTTTTAGCAATGTTTTATATTTGCTTACAAGTTTTGTAGCTATAATGCAACTCCATAAATTCATAAAATGCCTTTTGCTAGAAAACAGTGTCATATGATGCAAAATATTGCTGATTGGTTTGTAGTTTTCAACATATTTTTCCTAGTCATTTCAGCAAATTCAAAAATTCGTCTTGGTGAAGAATCAGCAGAATATTTAATGTAAAATATATCACAAAAATCCAAAAAATTTAATTCAAATGGTAAAAAAAAAATGGATGTACAAAATCAAAATCAAAATCAATGGCCCAGGCCATTAATTCATCCTTGTTGTTGAGCCATAACATACACACCAATCACTTACTATACATACACACATATATACACACACACACACACACACACACACACACACACACACAATAATGGCACATTCACATTGGGAGCTTATAAAATCCCCCCAAAACATATTTGAGACACTTTAAATGTAATGCAGGGGTATTTTTATCTATATTCAATAAGATTTTCTCTGAAATCCTATAGGAAAATTCCCATTATAATTACATTACAATTCTATTTAGGATTTCTAATGGGTTCCTTTAGACACTGGGAGACATTCTTAACCCAACCGTTCCTCATTCATGTGTCTTTTCTCATGTGTGCTCATACAGTCATTAGGTGTGGTGTGCTGTTATTGGAGCAGACTCACCCAGTACAGGACGTCAGTCCAGCCCTCCATCGTGATGCATTGAAACACAGTTAGCATGGCAAATGCAAAGTTATCAAAGTTCGTGATTCCATCATTTGGGCCCGCCCATCCCATCATGCACTGCGTTATGTTGGCCTGGGAGCAGTGTCGTCCATGGGTGGAGCTTGGGGCGCAGGGGGCCGGTTTCTCTTCAGATATAGGACCTGAAAGAAAATGTGATTTTGTCAGCTGATCCGGGGGCCAATGACTATAACAGAGAAGGAACAAATCCAACAGATAAAGCCCAGACCTTTGTGTCCATCTTTGAAGAAAAAACAGGTTCTGTGCATCTTGCCCATGAAGAGCTCCAGGCCGATGATGGCATAAATGATGATGACGAACAGAACAAGCAGAGCGATGTGCAGGAGGGGAACCATGGCTTTAATGATGGAGTTCAGCACCACCTGTAAACCTGCAAGCACACAGGAAAGGGATAGAGAAATTACTGTAGATGATTCTCATGGATGGTTTTCTTTGTTTTACAAGGAAAGCATTTATAATCTGAAACGTAACTGTTTATACTTAAATAGATAGTGTGCAGTCATCAGCTAATCATGAACCTATTGTGAAGCCAGAACAGCTTAAAACAAACGGTCAATTACAGAATGCAGTTTAAAAGTCATTACACGTAGGTGTTAAAACAATATTTGCCTGCAGAATCAAATACAAGTGTTTCAGAGAGACGTATAATAACAACTAATGAACGTTCGCATTCTGGACAAAACTGGCAATCAAAAAAAATAAATACAAATACATGGATTTGCCTACACGATAATAAAAAGCTGCGCCTACACATGCTGATAGGAATGGCTTAATAGGTTCTTGATTTCTGAATTTCTGGGTTGTGATTACTGAATCTCAAAACATTTCAGGGAGGAAATGAACATTTATTTAAATGAGCCCTGACTCGTGGACAACTTACTCAAGAGTCATCAGATGAGAGAGAAAGTTTGTGTGTGTGTGTGTGTGTGTGTGTACTCACTAGGTACTCCAGATACGAGTCTCAGAGGTCTCAACACTCGAAAGGCTCGTAGGGCTTTTACATCAAACCCTGCAGCCTTGCCTCCCATTGAAGTCCCACCATCCCCTTTAGTGGCCTGCTCTAATATCGCACTGAACAGCCTGAAAGAGAGAGAGAAAGTGGAAGCTAAATAACATTTTTACTAAGTAATTTGTTAAGAGAGAAAAAGACAGCAGTCCTGACTTTACAAAGACGGCAACAAATGAAAATCATGGATGGGGGTGTGTTTTTTCCATGATATGACTAAAGTCTTTTATACATTCTTGGGCTGTACGATTATTACAAAAATTATATAATTTTTTGATTATTCCCTTGAACCTTTTTAATTACGATTATCACGTTTTATATTGAATGATGTTTTGAATTGATGCACCTGCATGCCGTATTTTTATATAAAAATAAACAAGCTGAAAACACTAACTGAAAAACTTTTAGTGCTTTTCTATAGTATTCCACCTCAAATGTCAACTATACATCGGATTGGTTTCTTCAAATTATAAAAAAAATAAATAAATAATGGTATAATAATGTTAATAATGTTTATTAAAAATAAAATAATGGGAAAACCCCTTAGGATAACATGTAGAAAGAAAAAAATGCATATTAAGCATGCAGAATAACACGTATTATAATGCAATTGTAATTGCGATTAGAAATTCAATTAATTGTGCAACCCTAATATATACTTTTTTTTTTATTAAATTTACTATTAATTTAAATTTTATAGTGAACACTACTTTAAAACACTAATTGCTATCAAAACCAAGCACGTTTTTTTAAATCTAAATCTACTTTATATAATTTTTTTAATAAATAAAGTCTGTAGACCAGTTGTCAGAAATGTCATTCAGACCAGAAGTGTGTGAACCGACTATTTAAGTGGGAAAACCAACAAAAGTCAAAAGTCCTGGAAAAGTACTTTATGTTCATAAATGGCGTCATTATATATTTTTAAATAACAGAGTTAATATTAAGATAAAAAATAAATCAAATAATATAAAATAAAACAATATATAAATAAATACTAATATATTTTTATGCTATTTAGCAATTAAGGTACTTTAAATATTTTTTTTTTAAAGTCATTAAGTTTTAATTTTTTATATTTAGAATTTAATAAACCATTTTGTTTCATAAACATCCTTATCCTCCATGAATAGTTAATAATTTCATATTTAAAACATTACATTTCATAACACAATTTCAGCTTCTGTGCAAACTCAACAAAGCTGTCCACTGACACCCAACAAAAAGTGTGTCAGAATTGTACGACGACTCAAACTGTACACAGATCCCTCACTCGTGCATGCATATCTATCTTCGTGTCAGGGGTTACTTCAGGTTACACCGCCAGCTTGTACTCACCCTACCACCACGATGATGAAATCCAACAAGTTCCAGCCGTTCCGCAGGTACGCATTAGGGTGACACAGCAACCCGTATGCAATAACTTTGAGAAATGCTTCCACCGTAAAAATAATCAGAAAGAGATACTCCACCCGTTCCTAGACAGACAAAACAGAGACAAAGAGGATATTAGTTCTCTAATTGCATCAGCTCTAATATCTTTAAGCATAAAGCCGCTAGAAGCTCTGAATCGACGTCAGAAAATGTATTGAGCCATTTGTCTGGATGACATTTTATTACAGATCAGGCCTATCAGAAAAGAACAGATATCACACACACACACACACACACACACACACACACACAGACTGTTGTTGCACCAGAGACACTGTGTTCGAGAGGATTATAGAGCAGAAACGCTGCGTCTGTAAATGCCAGATGAATTTCAAAGCCTTTGCTGACTGTTTCCCAACTTTCCTGTGAGGATCAAAACCGACTCATTTCACAGTTTACATAAACTGCAATGTAGAAGTCTTAAACCATATATAATTAATTGTAACATATATTGATGAATATATAAACACACACTACTCTAACGCGATATCAAACAATGGATATATGTATATGGATGATTTCAAATGATTTTGGTGTTCAGCAGAAAAACAGCAGCATAAGGATCTGAAACAACATGAGGGTGAGTAAAAAAAGAAAAAAGAAAAAAGATAGATAGATTACTCATTAAACAGGAGCAGAACGGTGTTTATAAATCCAGCTGCTTTAAAAACAGGGCTAAATGATGCCATCACCTACTTGACTGTAGACCAAACTCTGAGATCTGGAATCAATCCAAGGCTCTTAAATTAATTAAGCTCAATTACTGACAAGAGCCCTCGGTCATCAGCACAATCGACACCACAGCAATCCACTACGCTCTCTCCGTTTCACACACACACACACGCACGCACACACACAGAACATCTAAAAATTACATTTAAACAGACAGGTGAATCTGTTGTATTCGATTTAATTATGGATTCATTTTGATGTCCCGTCCACATGCTCCCTCTGTGTTTGACAATGTGATTGGGCAATACCGTACGTAAAGGAAACGTCCCAGTATCCCAAACATCCCAAATAGAATATGTCACAGAACTAGGACTAAAAAAAAACCTTGCACAAAACAATTATCCAACAACATTTGCAGTCTGATGGATCACATACTGTCAGTCTTGCTTGGCTTCCCCTCTTTTTCTCCTGATTTGCTGTGTGTGTGTGTGTGTGTGTGTGTGTGTTCGTAGGAGGTGAGAGGTCGTGGGAGCTGCTCTGAGACTGTGCAGTCCTCAGAGAGCCATTTGGGTTAACAGAACAAAACAAGGGCTCCAGCTATGCTCACGGAGAGAGACAGAAATATTCCCATGGCTCTGTCCGTCAACAGCCACTTTTACAAAATATCAACTTGATCATCAACCTGTTCTAAATAGTTCATGGATCTTCCCAACCCTGATTTGTCCCCCTTGAGCTCTGGGTCGCCAGCCCAGATCCATTCAAACAACAAAACCTGCCAGAATCCTCTTTTTTTGTTTCCTGCACATAAGTAATGAGTAACTGGTTCTGAAAAGGAAATGGTATGGAATAAAGCTTGACTCTTGCTTTAGTTATTGTAGTCCGCTCATGAGAAATACAATTTTCCTTTATCTTTTAGAATGAAAGGTCTGATGCACGATTAAAACAAACGGTAGTGTAATGTTCAGAAATCAAAACTGTCTGAGTTTTAAATTTTAAGTGTCAGAGAGAGGGTTGAAAGACAAAAATATGGGTGATTTTTGGAGCAAAAGCAATTATTAACAGCATGTGGACCTCACTCACTGCAGGGGTCCGATATTTTCTCCAATTCCTTTCTTAGCCGCAGCTGCTTTATATATGCTCATCGGGAGACAATGCTGCACATATCATATCATAATATTCCCATATCTAATCTCTCCTTGTACACTATATCTAGGAGAACAATGAAGATAAAGAGTTGTGTGTTTTTATGTGATGGTGTGCTTTATGTTAGTTCTACATCATAATTATGTGTTTACACCACATATCCTTCAGCAAGACTGACCGGCTGCTCTCTGAAAGATGAAGAGAGAGCGAGAGACACAGAGACAGTGTGAGTGAGAGAGCGATTTACAGGGCCACTCGCTCATGCCCATAATTGCAGCAATAGCACATTTAAAAAGGTCAATCTAAGCCTGGAGTAGCGTAAGATATCCGTGGATAAGAATGTATTATTAAGGCCCTTAGAAGGCGAGACGAGTTCGTTTTTCTTTGAACCAGCTGGCACACACACACACACACACACCCTCACTTGATCCAAAGCTCGCTGACTCTCTTAGTCCTGTCTCTTAGTCGGAAACATAACATAATGTGTAACCAAATATGTATGACTTCGAACTAATTTAAAGGAAATAAAATAATAATAATAATAATAATTGTGTCATTATATACTTTACATTTGTCATTTTGATGAGTGGTATCAACTTTAACATCATTGTTGCCAAATGCCTAGTTATAGTTTCTGTGTGTTGTAATCAAACAGGATACACTAGTTTTAATATGTGAAATGGAAAATGTACGTTTATGTTCTAATATTTTGTTTATATATAATCTTTGGCCTTTTTAGAGCTTATGAAATGTTGTTGTATGGGTAAAAGCAAAAAAAAAAAAAAAAAAAAAAAAACTGTACAGAGATTCTTACGGAAGTTCTAAGCGGCCATGCATTATAATTTTTTTCCTTTTTGTTTTCTCGTTATAACGACTTAATTTTCTCATTATCTCGACATAACGAAAGTTTGTTTTCTCGTTATAACGACACAACAGTTTTACTGTTGCTATAGTAACAAACTCAACTTTGACAGGCATCTGATGGACAACCATACAGGCGCTCTTACTGTAGCCTATATTTCAGCAAATTTTGCTTCGCCTAGGTAATAACGTCTACAATACTGTATATAAATAAAGGCTGATCAATCACTGTTGATTTATCCAGAGACAGTAAGCTACAACTAACGTTTTGGTTTTGTAATTAACATGTTTAAATGGCAACACCGCGCCATTAGAGGTTCTTGGATTAAACTCACTTTTCATTTTCCCTTTATTTGAAATAAAATTATATATAATTTGTAATTTGTAGTAGTCATTATATGATGTGGCAGATATCATGT